>NC_044977.1:193225755-193525755 GCF_008728515.1 Papio anubis | reverse complement strand
CTGGGCGACAGAGCGAGACTCCATCTCAAAAAAAAAAAGATAAAAAGACACAGAAGGAACATCATAATGAAATTGGAATTATCCCAGAAATGCAAAAATAGTTTAGCATCAGAAAATGTAAAAAAATAAATAAAAAGAAAGATCAATAGATGCAGAAAAGACATTTGGCAAAATTCAGCATATATTCATCATTTAAAAACCAATACCAAAAACCTCTTAGCAAACTAGAAATTAAAGAAAACTTTTTTTTTTTAGCCGAGTGACGTGGCCCACACTTGTAATCCCAGCTACTCAGGAGGCTAAGGCGGGAGAGTCATTGAACCCAGGGGGCAGAGGTTGCAGTGAGCTGAGATAGAGCCATGGCACTCCAGCCTGGGTAACAGAGCGAGTCTCCATCTCAAAAAAAATGAAAATAAAAATAAAAACATGTAAAACTACACGTATTACTTAAATAAAACACACAAACACATAATAAAAGTATCACAACATGCCAGAGAATAATAATCACCAAATTCAGAAGAGTGTTTATCTTTGGGGAAGATTGAGGAGACTGGGACTAGAGACTTCAGATATATCTGACATACGTAACCTTTAAAAAAAACCAAGTCTCTACCGTGGTAAAATATGTAAATTTGGTGTTACATACATAAATATTCATTTTATTCATTATACTTTCTAAATTTTTGAAATATTTCATAATTTTGAAAAAGTTAAATCATTAAAACAAATTTTTTTTAAAAACCTAATCAAACTTTTGCGTTTTTTCTTTTTCTTTTTTTTTTTTTTGAGACAGAGTCTGGCTCTGTCACCCAGGCTGGAGTGCAGTGGGGTGATCTCAGCTCACTGTAACCTCTGCCTCCTGCATTCAAGCAATTCTCCTGCCTCAGCCTCTCAAGTAGCTGGGATTACAGGTGCCCACCACCACACCTGGCTAATTTTTGTATTTTTAGTAGAGAAGGGATTTCACCATATTGACCAGGCTGGTCTCGAACGCCCGACCTCAGGTGATCCACCCACCTCGGCCTCCTGAAGTGCTGGGATTACAGGCCTGAGCCACCGCACCTGGCCTGGGTCTTAACTTGTGTGACTTCTGTAGCCCTTTGTGAATGTAGGGAAATGCGTATTTTTTATATGTATATCAATACATATATATAAATATAATATATATATATATTTTGAGACCAGGTCTTGCTATGTAGTCCCAGCTGATCTCAAACTCCTGGGCTCAAGCAATTCTTCCACCTCAGCCTCCCAAGTAGCTGGAATTAGGGCGCATGCCACTGCACCTGGCCTGAAAATATGATTTGTTTATTAATTTATTGAGATGGAGTCTCGCTCTGTTGCCAGGCTGGAGTGCAGTGGTGATCTTGGCTCACTGCAACCTCCAACTCCCAGGTTCCAGTGATTCTCCTGCCTCAGCCTCCTGAGTAGCTGGGATTACAGATGCGAGCCACCACGCCCAGCTAATTTTTTTGTATTTTTGGTAGAGACGGGGTTTTACCATGTTGACCAGGATGGTCTTGATCTCTTGACCTCGTGATCCATCTGCCTCGGCTTCCCAAAGTGCTGGGATTACAGGCGTGAGCCACGGCGCCAGGCCGAAAACATAATTGATTAACTCATTTTTTTGTTGGTCTGTTTCTCCTTACAGGCAGTTTTTCAGCGATGTGATTGCAGATACCATTGAGGAGTTGCAAGATTCGGGTACTTACAACAGTCTCCTGCAAGCTTTGAGCAAAGAGAGGGAAAACAAAATGCATTTCTATGATGTCATTGCCAGGTCAGAGTAATGTTAGGTTTACTTGCTTTGCTATATTTTAAAGTGCTGAAACACTCTTACTGGAAATCCTTGAATGTTAAAGCAAACCAGCCATGTGCTTTCCAGGGAAGATTACTAGAAGTCAGAATTTGGGTTTTCTTCCTAGTTCTGCTGGGACAGTAAGTCAGATTTCTAGGCCTTCGTTATCTGTGTTTACAATATGTCAAGACGATTCTTCCTTTTCTAGTAATCTTTCTTAAGATTGAATTCGGCTGGGTGCGGTGGCTCACACCTGTAATCCCAGCACTTTGGGAGGCTGAGGCAGGCGGATCACGAGGTCAGGAGATCGAGACCATCCTGGCCAATATGGTGAAACCCCGTTTCTACTAAAAATACAAAAAATTAGCCGGGCGTGGTGGCAGATGCCTGTAGTTCCAGCTACTCGGGAGGCTGAGGCAGGAGAATGGCGTGAACCCCGGAGGTGGAGCTTGCAGTGAGGCGAGATCGCGCCACCGCACTCCAGCCTGGGCGACAGAGTGAGACTCCAGTTTCAAAAAAAAAAAAAAAAAATTTTAATTCATTGAAAATCACTGAACAATAACAAATGAATGCCAAGGACAGTTTTTCTTTTCCAGAACCTTTCAACTTACGCATTCTTTCTAGAACTGCTTTTTTTTTTTTTTTTTGGTTTGTTTTGTTTTTTTGAGACGGAGTCTTACTCTGTCACCCAGGTTGCAGTACAGTGGCATGGTCTCAGTTCACTGCAACCTTTGTTTCCCAGGTTCAAGCGATCCTCCTGCCTCAGCCTCCCAAGCAGCTGGGATTACAGGTCTGCCCCACCATGCCCAACTAATTTTGTATTTTTAGTAGAGATGGGGTTTCATCATGTTGGCCAGGCTGGTCTCTAATTCCTGATTGCAAGTGATCCACCCACCTCAGCCTCCCAAAGTGCTAGAATTACAGGCGTGAGCCACTGCACCCGGCCTGGAACTCTCTTTGGATGTCAATCCTGTAATGATTGATCCTGAATGTTTCTTGTCCTTTTTTGCTTATTTACCATCTGCATTGTTTTTATTCCATTCTTAGAGAGATTTCCTTAACTTTGTCTTCCAACTCTTTCTTTTTTTTTTTTGAGACAGAGTCTCTGTGTCACCAGGCTGGAGTGCAGTGGCACAATCTCGGCTCACTGCAACCTCCGCCTCCCTGGTTCAAGTGATTCTCCTGCCTCAGCCTCCCTAGTAGCTGGGATTACAGGCACCCATCACTGTGCCTGGCTAATTTTTGTATTTTTGGTAGAGACAGTGTTTCACCATGTTGGCCAGGATGGTCTCGATCTCTTGACCACATGATCCACCCACCTTGGCCTCCCAAAGTGCTGGGATTACGGGCTCTTTTTCTTTTTTTTCTGAGACTGGGTCTTGCTCTGCCTCCCAGGCCGAAGTGCAGTGGCACGATCACAGCTCACTGTAGCCTCAACCTGGGTCCCAGGCCCAAGTGAGTAGCCTCCCGAGTAGCCGGAACCACAGGTGTGTGCCACCATGCCTGGCTAATTGTTTTATTTTTGTAAACTCAGAGTCTCACCGTGTTAACCAGGCTGGTCTCAAAACCGTGGGCTCAAACAATCCACCCACCTCGGCCTCCCAAAGTTCTGGGATCATGCCTGTAACCCCAACCACAACTGGCCTTATCTTCTAACTCTTGTGTTTAATTTTTCAAAATGTTATGCTAACATTGATTTCTAAGAGCTCTTCCCTGAGTTTTTCATTTTTTATGGTATCCTTTTTTGTCACTCAGGCTGGAGTGCAGTGGCATGATCTTGGCTCACGGCAGCCTTGACTTCCTGGGCTCAAGCAGTCCTGCCTCAGCCCCTCAAGTCGCTGGGGACGCAGGCCTGCCCAGCTAATTTTTTGTGTTGTTTTGTAGAGATGGGGTTTTGCCAGGTTGCCCAGGCTGGTCTCGAACTCCTGAGCTCAAGTGATCTGCCTGTCTTGGCCTCCCAAAGTGCTAGGATTACAGGTTTGAACCACCATACCCAGCCTTCTCATATAGTTCTAAGAACATTAATTATAGTTGTCTGTCTTCGTTTTAAATTGTCTTCTGTTTCTTGTATTGTCTTTCTTCTCTCTGAGTTACTTTTTCTCCCGTTTGTTTTAGTTCTGTTTTGTTTTGTTTTGTTTTTGAGACAGAGTTTCACTCTTGTTGCCCATGCTAGAGTGCATGCGCCCGCCTCGGCCTCCCAAAGTGCTGGGATTACAGGCGTATGGCGCCCGCCTCGGCCTCCCAAAGTGCTGGGATTACAGGTGTATGGTACCCGCCTCGGCCTCCCAAAGTGCTGGGATTACAGGTGTATGGTGCCCACCTCGACCTCCCAAAGTGCTGGGATTACAGGTGTATGGTGCCCACCTCGACCTCCCAAAGTGCTGGGATTACAGGCGTATGGCATCTGCCTCGGCCTCCCAAAGTGCTGGGATTACAGGCGTATGGCGCCCGCCTCAGCCTCCCAAAGTGCTGGGATTACAGGCATATGGCACCTGCCTCGGCCTCCCAAAGTGCTGGGATTACAGGCGTATGGCGCCCACCTTGGCCTCCCAGAGTGCTGGGATTACAGGCGTATGGTGCCCACCTTGGCCTTCCAGAGTGCTGGGATTACAGGCGTGAGCCACCACACCCAGCCTTCTGTTTTGTTTTGTTTTGTTTTGTTTTGTTTTTTAATTTACATCTAAATTTTTTAGAGGAAAATGTTACTCTGTCACCCAGGCTGGAGTATGGTGGCACAATCATAGCCCACTGCAGCCTCAAACTCCTGAGCTCAAGCTATCCTTCTGCCTCAGCCTCCTGACTAGCTGGAAGACATTTGCCACTATGCCCAGCTAATTTTTTTTTTTTTTTTAAGAGACGAAGTCTCACTATGTTGCCCACGCTAGTCTCCAACTCCTGGCCTTAAGTGATCCTTCCACCTTGGCCTCCCAAAGTGTTGGGCTTATAGGTGTGAGCCACCGCACCTGGCTCTAGTCTCTGCTTTTAATGTTAGGGGAATTGTGTTGGGTCATCTTTGGCCGTCCGTTTGTATTTAAGAGTGAAGTGCAAAGAAGCTCATGGATGCTGTGCTTTGCGCATGTGAACAGCGCTGCACTGTAGCAAGGCTGGGCAGAAAAGAAAAGCCCATCTTTTCCCTCGGTGTGGTCCAGTCTTTGCTGGGAGGGGTGAGGGGCAGTGAAGAAGTAATGGTTACTCTCTCACTACCCGTGTGTTGAGAGCTGGACAGGGAAAGGCTGGGGAAACTCACCGTCCAGTGAGCAGAATGTTTTTCGGTCCTCCTGTTTTTAGCATGGCCCTTCCTCTCCACCTCCAGCTGTGTCTGGTGTCTGTCTCCAAGTCCAAATCCTCGGTTCAACCATTCCAGGAAACCAAAACTGACCAAACACCTGTGATCTCCCAAGAGGAGGAAAGGCAGCTGCCTGGCCACAGGCCTGGGGAAGGGAATCAGGTCATCCTGCTCCTTTGCCAGACTTTCACTCACTCCCCCTGGATTTCACCCTGTGGCACGGTTGAGCCTTTGAAGATGTGTGGTGCCTTCATGTGCTGAGCTTTTCTGGGGGGCCTGTAGCTTTATTCCATTTTCTTCTTCTTGGTTTCTCATTCTGTACACATTTAGATCTCATTTTTCTCTTGTCTGCTTTATATCTTCTTTAATTTTGCTGATGTCTGTCAGCTGCATCGTTTCTTCTCCCAATCTGTTTGTCTTTACAGGTTTACATCTTTTATTATTTCTTGCCTGTTATTTTAGTATTGTTTCAGGAGGGAACGGAGGGCTGGGCCCGGTGGCTCACACCTGTAATCCCAGCACTTTGGGAAGCCGAGGTGGGTGGATCACTTGAGGTCAGGAGTTTGAGACCAGCCTGGCCAACATGGTGACACCCCACCTCTACTATAATACAAAAATTAGCCAGGCATGGTGGTGTGCACCTGTAGTCCCAGCTACTCAGGAAGCTGAGGCAGGAGAATTGCTTGAACCCTCGAGGTGGAGGTTGCAGTGAGCTGAGGTCATACCACTGCATTCTAGGCTGGGCGACAGAACAAGACTCTGCCTCAAAAAAAAAAAGAGGGAACAGAAATAAATGCGTGTGTTCACCTGCTAAATAAAACGAGAAAGAGCACATAGTTATGTCAAGTGAAGTTAGGGTGAAAATTATACCCATAATATAACCTAGTTTTGTAAGAGAAAACTTATAGCGTGTATTGACTGGAAGGAAATATAATAAAATTTCAGTGACAGTTAACTCCAGATAGTGGGAGTATGGGTGATTTTTATTTCTCTTCATACTTTCTTTGCATTTTCCAGATTTTCTAAAATGGGCACTTTTTTTTTTTTTTAATACCTTAAGTTCTAGGGCACATGTGCACAACGTGCAGGTTTGATCCATAGGTATACCTGTGCCTTGTTGGTTTGCTGCCCCATCAACTCGTCATCTACATTAGGTATTTCTCCTAATGCTATCCCTTCCCCAGCCCCCTACCCCTCGACAGGCCCCGGTGTGTGATGTTCCCTGCCCTGTGTCCAAGTGTTCTCATTGTTCAATTCCCACCTATGAGCGAGATCATGGCGGTGTTTGGTTTTCTGTCCTTGCAATAGTTGCTCAGAATGATGGTTTCCAGTTTCATCCATGTCCCTGCAGAGGACATGAACTCATCCTTTTTTATGGCTGCCTAGTATTCCATGGTGTATATGTGTAAAAATGGGTACTTTTATAATCTCATGTAAACCATATTTGTTTGTTCCAATAAACCTGTCCTTGGGATACTGAATTAATAGTGGAGGGAAAGTATTCATTCTGCAGCTTTCTTATCTATTTTTTGTGATCTACGAGTGGGAAGTACAAAATCTATAGTTTGTTTTGGCAATGACAGTCTCAAGATTCTAGTTAACTCTGTGCTTTCTAAAAATTCCTGTCTGGGTTCAGCGACTCACGCCTGTAACACCAGCACTTTGGAAGGCCAAGGCAGGTGGATCACCTGACGTCAGGAATTCGAGACCAGCCTGGCCAACGTGGCAAAAACTCCATCTCTACTAAAAGTACAAAAATTAGCCAGTGTGGTGGCGCCTGTAATCCCAGGTACTTGGGAGGCCGAGGCAGGAGAATTGTTTAAACCCGGGAGGTAGAGGTTGCAGTGAATCGAGATCGTGCCTCTGCACTCCAGCCTGGAGAATGGAGTGAGACTCTGTCTCAAAAAAAGAAAAATAAATACATAAAAATAAAAATTCTTGAGTAAAAATCTTTACCTAGCTGCAGTTTAGTGAGAAGTCTTTTTTGTTGTTTTGTTTTATTTTGGTATTGTTTTGCTATTTTTTGTTTGTTTTAAACCTAAATGATGGGATTGTTGGAGAGAAGCAGAAGGCTGTTTCTCAGAGCAGATTGAGAAACAGTCAAATAAAGTAGCTAAGTTCAGAGGCTCTGGTGTCAAACAGTCCTGAGTTTGAACCCCTTTCTGCCATTTACTGTTTGTGTGACCATGGCAAGCGTGTTAGTCCAGGTCTTCTGAGAAATGGATGCCAAGATGGAATTATTCACGCAAAAATTTTATCAGGGGAAAGATCTGCATGAGAGAAAATGGGGAGGGAACCCTCAGAACCAGTGCAAGGCCGACCCCCAGTGAAGGAGAGGCTAGAAGACACGGCTGTGTTTGGTAAGGTCATCAGGAGTCCTTGAGCCAAAGTCAACCATCAGAGATGCCCTGGCTCCCCAGGAAAGGGCCATCCCATGCGACTCCTGCCACACTTAATAATGGGATGGCAGCAGTCTGTGGGCAGTGTGGCCTCGGCACACACAGAAGGTGTCAGAGCTGGAAGCCGGGACCCTTGCTGATTTACGCCCCCTGTAGGTGGAGATCGGTGAGGCACAGTCTCACATCCAGCACATCAGCTCACCTTAGCTGTCCACACCGCGTTTTTCTCGTCGGTAAAATAGGAATCGGGCTGTTGTGAGGGTAAGAATGTGTAATTAAAATGTCCAAAGTAGAAAGGATTCTTCTTTCTCCTCTTGCTGTCTTTCTCTTCTTCACTTTTTCTCAGCAGCAACTATCTTAGATTCAACACTGATAAGCCAGAAAATCTTCCTCCAATCTATTAAAACAAATCTGTCTTTTAAAACGTGTTATTGAACATGTGTGAGGTGGACCAGCACCATTGGCATCCCTTGGGAACTCGATAGAGATGCATGTTTCAGGGCCCCTCCCAGACTTGCTGAGTCAGAGTCTCTGGGAGTGCAGTCGAGGAATTCGGTTTTCTTACGTGCAGGTGATCCTTGTGCATGCTAAGGTTTGAGAGGCACTGCTCTAAACACAAATCATTCTTATATCTTCTAGGGAGGAAAAAGGAAGAAAACAGATAATATCACTTCAAAAACAGCTAATTAATGTCAAAAAAGAATGGCAATTTGAAGTCCAGGTAAGAATTACCTGCTTAACACCACAAGTAACTGAGCTAACACAGCTATTAAATATATGGAAGCCATCTTAAGCAGAGAAGAGTTACGCATAAAAGATCGTTGTTTCTTCTGGCGTTCCTTTACTATTGAAAATATAGCCGGGCGCGGTGGCTCACGCCTGTAGTCCCAGCATTTTAGGAGGCTGAGGCGGGTAGATGTCCTGAGGTCAGGAGTTTGAGACTAGCCTGGCTAACATGGTGAAACTCCATCTCTACTAAAAATACAAAAATTAGCCGGGTGTGATGGCACGCACCTGTAATCCCCGCTACTTGGGAGGCTGAGGCAGGAGAATTGCTTGAACCCTGGAGGTTTCAGTGAGCCGAGATTGCGCCACTGCACTCCAGCCTGGGTGACAGAACAAGATTCCGTCTCAGAAAAAAAAAAAACCCAGAAAATATAAAGAGAGCAACTAGAGAGCTGGCCTGGGTTGTACAGGTGTGTCTGGAGTATAGAGCCCTAGGAGACCCCATCCCCCTGGAGCTCTTAGTTCTCATCCTCATATCCCACCCCACAAACACCCCCACACCCCCCACAGGGGGCCTCGCCTCAGACGGTCTCTTGTATTCTCGCGTCCCAGACGGAAAAGTCCGTTCCTGAAGAAGACATTAAGCACATTATGAACCTTCTTAGACATGGTGGTTGGGCTTTATCATGTTATTTATATTGTATTTTGAGGATAAAGTGGATTTGTGAGCTTTTGTGGTCATTAGGACCTAACCTCATATCTAGTTTACTTTTATAAGAAAATGCATCCCGAGTTTTAAGGAATGGACTTGCAAAACAAAGTTGGGGCTATAACCTAAGCAGTTAGAAACAAGTCGTATTAGGATGACTGATAACTTTTCTATGAGCAGTTTAGAAAGTTACAGAGGATGGCCCGGCACGGTGGCTCACGCCTGTAATCCCAGCACTTTGGGAAGCCAAGACAGGTGGATCACGAAGTCAAGAGATGGAGACCATCCTGGCCAACATGGTGAAACCCCGTCTCTACTAAAAATACAAAAATTAGCTGGGTGTGGTGGCAGGCGCCTATAGTCCCAGCTACTCAGAAGGCTGAGGCAGGAAAGTTGCTTGAACCCGGGAGGCTGAGGTTGCAGTGAGCCGAGATCGCGCCACTGCACTCCAGCCTGGGTGACAGTGTGAGACTCCATCTCAAAAAAAAAGAAAAAGAAGAAAGAAAGTTACAGAGGATGGCCTGTTACCAGCTTTTCATTGACGAGCTGTTTGGAGAAGTTTATGCTTCACAGAAGGGAATTTTCATTATTCCCTACATAGATGTTGGAAAACCATTTTATTTATATTTTTTATTTTTATTTTTATTTTTTGATGGAGATGGAGTCTCACCCTGTCCACTTCATCACCCAGGCTGGAGTGCGGTGGCGCGATCTCGGCTCACTGCAACCTCTGCCTCCTGGGTTTAAACAATTCTCCCACCCCAGCCTCCTGAGGAGCTGGGACTACAGGCGTGCACCACCGTGCCCACCTAATTTTTAAAATATTTTTGGTAGAGACAGGGTTTCGCCATCCAGGCTGGTCTCAAACTCCTGACCTCAGGTGATCTGCCCACATCAGCCTCCCAAACTGTTGAGATGACAGGCATGAGCCACCATAGCCAGCCTACGTATTTATTTTAGACACAGGATCTCACGCCGTCACTCAGGCTGGAGTGCAACGGCACAATTATAGCTCGTTGCAATCCTGGGCTCAAGTGATTCTCGCACCTCAGCCTCCCGAGTAGCTGGGACTGCAGGGCACTCCACCACACCAGGCTGCGGTTTCATTGTTTGTAGAGGTGGGCGGAGGTGGGGTCTTGCTTTGTTGCCCAGGCTGGTCTCCGTCTCCGGGCCTCAGGTGTTTCTCCCTCCTTGGCCTCTCAAAGCACTGGGATTACAGGCATGAGCTGCCATGCCCAGCTGAGAGAATATTTTTATTTTATTTTATTTTTACTGATTTTTGTTTTGTTTTGTTTTTGAGACACGGTGTTACTTTGTCACCTAGGCTGGAGTGCAGTGGAGTGATCTCAGCTCACTGCAACCTCCACCCCCCAGGCTCAAATGATTCTCCTGCCTCAGCCCTCAGGTAGCTGGGACTACAGGCACCCGCCACCACACCCAGATAGTTTCTTAAATTTTCGGTAGAGACAGGGTTCCACTACGTTGTCCAGGCTGATCTTGAATTCCTGAGCTTAAGTGATCTGTCCGCCTTGGCCCACTGCCATAGCGCTAGGATGATAGGTGTGAACCACTGCACCGGCCTGAGAATATTGTACGTATATGTGGAATAATTGTTTTTAAGAGGTCACTAGGAGGTGGAAGGATCACTGGAGGCCTGGAGTGTGAGACCAGCTTGGGCAACATAGCAAGACTCTGTCTCTATAAATAAATAAATTATAAAAATAACCGGAAAAGTAAAAAAATTATCTGGATGTGGTAGTACACATCTGTAGTCCTAACTGCTTCTCAGGCTAAGGTGGGAGGACTGCATGAGCCTAAGAGGTTGAGGCTGCAGTGAGCTATGGTCTCCCCACTGCACTGTAGCCTGGGCGACAGAGTGAGATCATCTCAAAAACAAAGTCGTTAGACTTTCTTTGAAGATATTATCTTTAAGTCTTCCAAGCAAATTGCATAACACCTTCTCTTATTTTGTATTTGCCAATTACAAAGCACCTTAGGTAGCTCTAGGTCTTGATGTCATTATCCCTATTAACCCTCTGCGTGTAGCTTATATTTTTTGAAAACCACTTTTCTTCTCTGAGAAGCTGCATGAAAACTAGTTTGCGTTTAAGTTTTCTCTGTAACGAATAGACTTTTTCAGAGGTTTCCTAGCTCTTTTCCCTGAAAAACTCTCATAATTTAAAAAGACTAATATAAATATCTTCTATTTTAAAAGTCATGAATCTTTTGAGATTATCTTATAGTAGATAAACATCTTTTACGTATGTTTTAAAATAGAAGATATCTATGTATTTATTTATTTTTATTTTTGAGACGGAGTCTGGCTCTGTCGCCCAGGCTGGAGTGCAGCAGCTCGATCTCGGCTCACTGCAACCTCTGCCTCTCAAGTTCAAGTGATTCTCCTGCTTCAGCCTCCCAAATAGCTGGGATTACAGGTGTGAGCCACCATGCCTGGTTAATTTATGTGTTTTTAGTAGAGATGGGGTTTCACATATTGGCCAGGCTGGTCTCGAACTTCTGACCTCAGGTGATCCACCCGCCTTGGCCTCCCAAAGTGCTAGGATTACAGGCGTGAGCCATCACGCCCGGCCAGAAGATATTTACGTTAGTCTCCTTTTAAGCCCTCCAAAACAATGTCAGAAGAAACCTCAGATTTAGCACTTTGCCAGTTAACGCCCGTCCTGCCATGAGGACCACACCTGTTGATGGTAGAATTTTCAGCCCTTGCTCCTGAGACTTACCTCCTGAATTGTATTCTCAGCCAAAGTAAAACCAAAGCGGAATATCACTCAGATATTGGGATCATCAGCAAAAGAATAGGTTAAGAAACCAAGATTCTGCTTCATAGTGGGTCTTAAAAAACAAGAAAAGAAAGAAACCAAGACTAGAAGATCCAAGGCAAGCCTTGGAACAAAAAAGAGCTACCAAGAGGAAATCAAGTTAAATCCCTAGAGCTACTGAAAACCAGTCATCAGGTCAAGGTTGGAAAACAAGAAGATAGGAAGCATATGCACATTAGGGACCTGTGGGTCAGAAAATGATGCCAACAGGAATGGCAGGTTTCTGTATATTAAAGTGTTGGTGGTAGCTTAGATGTGTAGGATTAATTGCCTTAGATACTTGGCAAAAAGAAAGAGTCGCAAAGGAAAAAAAGTTTCAGACTTCTGAACATCAATATCCAAAGCAAGATATCAATGGATCAGCATTTTCATGAAACTACTGGGAAAAAAAGGATCCAAGATTCGTATATAAAAATCTATCTTTTATATATCAGCAACAGACTTAGAATAGAAAATTGAAAATTTATATATATTATTACAATAGCATTAAAACTATCAATACCTAGCATTGAATCTAACAGCAGCAACAAAAATAATAGTAAAACACACACCACCAGGCCCAGCTAATGTCTGTGTTCTTAGTAAAGAAGGGGTTTTGCCATGTTGCCCAGGCTGGTCTCAAACTCCTGACCTCAGGTGATCCACCTGCCTCAGTCTCTGAAACTGCTGGGATTACAGGTGTGATCCTCCACACCTGGCTTTTTTTTCTTTTTTAAAATTGAGATGGGGGTCTCTCTCTGCTGCCCAGGCTGGTCTTGAACTCCTGGCCTCAAGCAGTCCTCCTACCTCAGCTTCCCAAGTAACTAGGATTATTGGAGCTCAGAGTTTATTCTGAGTCTATGGGCTCGTATAGTATCAGCCAGTATTCTAAGTCATAGACAGACAAATAGAAATGTTATTTTGTTTTATGTTTTTGAGATGTGGTCTCACTCTGTCCCCCAGGCTGGAGTGCAGTGGCGCGATCTTGGCTCACTGCAACATCTGCTTCCCAGGTTCAAGTGATTCTCCTACCTCACCCTCCCAAGTAGCTGGGATTACAGGTGCACGCCACCACACCTGGATAATTTTTGTATTTTTTTTTTAGTAGAGACGGGGTTTCACCATGTTAGCCAGGCTGGTCTCGATCTCCTGACCTCAAGTGATCCACCCGCCTCAGCCTCCCAAAGTGCTGGGATTACAGGCGTGAGCCACCGTGCCTGGTCATAATGTTAATTTAATAGAGAACTGTTTTTTTCCTGTGGCTTTGGTCTCTTTAATAGACAACATCCCCATTTTCCTTTTGCTGTCCAACCAGAGTGGCAACCTGAGGTCTGAGACAAGTGCCAGTTTCCCAGATAGTAGCTTCCAAACTGCCAGGAGCCAGTACTCCGCTCTGTACTTTGTGTACAGTCATGAAAGCAGACACTGCCATTAAAAGCCCTTGGCTCACGTTATTATGGCGGCCCTCAGAGCCTTGTAACTCGAGCTGGTAGCCTGCCTCTTCTCATTAGTAAATCATGCTTCTCTGAATTCAAATAGCAAGTCCAGAGGTCCGGATCTGAAGGCAGTTTTGGGATTTGGAAGTAAAGTTTGGTCTGCCGTGAAAACCCAAAACGGACGCATCCGTCCATGGACCTGACCACGAGGAAGGTTCCAGACACCATGGACAACTAGGATTCGAGGTTGTAGTGAAGGCAAATCTTTTCTTAGTGAAAATCTGAAAAGGAGCCTGTACCCCACTGCGTCTAGGCTGGCTCTTCTCGCACACTGGGGAGAAGGGGAAATGGAACAGCACTTCTGCTCGCTTGTTAGTGTGCCGCAATCGTGATTTTACCATCATAGCCTGTCAGGACTTTATATCTTCCTCTGTGTTTCCGCACTGTCACCTGGAGGGCCATAAAAATGTTTGTGCCAATCCAGGAAGGAACTCAGAGTACTCAGAGGCCCATGGCAACGGCGTTAACACCAGATGCCTGTGGCTTGGCACAGCCAATGTTGTATGTCCTTATAAACACTTACATTGGCCGGGCGCCATGGCTCACGTCTATAATCCCAGCACTTTGGGAGGCCGAGGCAGGTGGATCACCTGAGGTCGGGAGTTCGAGACCAGCCTGACCAACACGGAGAAACCTTGTCTCTACTAAAAATACAAGATTAGCCCAGCGTGGTGGCGGGTGCCTGTAATCCCAGCTACTCAGGAGGCTGAGGCAGGAGAATCGCTTGAACCTGGGAGGCTGAAGTTGCAATGAGCCAAGATCACGCCACTGCACTCCAGTCTGGACGACAAGAGCAAAACTCCATCTTAAAAAACAAACAAACAAAAAACCACACTTACATGATGCAGTACCTTCTGTTTACCAGGGGCAGAGGCTAAAGACTTTTAACTCTATATTTCTATCTTCATATTGTTACTCTGAAGTCTTAATATTCAATCTGAGAAAGAAAAATTACCAGAACATGCTCTTGAGTTTTCAAAAGTATATTTTTGTATGTACAGACACTATTCAATAAATACCTGTCTACACTATTTAGATTCTGTGAGAAACAAAACTACAGTTATCAGTGTGGCCTGAGGTTTTCTGCAAAAGGTTTTATTTACTTGAGTGATATATAAGGTGGACCTTGAAGGAAGTCTAAGGGATCATATAGGTAAAAGGATTCCAGTCGATGAAGTAAAACCATCACATTTTCGTTTTAACTCTAGTCTTCCTAAAGATTCAAACCGAGGCCGGACACAGTGGCTCATGCCTGTAATCCCAGCACACTGGGAGGCCGAGGCGGGTGGATTGTTTAAGGCCAGGAGTTTGAGACCAGCCTGGGCAACATGGCAAAACCTCATCTCTACCAAAACATAAATAGAAAAAATTAGCTGGGTCTGGTGGTGCATGCGCCTGTGGGCCCAGCTAGTCGGGAGGCTGAGGTGGGAGGCGGAGGTTGCAGTGAGCCGAGATTGCGCCATTGCACTCCAGCCTGGGCAACAGAGCGAGACCCTGTCTCCAGAAAAAAAAAGAAAGATTCACTGACTGCCATACAATTTGGAAATAGAAGGGAGGGAAGGGGAAGAAGGAGAAGAAATGGGCGGGCGCGGTGGCTCAAGCCTGTAATCCCAGCACTTTGGGAGGCCGACGCATGGATCACGAGGTCAGGAGATCAAGACCATCTCTCGCTAACACGGTGAAACCCCGCCTCTATTAAGAAATACAAAAACTAGCCGGGCGAGGTGGCGGGCGCCTGTAGTCCCAGCTACTCGAGGCTGAGGCCGAGAATGGCGTGAACCCGAGGCGGAGCTTGCAGTGAGCTGGAGATCCGCCACTGCACTCCAGCCTAGCGACAGAGGGAGACTGCCTCAAAAAAAAAAAAAAAAAAAAGAAAACACAAAATTAGCCAGGCTGGTGGCGGCGCCTGTAATCCCAACTACGTGGGAGGCTGAGGCAGGAGAGTCCCTTGAACCTGGGAGGCAGAGATTGCAGTGAGCCAAGATCGCGTCACTGCACTCCAGCCTGGGCAACACAGCAAGACTCCATCTCAAAACACAAAAAAAGAGAAATGGGGGACGACAGGGGAGAAGGGAAGCGCATACAGAAAGAATGGAAGAAAAACAGTGAGCCAAAAGCAGACACCTCTTAAAATTCATTTCATCGACGTTTACTGAGCACGTAAGTTGTGCCAGGCACTCCAGCCTGGGCAGAATTCTACAGATGAGAAAATAGGCTTAGTGAGGTTCAGTAATTTGCCTGCAATCCGACAACTTATAAGACAATGTGAAATACTAAGACATATTTTTAAAGGGCCTATAGCGTATTCTCTGCCAGAGATGCTCAGTCTCTTCGGAATTATTCTGATCTAGTCGGAATAGCTGTCATACAATTAGAATGATTCTGTAGAATTATATCACAAAGTTAGTAGACAAAATAACTTGAAGAATTCCATTCTGATTCATCTTAGGGACCTTTTTTAGACAGGGCCTCGCTCTGTTGCCCAGGCTAAAGTGCATGAGTGTGGCTCACTACAGCCTCGGCCTCGGGCTCAAGGGATTCTACCACTGCGGTCTCCCTACTAGCTGGGACCACAGGTGTGTGCCACCAGGCCCAGCTAATTTTTTCATTTTTTTGTAGAGACAGTTTTTGCTGTGTTACCCAGGCTGGTCTTGAACTCCTGGGTTCAAGTGATCCTCCGGCCTTGGTTTCCCAAAGCACTGGAACTATAGGCATGAGCCACCCCACCGGGTTGGGGCCTAGTGATACTTTAAGTCAAGCTTGTCCAACCTGCAGCCCGCAGGCCGCACGCGGCCCAGGATGGCTTTGACTGGGGCCCAACACAAATTCGTAAACTTTCTTAAAACATTATGAGAGATTTGTGTGTGTGTGTGTGTGTGTGTGTGTGTGTGTGTGGTTGGTTGGTTGGTTTGTTTTTTGTTTCAGCTCATCAGCTATTTTTGGTGTGTTTTGTGTGTGGCCCAACACAATTCTTCTTCTTCCAGTGCGGCTCAGGGAAGTCAAAAGATTGGACACCCCTGCCTCTGCTTGCTTTCCTTAACAGAGGATTTGTCCAATTACCACTTTGTTTTTTCTTTGAATAGTTACTTAGAATTAATTCCCTAGGTACTTGGGAGGCTGAAGAGAGGGGATTGCTTGAGTCTGGGAGTTCAAGACTACAGTGAGCTGTGATGGTGACACTGCATTACAGCCTGGGGGACACAGTAGACCCTACCTTAAGAAAAAAAAGGAGGCTGGGTGCAGCAGTGGCTCCTGCCTGTAATCCTCGCACTTTGGGAGGCTGAGGTGGGAGGATCCTTTGAGCCCAGGGTTTCAAGGCCAGCCTGGGCGACATAGTGAGACTCTGTTTCTACAATAATAATAATAATAAGCTGAGTGTGACGTCATGCACTTGTAGTCCCAACTACTCTGTAGGCTGAGGCAGGAGGATTTCTTGAGCCTGGGAGGTCAAAGTTACAGTGAGCCATGATGATGCCACTGCACTTCAGCCTGAGTGACAGAACAAGACTGTCTCAGAAACAACAACAACAACAACAACAAAAGCCGGGCACAGTGGCTCATGTCTGTGATCCCAGCACTTTAGGAAGCCAAGGCAGGAGGATCCCTTGAAGCCAAGAGTTTGAGACCAACCTGCGCAACAGAGTGAGACCCCCTGAGACCCCATCTCTAGAAATAGTAAAAAGTTAGCCAGGCGTAGTGACATGCACCTGCAGTACTAGCTACTCGGGAAGATCGCTCGAGCCCAGGAATTGGAGGTTATAGTGAGTTGTGATCAAGCCACTACACTCCAGCCTGAGTGACAGAGGGAGATCCTGTCTCTGAAAAAAAAAATTGTTAATAAAAAAGAACTAATTCTACCCTACTTAATGGTTGAGATGAAAGGCGGTTGGAGGCCGGGCACGGTGGCTCACGTTTGTAATCCAAGCACTTTGGGAGGCCGAGGCAGGTGGATCACCTGAAGTCAGGAGATCAAGACCATCCTGACCAACGTAGAGAAACCCCGTCTCTACTAAAAATACAAAATTAGCCGGGCGAGGTGGCGCATGCCTGTAATCCCAGCTACTTAGAAGGTTGAGGCAGAGAATCGCTTGTATCCGGAAGGCGGAGGTTGCAGTGAGCCGAGATCACGCCACTGCACTCCAGCCTGGGCAACAGAGCAAGACTCTGTCTCAAACAAAGTAAAAAAAGAGAAGAAAGGCGGTTGACGTCTAGAGGAGGGCGGATCTCGGTGGAAGCACTTTTGCTGCTGGCTGTGTGCTTGTTTGCTGTGCTGTCAGGGCACCTCCCTGTGGACTCACTCACACAATGATTCTTCCAAACAGTTCTTTTCAAACAAATGTGACCTCCCTGACTAAAAGCTTTCCAAGGATTCCCACCACAGTTGGAATAAAACCTGAATTTCTCAGTCAGGCCTCCGAGGTCCTGTGTGGTGCCCTTACCTACCTCCAGCCTCATCCTGTCGTCCCCTCAACCCTCACTAGGCTAGAGCCTCCGGAGTTTTCTTTCCGTTCCTGGAATGTATCCAGGTCTTGATGGCTTCAGGATTTGGGCATATACTTTTTCTTATTTTTTTTTTTTTTAGAGTTCCCTTAACCCTATTTTTCTATTCTTTTTTCCTTTTTTCTTTTTCTTTTTCTTTTCTTTTTTTTTTTTTTTTTTGAGACAGAGTCTCATTCTGTCACCCAGGCTGGAGTGCAGTGGCGCGATCTCAGCTCACTTCAACCCCCACCTCCCGGGTTCAAGCGATTCTTCTGCCTCAGCCTCCCGAGTAGCTGGGATTACAGGCACACGCCAGCATGCCCAGCTATTTTTCGTATTTTTAGTAGAGACGGGGTTTCACCATGTTGGCCAAGCTGGTCTCAAACTACTGACCTAAGGTGATGCCCCTGCCTCAGCCTCCCAAAGTGCTGGGATTACAGGCGTGAGTCCTGGTGCCTGGCCAAGCCTATTTTTCATGTGGTGGGCTTACGTATCCTTCAGGTATTGAATGAACCATCGCTTCCTTGAGAAAGTCCCTCTCAGACCTTCTAGAGTCTAATGTACCTCGAATGAACCATCGCTTTCCCAAGAGTCTCTCTCAGACCTTCCAGAGTCTAATGTACATCGAATGAACCATCACTTTCTGGAGAGAGTCCCTCTCAGGCCTTCCAGAGTCGAATGGACTCTTCCCTTGTTATTTCCTCCCACAGCCTGTCAAGCTTTCCTTTTCTATCATTTTGCACAATTTTTGAAAGTTTACACGTTTATCTCTTTTTAACCACCTCTCTTCTATTAGACTGCAAGCTCTATAAGGGCAGGGAATATGTCTGTTTAGATCTCCATGATTTTCCTAGAGCCTAGCTCAGTGCCTGGTGCTGAATAAATATTTTTCTTAATGACTATTGAGTCCTCGCAATTGCCAAGCACTTGGTGACCTGCAAAAAGAAAGCGTTTTCACACGTATTCTCAATGAAACCTAATAATCTCTGAGATGCTTCAGTCAGGGTGGGTGTTTGTGTGTGTGTGTGTGTGTGTGTGTGTGTGTGTGTTTTATAGAAAATAAAGAAGTTGAAAATTTGACTTGGCCAAGTTCACACAGCTGGAGGCCTGGGTGGGAAGTGAGTTCTTTTCATCATTTTGACCAGTGTTCTTCCTACCAAAATGAGAAATCTGTGTGGGAAATATGGACACACCAGTAATGTGCCTGGGAACTAATCTCCGCCCTGATTTGCCCTGATTCTTCGAACTGCTGTATTACTCACTTTCCTCTCTTCATGATTGTTGGCTAAATTTCCCGTTGTGTGATAGCGGAAAACTAGTTCCCGTTCCTTATTGATTTACACTTATAAAAGGGAATCTTAAGCCACTGGCTGAACTGAATGGAGGTAGAATGTATTTTCAATTTAGAAACCTGGTCTTTCCATTGCAGAGTCAGAATGAATATATTGCTAACCTCAAGGACCAACTGCAAGAGATGAAAGCAAAATCCAACTTGGAGAATCGCTACATGAAAACCAATACTGAGCTGCAGATTGCCCAGACCCAGAGAAAGTGTAACAGAACAGAGGAACTCTTGCTGGAAGAGATTGAGGTAATCCCTGGGACATTAGTGAAGAACCCAGGAGATGGCATTTGAGCTGTCACTCCTGATCCTGTCTCAGCTAACAAAGGAGGGAGATGAAGATTTCCCTCCATCTCTCTCGGCAACAGCCCCTCCACTTGAGGTTGAAAATGAAAGCCTAAATGAGGATACACATGTTCGCAAGCAGAGATTCCAACGGGCTGTAGCCTCCTTCTCCTGCCTCATAATGACTTTGAAAATTGGCTGTACTTTCTCTCCTCGGTCACTTCTTCTTATTTTATCAAACCAATCGCCATTTCTCTAATTATAGGGAGAGGGCAAAACAAGATCCTTAGTTATGGCAGGATTTTGCTGCTGTTTGTTTTATCTAACCAGTACCTTTCACTCCTCCAGTAAGAAATACAGCATCTTGAGAGGTGAACTTCATTCAAACCTGAATTTACGGAGATGAGAAGTCACGGTGAAAAATATCAGGAGGAAGAAAGTGGTAGATCTTCTTTGAGGGGAATGCGAAATGGCGCGCGCGCACACACTTCTTCCTCCATTCCTTCCTCCTCTTCCTTTCTTTCCTCTTCTTTCTTCTCCTCCATATCTTCACCATCATATGATCTCATGTCACTCTTTATGTTCTCTCTAAATCTTCCTGCCTTCCTTCCTTCCACTGTCCACCCTCATGGTTCCAGTCTGATCAGGTCCATGGGCCCTACTACCACCTGAACAGACAGGATCAGGATCTTGAATACGTGGAACTCCCTGACTCATTTCAGGGTGCCACTGCTGCCACCACCCTTCTTCTTCCTCCATTCCTTCCTTCCTCTTTTTCTTTTTCTTTCTTCTTTCATATATATATTTACCTTGCACACTGCACACACACACACACACACACACATACCACACACACACACTGCACACCACACACACTGCACACACACACCCACACACGCAAAGCCAGGCACTAGTCCCAGCTAATCGGAGGGGAGGCAGGAGGATCCTTGAGTTTGAAGCCAGCCTGGGCAACATAGGGAGACTCCCTTCTCTCTCTCTCTCTCTCTCACACACACACACACACACAGAGCAGCAGGCAGATGGGAAGAGGGAAGAAGGAACAAACGTCCTTAGGCCATGGAATTTGTGTGTGGGAGGACTCCTTGCTCTGAGACTAACGTGGCTTAAGGCCACGACAACAGTCTTCCTGGCACTCTGGAATTTCCCTTTTTTAGGCCCCACAGCCTTGTGCCCTTGGAGCACCGTTTCTCTCCTTCAATGGGCACCTCTTTTCAATTCACGGGATTGCGCTCCTTTCGTTAGGGACACTAACACAGTCCAGACAGTGCCGCGTCATGTGTCTCTGCGGTGTTTGTGAACAGGAATTGCACGAAACTGAATTCCCGGCATCCCAGCTGGTAAAGGAAACCTGAGCTGCCGACCAAGCTGCTCCTCTAATCTTGAGAACTTCTGATTCACAGCCCTGCAGGGAAGACGTGCTGATGTCTGATTATTGTTCTTACAGAAACTCAGGATGAAAACCGAAGAAGAGGCCCGGATTCATATGGACATTGAAATGTTCCTTAGAAAGCAGCAGCAGGTGGGTCACCAAAACTTTTCTGTGCTTTGAGTTTTTTTGTACTCTGCTCATACTGAGGAAACAAAAAAAATATTTTGAAGAAAAACCAGCCATCATTCTTTCAGCCTAATGAGCTTGAGCTCACATGTTATTTCAGGGTTATGCATCTGAATAGATATCTTATATAGTTACAATCTGAGAGAGTACAAGTAAAATTTTGTTTTCTGCTTTTATCATTGAGCTTAGATAAGAAATTTTTTGATTCCTATATTGCTGTATACTCATAATTTTTAAATTATGACTTAATTTATGACAAAATTTATTAAGTCAAATTATGACTTAAAAATTTATGGGCCGGGCACAGTGGCTCACGCCTGTAATCTCAGCACTTTGGGAGTCTGAAGCGGGTGGATCACCTGAGGTCAGGAGTTCGGGACCAGCCTGGCCAACATGGTGAAACCCCCTCTCTATTAAAAATACAACAATTAGCCAGGCGTGGTGGTGCACCTGTAATCCCAGCTACTCAGGAGGCTGAGGTGGGAGAATTGCTTGAACCTGGGAGGCAGAGGCTGCAGTGAGCTGAGATTGTGCCACTGTACTCCAGCTGGGCAACAGAGCAAGACCCCGCCTCAAAAAAAAAGACATAATGAAAAATGCTCATCATCACTGGCCATCAGAGAAATGCAAATCAAAACCACAATGAGATACCATCTCACACCAGTTAGAATGGCTTAATTAAAAAGTCAGGAAACAACAGGTGCTGGAGAGGATGTGGAGAAATAGGAACACTTTTACACTGTTGGTGTGATTGTAAACTAGTTCTCTCAACCATTATGAAAAACAGTATGGCAATTCCTCAAGGATCTAGAACTAGATGTACCATATGACCCAGCCATCCCATTACTGGGTATATACCCAAAGGATTATAAATTATGCTGCTATAAAGACACATGCACACGTATGTTTATTGCAGCACTATTCACAATAGCAAAGACTTGGGAATCAAGCCAAATGTCCATCAACAGTGGCGATTGGGATTAAGAAAATGTGGCACATATACACCATGGAATACTATGCAGCCATAAAAGGATGAGTTTGTGTCCTTGTAGGGACATGGATGTAGCTGAATCCATCATTCTTAGCAAACTATCACAAGAACAGAAACCAAACACCGCGATGTTCTCAACTCAGGTGGGAACTGAACAATGAGATCACTTGGACTCGAAGGGGAACATCACACACCGGGGCCCATCATGGGGAGGGAGGGGAGGGATTGCATTGGGAGTTATACCTGATGTAAATGATGAGCTGATGGGTGCAGTGCACACCAACAAGGCACAAGTATACATATGTAACAAACCCGCACGCTATGCACACATGTACCCTACAACTTACAGTATAATAATAATAAATAAATTTAAAAAAAAAAGACATAATTTTAAAATTAATTATTTTTAATTATGACTATATTAAAATGTTTTCCCATTAGTATAGTGGCCAATAAATAAAAAAGAAAAATAAAGGCCAGGTGCGGTGGCTCACACCTGTAATCTCAGCACTTTGAGAAGCCAAGGCCAGCGGATCACCTGAGGTCAGGAGTTCTAGACCAGCCAGGTCAACATGATGAAACCCCATCTCTACTAAAAATACAAAAATTAGCCGGGCGTGGTGGTGCAGCCCTGTAATCCCAGCTATTCAGGAGGCTGAGGCAGAAGAATCGTTTGAACCTGGGAGGCAGAGCTTGCAGTGAGCCGAGATCACACCACTCACTCCCGCCTGGGCGACAGAGCGAGACTCTGTCTCTAAAAAAAAAAAAAAAAAAGATTTACTAATTTTTTACGTTATAAAAATAACATTCCCAGTTGAGTGAGGATTTTTAAAATGACTCATTGCTTTTCATTTTTTTTATGTTATTACAGTTTCTTTATAAAATAATTGAAAATCGTTGTTTAATGTTCTATTGAATGGTTGTGCCATAGTTTGTTACAAATTTTTTTTTTTAATATTTAGGTTGTTTCCAAAGTTTTATTATTATAAATAATGCACTTATTAAAGCCTATCCCAAAGAACTATTTTTCTTCATGGCAACTATTTACTAAAAGTAAATCTCAATCATAAGATGATTATTTCAGAGACTGGTATTTTGTGACTTTTGATAAACATTGCCGACTCTCTAATCTGTGCTGCCACTAGCAGTGTTGCAGGCAGTCATTTCAAGGTCTCTTCAACATTAGTAGCCATTTTAAATATTTTCAAAGTCTGCTAATTTAATGAGCTGTTTTGTTTTTTTTGTTTTTTGGGTTTTTTTGCTTATTAATAGAAGTGAACATAACATTTTTCCATGTTTACTCAATTTATTTCTTCTTATGTGAAATATATATGACAGAAGTGGTTTTAAAAGCATTTTCAATACTAATAACCAAGCTGGGTCTATAATATATCTAAGGTTAGAAGTATGTCTAAGTGTAGCTGCAGTCTTTCTTTACTTTGTTTTTTGGGGTTTTTTTTGAGATGCAGTCTTGCTTTACCATCCAGGCTGGAGTGCAGTGGCATGATCTCGGCTCACTGCAACCTCCACCTCCTGGGTTCAAGCGATTCTCCTGCCTCAGCCTCCCGAGTAGCTGGGACTACAGGTGCCTGTCACCACGCCTGGCTAATTTTTGTATTTTTAGTAGAGACGGGGTTTCACCATGTTGGCCAGGCTGGTCTAGAACTCCTGACCTCAGGTGATCCACCCGCCTCAGCCTCCCAAAGTGCTGGGATTACAGGCGTGAGCCACCGCGCCAGCCACCGCGCCTAGCCCCAGCTGGAGTTTTACAAAATATCCCTGTTGGATGAACAAAGAGAAAATTTTCCAGCTTAGTTATAATACAGCTTGCTTTTGGGAAAAGCTAATGAGTTTTCAGTCAACGATTCCAAATGTGTGGTTAAGGAGAATTTGTAGATGCTATCTCGCAGGTCTTTACTGAAAAAAATATCTGGTAGGCTATTAGAATTAGGGTTCTGTAGCCCTGCAGTTTCAGAATTATGTATCATGTTACCTGTTTCAAGTGTGAGACACCTGGCAGGTGTTGGATATTTATCAGTGAGTTGCTGGATAAATGGATCACGAAGGGATGACGCCAGAGTTTCTCAGATCTTCAGCCCAATAACACAAGCAATACATAAGTATGTATTTTTTTATTTTTTATTTTTTAGGGGCAGGGTCTCTCTGTTTCCCAGCCTTCAGTGCAGTGGTGCCATCATAGCTCACTGCAGCCTCAAACTCCTGGGCCCAAGTGATCCTCCCACCTCAGTCTTCTGAGTAGCTGGGACTACAGCTGTGCACCACCATGTCCAGCTACAATGTAAGACAGAAATATATAAATTAAAGAAAGTGAAAGCCCTCTTAAATCACTCCCCTTTCTGAAGGGAAGTTTCTTCCACATGTATTTCTTTTCATATACTTATACCTCAAAACATACATATTTTCAGTGGTTTTCTGTTTTGTTTTGTTTTTTAAGAGGAGTCTCGCTCTGTCGCCCAGGCTGGAGTGCAGTGGTGCGATCTCGGCTCACTGCAACCTCCGTCTCCTGGGTTCAAGTGATTCTCCTGCCTCAGCCTCCAGAGTAGCTGGGATTATAGGCACCAGCCACCACGCCCAGCTAATTTTTGTATTTTTGGTTTCACCATGTTGGCCAGGCTGGTCTAGAACTCCAGACCTCAAGTGATCTGCCCACCTTAGCCTCCCAAAGTGCTGGGATTACAGGCGTGAGATACCGCGCCCGGCCTAGTGTTTGTTTTTTACATAAATTGGATCATACTATATATAGTGTTCCAGAGCCTGTTTTTTCCTTTTTACATTTACTTTGTTTTTAATGTTTTCTGTAGCAATACAACTGATAGATAATATCTCATAGTCAGAATACACTGAAATTTAGTGAACCATTCTGTCAGTACATTTAGGTTGTTTCAGGTTTTGCTGTGACAACATTACGAAACCTTGGTTCTGTCTCTAAGTGGATGGTATTTGGAAAGGCTATTTATTTTGTGTATTGCTGTGGATTCCTTAGACTCTCTAGTGGTTTTTCAGTTGATTCATTTGGATTTCCTAGGTGGAAAATCTTACTGCATGCAAACAATAACAATTCTGCATTTTCCTTTTTATTATTTGTATGTCTATTTTCATTTCATGGCTTATTGTATAGCTGGAAAGCCAGTGTACTTGTTAACTGTAGCGGTGATAATGGGGCACCCTTTCTCTATTGTCAGTTGTTAACACACCACCATTGTTCTGGTGTTTTAGTCACGATTACACGTGAGTTTGTCCCAGTCAAGTTTCTGATATGCAGTTAGAGCATTCACAGGGAAAGAACCGACCCTGAAGCTTGGAATGGGAACACCTGCTCGGATTCGGATGAAACCGACAGATCAACGCTCCCTTGGCAGTGGCAGTACTCTGCCCTCCTGGGTCTCAGGACACTTCCTTTGCCTGAAAGTCCTGTGATAACTTCATCTGGGAGGACGCCTTGGAAAGGGATGCGCTTTCCTCAGACCCGGCACAGTCACCCCTGTTGTCACTGGATCTGTAACTAGGTCAAATCTTAGCATGTTACAGGGGGACATATAACTCAGATAACTCACTCCAAAGGAAATCACTTACACACCAAAAGAATGGTAAGATTTTGCTAATAAATATTGGAAGAAACCTGGGAAACATGTTGAATTGATTCTAAGAGTGTTTGATCCAACAGGGTAGGCTAGAACATTCCATTTGGTTAATTCATTGATACAGACGCACTTACCTGAGAGTCTGGATGTCATGGGTTAGCTTGTGCAGCTAGAGGTGATTCAACAGTTGCCTACATTTGATGAGGTGGAGATGCCAGAGCTTCCCTGCTATGATTTGGGGGAGACAATCCAGAGACGTAGGGAGACAGGGATGTCACCGTGGATTTATCATGTGTGACTTGCACATCTACCACCAAACACCCATCCATAACCATGAGAAGGCCCAGAAGACACTTCTTTACTAAGACATTGAGAAACAGAATAGTGAGGGGAGCATCTGCATCCCTAAAAGCTTTGTGCTTGCTTTCCTGTGTAGGCAGGTGTGACCCTAAGGATGTTGTCACTGAGATGAGCTTCCTGGTATCAGTGGGGTGATGGGGTCCCGAAGTGCCTTAGGATAACTGGGAGCACTTAATTGTCAAAGATAAGGTGGGAACATTTACCACAAAGGGGGGCAGAGACTTAACGGTAATCAGAATGCCTTTGGCCATAGGGATTCTTGGCAATGGCTAATCAATCATGGTATCTCTAGGAACAAAATTGATGGGCTGCCTACTAAAGTATAACAGAAAAAGAGTCCGGGTCTGGTAGCCAGAACCCTGATTTGAATCACCACAGTAGAGAGTTACGGCCGCTCCCCTAGCTCCTAGGACTGAGTCAATTCACAGCCCCAGAGCCCCTTTATGAACTGGGGTGTAGGTGTGGGGGCATGTCCCCCCGAGGATGAACTCTGCAGCCCTGCTGCAAGTACCTACTGTAAGTCTCCCTGTAGCTCCTACTCAGAAGAACTGTGTAATTGACAGAGTGACTGTGCACTGGGATGACTGAAGCTTTGGCTCTGAACGGATGTTCATCCACAGGGACCCACAGTGACACTGTGGCCACTAGTCAAAATGGGCGGTTATGGTGGCTAGGTGACAGATGGAGCCTGAACTAGCCTGACTGTGAGTCCACCTGTTCCGTGGACCCTCTCTGTCTTTGTTTCCTCCGTTACTGAGGCTGTTATTGGACTAGATATACTTGGGGACATTATGATAGTAAGCACCAAGACGAGCTTCTTGAACTTCCCCTCCCTACTGAAATGGAAAACCAGAAGCAGTGCTGCACTCCTGGTGGAACTACAGAGATTAGCGCCACCATCGAAGACCTGAAAGAAGCAGCAGTGGTGATTCCACGTCCCTATGTAACTCAGCCGTCTGGCCTGCGCAGAAGAGGCGTGGATCTTGGAGAGTTATTATGGACTATTGTAAAGAGTGACTGCAGTTGCAGCTACTATTTTAAATGCAGTATCTTCCTTGGAGCAAGTCTTCAATGGCCCCTGGGTCTTGCTATACAGCCGTGAATCTGACCAAAGCTCTGTCTTCAAACCAATTTGAAAGACCGCCAGAAGCAGTCTGCTTTTACCTGCAGGGCCAACAGTACCCCTTCGTAGTCTCGCATCAGGGCTGCCAGCACTGTTCTCTCCCATAATCTGGTCTGCAGAGATGGTGCCCCCTGGACTTTTCACAAAACGTCATAGTCGCTCACTGCATTAACGACGTTGTGCTGATTGTATCTGATGAAGAGGAACTAGCAAGGACGTTAGATACCTAAGTAAGAAATACGTGAACTAGAAGGTGAGCGCTTAACTCCATTTCTGATACCAATTCTTTATCATTAGTAATCCATTTAGGAGACAGAAATCATACCAATAATTTAACAGATAAAATCCAACAAAAAGAATCACGAGCTATTCATAAGGGATTGGCTACTCAGAGTGATAAAAGAGAACTCTAAAGAACATCCTAAGGCCAGGCATGGTGGCTCATGCCTGTAATCCCAGCACTGTGGGAGGCCAAGGTGGGAGGATTGCTTGAACCCAGGAGTTGAAGACCAATCTGGGAAATATAGTGAGACCTCATCTCTACCAAAAAAAAAAAAAGAAGAAGAAGAAGAAGAAGAGAGAGGGAGGGAGGGAGGAGGAGGAGGAGGAAGGAAGGAAGGAAGGAAGGAAGGGAAGGGAAGGAAGGAAGGGAAGGAAGGAAGAAGAGGGAGGGAGGGAGGGAGGGAGGCGGACAATATCTGGGAAAGAAATAACTGGAAAGGTGGATGGAAGGGATCCCTGGGTGATTCAGGCTGGGAGGGTGGTGGGCCGTGGCCCACTGGATGGCAGCGGTGTTTGCTGGGTTGCCTTGGGCCAGAGCTGGCTCACAGCTAGCTGGCAGGATAAGGCTGGCAAGCAGGAAACTGTGGACCTTGCTGTTTGTTTGTTTGTTTCCTAATCTGAATGCGTACTCAATTAGGGGGAAAAAAAAAAGAACAAACCTTTTTTTGTCCATTGAGATATTTTTTCTCCTTTAATATGTTTTTGAGACTGAGTCTCGCTGCTGTGTCACCCAGGCTGGCGTAGTACGCTCTCGCTCACTGCAAGCTCCGGCCTCCCAGGTTCAGGCCATTCTCCTGCCTCAGCCTCCGAAGGCTGGGACTACAGGCCTCGGCCACCACGCCTGCTAGTTTTTGTATTTTTAGTAGAGACGGGTTTCACCATGTTAGCCAGGATGGTCTCGATCTCCTGACCTCAGATCCACCCCGCCCAAAGTGCTGGGATTACAGGCTTGAGCCACCGCTACCGCCTTATTTATTTTGATTGCACTCCAGGCTGGAGTGCAATGGCATGATCTCGGCTTACTGCAACCATTGCCTCCGTTCAAGCAGTCTCCTGCCTCAGCCTCCTTCCCAAGTAGTTGGGACTACAGGCCCTCGGGCCACCACGCCTGGCTAATTTTTGTATTTTTAGTAGAGACAGGGTTTCCACCATGTTAGCCAGGATGGCCCTATCTCCTGACTCCCTGATCCGCCCGCCTCGGCCCCAAAGTGCTGGGATTACAGGCTTGAGCCACCGCGCCCGGCCTAATATGTTAATAGAGTAGAATACATTAAGAGTTGCTGATTTGAGTCATCCTTAAATTCCTGGGATAAACCCCACTAGGTCACAGTGCGTTTGGCCAGCAGGAATCCTCCTGCGTGGTCTCCGTACAACGTGTGGGTGGACAAGTGCCACCGGGTGTCCCCGCACATGCCGCTGGCGACAGGAAACGGGGCAGCGCCCTCCTGTCGCGCCTCCAGCGCCCTCTACTGACGCAGCTTAGCATTTTGTTAGCTGGCAAGAAAAACGTTCCTAGCAAGCATCCACCTCCACCAAGAAAGGTGAATTTGGAGCTGACAGGCAATAAATTGTAACTGGCACAAATGAGTTTTTCTTTAAATTACCAAGTGTGAGGTTTACTCTGTAGGTTTCTGGTAGACAAGCTTTATCAACTTCAGGAAGTATCTTTTCTTGTTAAAAGTTTGTTCTTCTCAACAAAATGAGTACTTGATTTTGAGATGGATTTTTTTTCATTAATTGAGATGATATTGTTTTCTCTTCTTTAATATGTTAATAAAGTGAAATACATTACTAGATTTGTTGATGTTGGGTCATCTTCAAATTCTTGGGGTAAATCTTACCCGATCATAGTGTGTTGTTCCTTTTTTTTTTTTTTTTTTTTCTTGAGACGGAGTTTTGCTCGTCACCCAGGCTGGAGTGCAGTGGTGCAATCTCGGCTCGGTGCAACCTCTGCCTCCCGAGTTCAAGTGATTCTCCTGCCTCAGCCTCCCGAGTAGCTGGGATTACAGGCGTGCGCCACCATGCCCGGGTAATTTTGTATTTTTTTAGTGGAGACAGGGTTTTCTCCATGTTGGCCAGGCTGGTCTTGAACTCCTGACTTCGGCTGATCCACCTGCCTTGGCGTCCCAAAGTGCTGGGATTACAGGCGTGAGCCACCGTGCCTGGCTTGTTATTCCTTTAATAGACTGTTAAAAAACTGATTTATAGACTTAAAAAATTTTTTTGTATTTTAAACTTTTTTTTAATTTTTAATTTTTGTGGGTACATAGCAGGTGTATACACTTATGGAGTGCATGACGTACTTTGATGCAGGCGTGCAATGCGTCGGAGTCACATCAGGGGAAATGGGGTATCCATCACCGTCAGTCTTTATCCTTTGTGTTACAAATAATCTAATTATACTCGTTTGGTTCTTTTTAAATTTACAATTAAAGCATTGACTATGGTCACCCTGTTTTGCTACCAAATACTGGGTCTTATTCATTCTTTCTACTTTTTTGTACACATTAATCATCTCCACATCCTCCCCATCCCCCACTACCTTCCCAGCCTCTGGTAACCACCCTTCCACTCTCGATCTCCATGAGTTCAATTGTTTTAATTTTTAGCTCTCACAAAGAAGAACATGTGAAGTTTGTCTTTCCGTGCCTGGCTTATTTCACTTAATGCAATGACCTCAGTTCCATCTATATTATTGCAAATGACACAATCTCGTTCTGGGCTGAATAGTACACCATTGTTTATATGTCCCACCTTTTTAAGTTATTTATTTATTTATTTATTCCTTTTTGAGAGGGAGCCTTGTTCTGTTGTCCACGATGTCGGCTCACTGCAACCTCTGCCTCCCAGGTTCAAGCAATTCTCCTGTCTCAGCCTCCTGAGTAGCTGGGATTACAGGCACCCACCACTACACGCGGCTACTTTTTGTATTTTAGTAGAGACAGGGTTTCTCCATGTTGGTCAGGCTGGTCTCGAACTTCTGACCCCAAGTGATCCACCTGCCTTGGCCTCCCAAAGTGTTGGGATTACAGGCGTGAGCCACCGCACCTGACTCCACCTTTTCTTTATCCATTCATCTGTTGGTAGACACTTACATTGCTTCTAAACCTTGGCTATTGTGAACAGTGCTGCAATAAACATAGGAGTGCAGACATCTCTTCAACATCTAATTTCCTTTCTTTTGGGTATATACCTCGCAGTGGAATTGCTGGATCATATGGTAGCTCTATTTTTAGTTTTTTGAAGATCCTCCAAACTGTTCTCCATAGTGGTTGTGCTAATTTACGTTTCCACCAACCCACACCGTACAAGGATTCCTTTTTCTCACATCCTTCCCAGCATTTGTTATTGTCTGTCTTTTAGATATACGCCATTTTAACTGGGGTGAGATGATGTCTCATAGTTTTGATTTGCATTTCTCTGATGATTAGTGATGTTGAGCACCTTTTTATATGTCTGTTTGATGTTTGTATGTCTTCTTTTGAGAAATATCTATTCCGATCTTTGGCCCTTTTAAAATACATATATATATATATAGAGAGAGGGATGAGGTCTCACTATGTTGCCCAGGCTGGCCTTGAACTCCTGAGCTCAAGCAATCCATCCTCTAGCCTAGGCCTCCCAAAGTGCTGGGATTATAGGTGTGAGTGATTACACTCGGTCCTTTTGGCCCATTTTTCACATTATTAGATTTTTTCCTATAGACTTGTTTGAGCTCCTTATATATTCTGTTTATTAAGCCCTTGTCATATAGGTAGTTTGCAATTATTTTCTCCAGTTCTGTGGGTTGTCTTTTCACTTTGTTGATTGTCTTGTTTGCTATGCAGAAGCTTTTTATTTTCTTTCTTTTTTTGACAGAGTCTTGCTCTGTCGCCCAAGCTGGAGTGTAGTGGCACAATCTCGGCTGACTGCAACCTCCACCTCCTGGGTTCAAGCGATTCTCGTGCCGCAGCCTCCCGAGTAGCTGGGACTACAGGAGTGCACTGCCATGCCCAGCTAAGTTTTGTATTTTTAGTAGAGGTGGAGTTTCACCATGTTGGCCAGGCTGGCCTTGAAGTCCTGGCCTCAAGTGATCCACCCGCCTCAGCTTCCCATAGTGCTAGGATTACAGGCATGAGCCACTGCACCTGGCCTGTGCAGAAGCTTTTTAACTTGATATGATCCATTTGTTCATTTTTGCTTTGGTTGCCTGTGTTTGTGGGGTATTACTCAAGAAATCTTCGCCCAGTCCAATGTCCTGAAGAGTTTCCCCAGCATTTTCTTTTAGTAGTTTCATAGTTTGAGGGTTTTTTTTTTTTTTTTTTTTTTTCCTGAGACGGAGTCTTTGCTCTGTCAGCCAGGCTGGAGTGCAGTGGCGCGATCTCAGCTCACTGCAAGCTCCGCCTCCTGGGTTCACGCCATTCTCCTGCCTCAGCCTCCCGAGTAGCTGGGACTACAGGCGCCCGCTACCACGCCCGGCTAATTTTTTGTATTTTTAGTAGAGACGGGGTTTCACTGGGTTAGCCAGGATGGTCTCGATCTCCTGACCTTGTGATCCACCTATCTCGGCCTCCCAAAGTGCTGGGATTACAGGCGTGAGCCACTGCGCCCGGCCAGTTTGAGGTCTTAAATTTAAATCTTTAATCAATTTTGATTTAATTTTTGTAAATGGTGAGAGATAACTGTCTAGTTTCATTCTTCTGCATATGGATATCCAGTTTTCCCAGCACCATTCATTGGAAGGACTATCCTTTCCCCAGTGTTTGTTCTTGGTATCTTTGTCAAAAGTGAATTCACTATAGATTTATTGATTTGCCTCTGGGTTCTCTATTCTGTTCCATTGGTCTATGTGTCTATTTTTATTCCAGTGCCATGCTGTTTTGGTTACTATAGCTCTACAGTATAATTTGAAATCAGGTAATGTGATTCTTCCAGTTTATTTTTACTCAGGATAGTTTTGGCTATTCTGGGTCTCTTGTGGTTCCATATCAATTTTAGGATTTTCTATTGCTGTGGAGAATGTCATTGGTATTTTGATAAGGAGTGCATTGAATCTGTGGATTGCTTTGGGTAGTAATGTACATTTTAACAATATTGATTCTTCCAATCCATTAACATAGAATATCTTTCCATTTCTTTTATCATTTTTTCTTTTGTCCTCCCTGTGTATTTTCAAATAGCCTATCTTCAAGCTCACAAATTCTTCTGCTTGATCACTTCTGCTCTTAAGACTCTGATGCCTTCTTAAGTATGTCAATTGCATTTTTCAACTCAAGAATTTCTGCTTCTTTTTAATTATTTCAATCTCTGTTAAATTTATCTGATAGATTTCTGAATTCTTTCTCCGTGTTATCTTGATTTTCTTTGAGTTTCCTCAAAATGGCTATTTCGAATTCTCTGTCTGAAACGTCACATAGCTTTGTTTCTCCAGGATTAGTCCCTGGTGCCTTATTTCATTTGTTTGATGAGGTCATGTTTTCCTGGATGGTCTTTTTTTTTTTTTTTTTTTTTTTTTGAGACGGAGTCTTGCTCTGTCGCCCAGGCTGGAGTGCTGTGGCGCGATCTCGGCTCACTGCAAGCTCCGCCTCCCGGGTTCACGCCATTCTCCTGCCTCAGCCTCCCGAGTAGCTGGGACTACAGGCGCCCGCCGCCTCGCCCGGCTAATTTTTTGCATTTTTAGTAGAGACGGGGTTTCACCATGTTAGCCAGGATGGTCTCGATCTCCTGACCCCGTGATCCGCCCGCCTCGGCCTCCCAAAGTGCTGGGATTACAGGCGTGAGCCACCGCGCCCGGCCTCCTGGATGGTCTTGATGCTTCTGGATGTTCATCGGTGTTTGGGCATTGAAGAGTTACGTATTTATTGTAGTCCTTGCAGTCTGAGTTTATTTGTACTCATCCTTGTGAAGGCTTTCTAGGTATATGAAGGGACTTGAGTGTTGTGATCTAAGCCGTACCTCATTAGGGAACACTCCAAGCCCATAATTCTGTGGTTCATGCAGACTTGTAGAGGTATCACCTTGGTGGTCTTAGATAAGATCCAGAAGAATTTTCTGGATTGCCAGGGAGAGACGCTTGTTCTTTTTCCTTACTTTCTCCCAGAATCTCTCACTCTTTGCTGAGCTGCCTGGAGCTGAGAATGGGGTGACACAAGCCCCCTGGTGACCACCACCACTGCAACTGTGCTGGGTCAGACCTGAAGCCAGCACAGCACCTGGTCTCACCTAAGGCCTGCTGTAACCACTACCTGGCTACCGCCTATGTTTGCTCAAGGCCCTAGGACTCTACAATCAGCAGGTGGCAAAGTCAGCCAGGCTTGTGTCCTTCCCTTCAGAGTGGCGAGTCCCCCCAGGCTCTGGGCGGGTCCAGAGATGCTGTCTGGGAGCCAAGGGCTGGAGTCAAAAACCTTAGAAGTCTACCTTGTGCTCTAAGCTCCTGCAGCTAAGCTGGCCTTCAAGCCACAAGACAAAGTCCTTCCTACTCTTCCATCTGCTTTCCACATGCAGAGGGGCCTCTGCTCATGGCCATGACTACCACAGGCCCATGGAGAGTGCCGCCAGGCTACGACTGACGTTCACCTAAAGGCCCAAGGACTCTTCAGTCAGCTTGTGGTGAATGCTGCCAGGCCTGGGACTTACTCTTCAGGGGAGTGGGCTACTCTCTTGCCCAGAGCAGGACCAGAAATACCATCCAAGCATCAAAGCCTTGGGCCGGGGGCGGTGGCTCACACCTATCATCCCAGCACTTTGGGAGGCTGAGGGGGGTGGATGACCTGAGGTCACAAGTTTGAGACCAACCTGGCTAACATGGTGAAACCCTGTCTCTACTAAAAATACAAACATTAGCCAGGCATCGTGGCAGGTGCCTGTAATGCCAGCTACTTGGAGGCTGAGGCAGGAGAATCGCTTGAACCCCAGAGGTGGAGGTTGCAGTGAGCCAAGATCATGCCACTGCACTCCAGCCTGGGTAACAGAGTGAGACTCCATTTCAAAAAAATAAGCGTCAAGGCCTGAACTGGGGACTCCAAGAGCCTCTTGGTGCTCTACCCTGCAGTAGTTGAGGTGGCACCTAAGGTGTAAGACAGAGTCCTCTTTTACTTTTTCCTCTGCTTTTCTCAAGCAGGAGTCTCTCGCCATAGCCACTACCATGTCTTCGAAGCCAGCACATCTCAGAGTCTCGCCCAAGGCCCATGGTGTACCCCTGCGAATCACTGCTGGTGATTCAGGGCCCAGGGGCTCTTTCGTCAGTAGATGATGAATCCTGCCAGGACTGGGTCCTCCCTACAAGGCAGCGCGTCCCCTTCCGGCCCAAGGTGTGTCTAGAAATGCCACCCAGGGGCTAGGCCTGGAGTCGGGGCCTCATGACTCTGCCCATTGCCCTGTTCTCCTGTGGCTGAGCTGGTATCCAAGATGCAAGACAGAGTCCTCTGTGCTCTTCCCTGTCCTCAAACAGAAGAAGGGGACGTCTCTTCAGAGGCGAGCTGCACTGCCTGCGGCTGGGGGTGGGTGACACCCTCAAACAGAAGAAGGGGAAGTCTCTTCAGAGGCTGCACTGCCTGCGGCTGGGGGTGGGTGACACAAGCACTCCCTCAACCACCCCGGCTGTGTCTCACTAGGTCCCAAGTCCCCCAAGGCCACAGGCACCAGGACCAGGACTTGCCTAAGGGTTGTAGTCCTCATGGCCTAGACCCCCTTTTCAAGTATATTTAGGATCCCAGAGCAGTGTAGCCGTGATGGTGAGGCTTGCTGGGACTCGGGTCCCACCCCTGGGCTGGGCGGTTCTCCTCTGGCTGGGGCTGGTCTCAATGCCCCCTCCACGGGTGGGCATCACCCGAGTTCAACCCGGTTTTGCTTTCCACCGTGACGGCAGCACCAGGTTCAATGCACAGTCACAGGCACCATGCCCTCCCTCCCACAGCTGCTCAGATTCCCACCCTGTGCCATGTGGCTGCAGCCAGGGGATGGAGGAGGGGTGTCGTCAGCAATTCAAAACCGTCTTTCCTACCCTCTTCAGTGCCTTTTCAGCAATACGAAGTTAAACCAGGTACTGCGATTGCTTACCTGATTTTTGGTTCTTATGAAGGTGCGTTTTTGTATAGATAGTTGTCAAACCTAGCGTTCCTGGGTGGCAGGGGTAACTGTCAGTGGAGGCTTCTATTTGGCCATCTCGCTCTGTACTGCCTCTGCTTCCTTTTTATTAGTTTTCATTTTTCTTTTTTTCCTTTTGATATCTCTTCTCTCCCTTATTTTGTGTTCTCTTGTGGCATTCTTGGGTAAACATAAGATCAACACCATGGATTTTTAAATTTTTTAAATTTTTCTTTGAGACAGGGGAGCTCACTGTGTTGCCCAGGCTGGTCTTGAACTCCTGGGCTCAAGCAATCCTCCCACCTATAATGTGCTGGGATTATAGGCACATGCCACCACAGCCAGCCTCGACTTCCACTTTGTATTTATATATTCCACAAGTGAGATTAACCTATAGGTTTATTTTTTGGTGCTGCTTTGTGGTATTGCTGTCAGAGTTCTGCTAGCTTGGCAGCATGAATTGGAAGCTTTCCATCTTTTTATGCTCTGAAACCTAAAAATACAAATAAAACAAACCAGATTATTATGATTTTATTTTTTTAGCTAATGCCTTCTTCAGTGAAAACATTATCTGTTCCCTGAAGCTTGATAAAATTCAATCATAAAGAATTTTGTCTGGTTATATTTAAGTGGAGCTATTCAACTGTAAAAAAAAATTGATCTTTTATCTCTTTTTGAGTCTTTTTTGTAACTTATGTCTTCCTAGAGAATAATCCATTTCATCTAAACACTGATTTCAAATTTATTAGCATAAAGCTATGCTCTATAGTTTTTTTTTTTACAATTTTAAAGTCCTTTATTTCTGTAGTAATGAAACCTTTTTCATTAATTTTTTTTAAAAGATGTGTCTTCTTTCCTTTTTTCTTACTGAAATTTGTTAAAGGTTTGACCATTTTATTGATCTTTATTAAAGAACCATCTGATACGGTTTGGTTCTGTGTCCCCACCCAAATCTCACCTTGAATTGTAATAGTCCCCATGTCAGGGGCATGTAGTTCTCTAGGTAGTTCATAGCTGGATTTTTTTTTAAGGGGAAAAATGTTTTTCTTTTCGAGGGTAGTACAATGGGCTCAATTTTTATGTCCCCCAAATCCATATGTTGAAATCCAAATTCCCAAGGTGATACAGGGTGAAACTCTAATGAATAAGATTAGTGCCCTTAGAAAGAGACCCCAGAGAAATCCCTTGCCCATTCCGCCAAGTGAAGTCACAGCAAAAAGATGCAGTCTGGGAAGCAGGCACGGGATTTACCAGTGCCTTCATTTTGGACTTCCCAGCCTCCAGAACTGTGACGAATCAATTTGTTTATGAGCTGCCCAGTCTCTGGCATTCTGTTATAGCAGCTGGAATGGACTAAGACAAAAGGATTTACCCCAGCTTACTTTTATTGTGATTTTTGATTTGTTTGTAATTAATTTTTCTACTTTATTTTGTTTCCTTCTTTTCTTGGATTGACAGAATTTTTCTTGTTCAATTTTTTGCCAAACTCTAGTTATTTGCATGCCATTCTCATAGTTTTGTAATATCTGCATACCACCTGTTACTTATTAATTTTTTTTTTTTTTTTTGAAATGGAGTTTCGCTCTTGTTGCCCAGGCTGAAGTGCCATGGCCTGATCTTGGCTCACTGCAACCTCCGCCTCCCAGGTTCCAGCATTTCTCCTGCCTCAGCCTCCCGAGTAGCTGGGATTACAGGCATGCAGCACCACGGCTGGCTAATTTTTTGTATTTTTAGTAGAGACGGGGTTTCTCCATGTTGGTCAGTCTGGGTCAAACTCCCAACCTCAGGTGATCCACCCGCCTCGGCCTCCCAAAGTGCTGGCATTACAGGTTGAGCCACCGCGCCCAGCCATTTTTTTTTTACTTTTTCATTTTTTTTTTCACAATGCATCCCAGTGGCAGTAATTAATATCTTCTCTCTCTCTCTCTTTTTTTTTTTTGAGACAGGGTCTTGTTCTGTCGCCCAGGCTGGAGTGCAATGGTGTGATCTCGGTTCACTGCAACCTCTGCATCCCGGGCTCAAGTGATCCTCTTGCCTCAGCCTCCCAAGTAGCTGGAACTACACGTGCATGCTACTGTGCAGGCTAATTTTCGTATTTTTTGTAGCGATGGGGTTTTGCCACGTTGCCAAGGCTAATCTCAGATTCCCGGACTCAAGTAATCTATGTGCTCGGCCCCCAAAGTGCTGGCTGGGATTACAGCATGAGCCACAGCACCTGGCCAATATTTTCTACCTAATTACTCACCTAAACAGATAAATCAATTCATTTAAAAGTAAGATTTTTATATCATTACTATAAAAGGAAAAACCAGTATCACCTTCCATAAATATAAGTCAGTATAAATAGGCTGGGCATGGTGCCTCACCCCTGTAATCCCAGCAATTTGGGAGGCTGAAGTGGGTTAATCGCTTGGGAGTTTGAGATCAGTCCGGGCAACATAATGAGACCATCACTACCAAAAGATACAAAAAAAAGTAGCCTGACATGGGGTTGCACACCTGTAGTCCCAGCAGCTCTGGAGGCTGTGATGAGAGGATGACTTGAGCCCTGGAGGTGGAGGCTGTAGTGAACTAAGATTGTGCCGTCGTACTCCAGCCTGGGTGACAGATCCAGACCTTATCTCAAAGTAAATAAATAAATAAAATAACTTAAATAGAATTACAAAAAATACCAAATGATGTTATTACCTTGTAGCCAGACCTTTTTGCCTGTCTGGAGCCTGTTCCCTCTTTATTTATTTATTTTTTATTTAAGTGTTAACAAGAGTAAGAAAGAGAAGACGTAGAGATGTGATAGTATCAAACTGACATGTTGCTCTAACATAATCAGAATTTTTTTTTTAAGAGACTGGGTCTCATTCCATTGCCCAGGCTAGAGTGCAGTGGCGTAATCATACTCACTGCACCCTCAAATCCTGGGCTGAAGTAATCACCCTGCCTCGGCCCTTAGTAGCTGGGACCACAGCAGCCACCACATCTGGCTTTTTAAAAAACATTTTGTAGAGATGGGGTCTCACTATGTTGCTCAGGGGGGCCTCAAACTCCTGGCCTCAAGCAGTCCTCCCACCTCTGCCTTCCAAACCGCTGGGATTATAGGCACAGGCCACCCCACTCAGTGTAATCACAATGATTGACTATAGCCATGTTTTAAAAACATTCTATGCTACGTGCCACCTAAGGAACCTGTTCATGTCTCACTCTTGAGGTGCATCGTCCGGGAGTCTGAAAGTTACACAGTTCTGTTCTTTAGGGGTAACCTTTAAATTTTTTGTTTCTAGCAAGTACACAAATATGGAATGCTTCACGAATTTGTGTGTCACTCCTGTGCAGGGGCCATGCTAATCATCTCTATGTTGTTCCAATTTTGGTATATATGTTACTGAAGTGAGCACAACTCTTAAAATTTTAACATACATTTTTATACTTTTAAAATTTCTCTGTCTAGAGTTCTTCTTTTGCCTTTATTAAGGCAAAGACTTCACTTACCTCTTCTCTCCCTCTTCATCCCATGTTGAAATCATTCATTTTATATGTAAATATGTAAAGTGATAATATATATGCAGATATATATATATGTGCATTGTGGGTGTACTTTACAAGGATTATCTTATTTCAGCATCACAACAACCCTCTGAGGTTCGTACTATTACTGTAATACTGTACTATTGGCCAGGTATAGTATTTTATATATGAGGGAACTAGAGGCTCAGAGAATTTAAGTAAACACTCTTTCAGTGCCACAGCTGTGCTCTTTCAACTGTGCTATCCTGCCTACTTTGGGATTTTAATTCTGAATTATGATTTATGATTAAAAAGTATCACATAGCTTAAATACATGTTTTACTGGTTCCCTTCCATTTCTTAATATATCTCCTTCATTTTATTTTGCTACAGTAGTACATCCTTGAATAACTCTCTCAGAAAGATTGAGTATAGTCTTTCTTTCCCTTACATTTGAATGCTGGGTTGGCTATGTGTAGAATCTTTGATTCACATTCATTTTTTTTTTCTTTTTTTTTTTTTTTTTTTTTTGACGGAGTCTTGCTCTGTCACCCAGGCTGGAGTGCTGTGGTACAATCTCGGCTCACTGCGAGCTCTGCCTCCCGGGTTCAAGCGATTCTCCTGCCTCAGCCTCCCGAGTAGCTGGGACTACAGGCGCACGCCACCATGCCCGGCTTTTTTTTTTTTTTCTTGTATTTTTAGTAGAGGCAGGGTTTCACCGTGTTAGCCAGGATGGTCTCGATCTCCTGACCCTGTGATCCGCCCACCTCAGCCTCCCAAAGTGCTGGGATTACAGGCGTTAGGCACCGCACCAGGCCCTACATTAATTTTCTTTTAGAATTTTTTTTTTTTTAGTAGAGACGGGGTTTCACCGTTTTAGCCAGGATGGTCTCGATCTCCTGACCTCGTGATCCGCCCGTCTCGGCCTCCCAATCTTTTAGAATTTTGAAGACATTGTATCCCTCCTGACTAGGATTTAGTGCTGTCAATCAAAGAGCTATCTGATGCTATTCCTTATCCTTCAGACTTTTCTACATGCCTTTTCTTTCCTCTTCACTGCAACTTCCCTTATCCAGACATCTAGATGACCCTCCTCCCCATTTTTTTTTTTGAGACGGAGTTTCGCTCTCATTGCCCAGGCTGGAGTGCAATGGCGCAATCTGGGATTACTGCAACCTCCGCCTCCTGGGTTCAAGTGATTCTCCTGCCTCAGCCTCCCACATAGCTGGGATTACAGGCATGCGCCACCACGCCTGGCTAATTTTGTGTTTTTAGTAGAGACGGGGCTTCTCCATGTTGGTCAGGCTGGTCTTGAATTCCCGACCTCAGGTGATCCGTCACCTCGGCCTCCCAAAGTGATGGGATTACAGGTGTGAGCCACCGCGCCTGGCCCTCTATTTTTAAATTGACTAACATACAAGTAAAATATGTAAGTACTTAGTGTATAGTTTGATGAGCATTTATGTATACACATTCATGTAACCACCACCCGGATAAAGATAGAGAGAACAGTTACAGCATCCCAAAGTCTCCCTCACACCCCATTCCCAATCAGAAATCCAACTCTCCACCCAGATAAGTAACTACTGTTCTGACTTCTCTCACTATGGAAAGTTTTACTTATTCTTGAAACTTATGTAAGTGGAATCACACAGTCTACAGTGTTTTGTGTCTGCTGAATGCCATGTTTTCGTGTTCTTTCCAAATAGAAACTTGAGGAGAGGCTAGAGTTCTGGATGGAGAAATATGATAAGGACACAGAAATGAAACAGAATGAACTAAATGCTCTCAAAGCCACAAAGGCCAGTGACTTAGCACACCTTCAAGACCTGGCAAAGACGGTAAGGAAGGAATTAGGGTGCTCACTGAGGAGGAAGTGGCAACTGAGCTACAGTAGCTGGGTATTGCTATTTTGAGTCAAAAGTAGAGGTGTGCTTATAAACCACGGGGATTCTTTTTAGATGGTGCTATAACACTCACATAGTGCATACGGTGTCCCAGGTGCTACCCGCACAGCCCCTTGCGACAGATACTGTGATTATTCTTACTTTATGACCTCTGGAGACAGTCAGTGATGATTTCTAACAAGTTTGTGATTATAGTTTCATTATGGAATAAGTGCAGAACTTCCTAAATTTCTTTCAAAAGTCAGCTACTGCTGGGCATGGTGGTTCACACCTGTAATCCCAGCACTTTGGGAGGCCGAGGCAAGCAGATCACTTGAGATCAGGAGTTTGAGACAAGCCTGGGTAACATGGCAAAACCCCATCTCTACTAAAAATACAAAAATTAGCCATGCATGGTGGCACGCGGCTAATTCCAGCTACTCACGAGGCTGAGGCAGGAGAATCATTTGAACCGGGAGGCGGAGGTTGCAGTGAGCCAAGATTGCGTCACTGCGCTCCAGCCTGGGTGACAGAGTGAGACTCTGTCTCAAAACAAAAAAGACAGCTACTGTATATCTACATTCTCCCAAAGTTTTTAAAAAAATCCACATTGAGGTCATTGATCACACATTAATTCGTATTTCATTTTTTATGAAAGACAGAACTTAAATTTGAATTATTAAAACTGAAAAAGTTTTGGGAACAATTATAAAGTTAGTATGTGAGTATTTACAATCTAGGAATCTATTACTTTTTTTCTTTGGTTTATCTTTAGATGGAGCATGTTTTATTTTGAAATTTTATATTAAAAGTGCAGGGCTGGCTGGGCTACAGCTTAGTCAAGAGAGTACTGTAATAAATGATGAATGTCTATCTTTGCAGATAAAAGAGTGTGAACAGGTCATCATTGAAGATCGTATAGAAAAGGAGAGGAGCAAGAATAAGATAGAACAGGATCTCTTGGAATTAAAGAGCGTCATAAAGGTAAAGAACCATAATCAGTATCTCGCCATAGCTGGCCTAACACTGAGGAACACAAAAGAATTTCTCATTCATTATCAAACGCATCTCAGTATACCAAGGAACTGCAAATCTGAGAAGCATGGACTTTTGTTATTACTAGAATTTGCTGACACAGTCCATGGTGCAGGGAGACGGTTAACATAGAAAAGAACGTGCCCCCAGCTCTTCATCTGGAGAAAAAGAGGTGGTTAGCGGTGGAAGCAAAACCTAGGCCCAGAGACGAAATATAAGAATACTATGTCTAACCAAAACCAGCTCTAGACAGAATGATTCCTTTTAATATCCTCCTACTTCTTAAAATCCTGCTTATCCATCAGCCCAGACTATCTGCTGGGTTCTGATACAAGCTGCTTAGGTGGGGAGGATAAGCAGCAAGTTAGAAAAAAATAGAGATATTTTAGTTTTATATGAACTTGTGTGGATCAGTGATGATGAAACTGGCAGGTCACAGATCACGTGAAATATTTGTAAGTAAAAACTTAAAGCAGCATCAGCTGGATGGAAACTGTCTGGAGGACAGCCCTTCTCTCTGCAGGCTGAGACCCTAGTGGGTAAACCGTAGTTTGGGTTGTATATTAGGGGTGAACTAAAAGTTTTATATTTACATTCTGCACAGGTATCCAAACCCAAAGTTGAGTTTTCCATAAGGAGTCAGATGTGTAAATAGCAAGAATTAATCCAGTTTCAATGGCGTTTCCCCATAAAACTTGTCAGTATTCCTGAATTTACAACAGACATGTTAAGAACGAGCTGAGGAGCATGTTTGCTTTCTTTTCACTAGTGGATTTGCTTCCAGTCTTTAGGGTTTAGTCTGACTTTAAAGCAGTGGAGACTGTATTGAGAACAACTGTTATTTAAAAACTAAGATATTCAAGAAAGCTATCTGAATCTTTTTTAAAAGTGCTAGGACAACTGATCTTTTCAGCAATCACTAAAGATATGAAATGCACAAGCCTATAAGACTCATCTAGACTTATCTGTGCTTTTTTTTTCCTTTTGAGACAGGATCTCACTTTGTCACTCAGGCTGGAGTGCAGTGGTGTAATCTCTGCTCACTACAACCTCTGCCCCCGGGCTCAAGAGATCCTCCCGCCTCAGCCTCCCAAACAGCTGGGACTATAGGCACAAGCCACCAGGCTTGGCTAATTTTTTTTTTCTTTTTTGTATTTTTGTAGAGATAGGGGCTTGTCATGTTGCCCAGGCTGGTCTTGAACCCTTGAGCTCAAAGTGATCTGCCCACCTCAGCCTCCTAAAGTGCTGGGATTACAGGCATGAGCCACCGCACCTGGCATTATCTGTGCGTTATTGGCCATTTGCTTTTGCCCTTGGCCCAGGTAACTAACATTCTTTTTGGTTCAAATAGCTGTTAGGTATGGGGAACCTGGACTTTCTTCAAGGAAAGCAGTATAAGGAAGTCAGATTTCTAAGGGTGAAGAAAAAATAGGCCAAATCCGATTCCTTTGATTTTTACTCCTTGAGAACTTCACTCTTGAGTCCATAGCTTAAGTTCCGGGTCCTGCACAACAGGAGAGCATCGCTATAGTGATTACGTCCCTGGCTACTTCCATGTCCTGGAGAGAGACTATTTGTCAGACCGAAGTTACTTTATTTTATTTTTTTTTTTTTTGAGACGGAGTCTCACTGTGTCTCCCAGGCTGGAGTGCAGTGGCGCGATCTCGGCTCACTGCAAGCTCCGCCCCCCGGGTTCACGCCATTCTCCCGCCTCAGCCTCCCAAGTAGCTGGGACTAAAGGCGCCCGCTACCGCGCCCGGCTAGTTTTTTGTATTTTTAGTAGAGACGGGGTTTCACCATGTTAGCCAGGATAGTCTCGATCTCCTGACCTTGTGATCCACCCGCCTCGGCCTCCCAAAGTGCTGGGATTACAGGCTTGAGCCACCGCGCCCGGCCTCCGAAGTTACTTTATTCAACACTCCCTTTATGTGGAAAGAATGCAGCTTGTCAGGCATACAATACGTTGTACTCACTCCCTTTATCTCTTCCAGCTCCAGGCCTGGTGGCGGGGCACTATGATACGGAGAGAAATTGGTGGTTTCAAGATGCCTAAAGACAAAGTTGATAGCAAGGATTCAAAAGGAAAAGGCAAAGGCAAGGATAAGAGGAGAGGCAAGAAGAAGTGACCAAGTTCTCTTCTGTCTTTTCCTCTGGTATTCTGGAGGTGGGAAGGACTTGAGAGTTAAGAAACACCTGGTACCATCAAAGATGACTCATCTACAGGTTGTTTCCTATTGAGACTTTCCCAGGGAAGCCTGATTTCACTCTGCCTGTTAATTTCACTCTGCCTGATTTCACTAGGCCTGATAATTTCATTGGGCCTGTTAATTGCTCTTGGCCTGTTAATTTCACTCTGCCTGTTACCCTGGGTTTTCAAACCCTGATTTAGGATTATACCATTGACTTAGGGCTTCCTCATCTTGCTGGGAAGAAGAGTTTCTGGTAGTCCTGTGAAGATTCATTGTTTCTTTTTCTCAGTGAACAAAGCAGTTCATTGGCTTACAGTGATGCATGAAAACTTCAGTAATTCCTGTAATGTCTGATTCTGATTTTACCCAATTTGTAGTGGAAAAAACTCTTATGAGCAAAAGTATTCAGTAGGAACTACAAGATGATGTTATTAGCTGTCCAGCATAATATATACACAGTAAAGTTTTAATAAATGTTGGTTCCTGCCTGCCTTTTAGATTTATCGTCACTCTGGTGTTTTTATTGGGGTGAAAATGGCATGGAACACATAACCAGTTATAAGCTGCTTCAGCAACTTTTCTAGGAAACAGGGATACAAATTATAAATACAAGCTAGAAATAGGACGTTAGGATATACAGCTTTACAAACTGTAAAGATGGGACACAGGTTCTCTGGAAGGCTGGTTTGGATATATTTTTGACAAGTGAAACACTAGGGCCAATACCTGCTTTGCTTACTCAACAGTCCCCACTTTATGGAGTGTTAAGATGAAAAGAAATAAGGTGTGTGAAAATACCTAACCTGTGCCTGGCAAATAGGAAAGCTGTCACTCTCCCTCTTCTAGAAAAAAATGAGTCCACCAGATCATGCTTGCCGTGATGAGTCAAAACAATGCCTTGTGATGCTAAAGGTTTCCAAGAGAAAAGTTGTCCTAATGTGTCACATACATTTCATGAATTAAGCCTTCTATCTACCTAACTCCAAATAAAGCAGTCTTGATATCTGTACTTCCTTAAGAAAATCAACTTGATCTCAAAAGCCTGTCCTGAAGCCCCCTGTTTCCACTAACACTCCTTCTGGAAAGGAGATGCCCTTTCCTTAATTCACCTTTGCCAAGGGAACCACACCTCAGGTATGAACACTCTCCAGTCAGCTTTTATTACATGCCACTGAAGTGTTGGCTTTGATTTTAATGTCAACATATAAAGTGGCATACAGGCAATTTAAAATAACATACATGATACTGACATATTTATACTTAGAACTTATGCAATATATTTACAGACATACAAACATAGGACAATGTTTTACAAAATCTTTCACTAATTACATGTTTACAACATTTTCAGAAATAAAACAGAATTTGCTGTAAACTATCTCACTGCACTGTGTATATAGAAAGGCTTCTGAATATCCATGTTTTCATTTCTACAACCATTTAAGTGCTTAGTTTTTACGAATTCATCAAACTTGTCAGCATAGTCACACATCATTAGTCACTGCTGAGCTGTAGAAAGTAAGAGAAATTGCAAACTCCTAGATTAGCTGTATTTTAAAAAGCTCTTCAGGAAAGTGATCTACTGCTATGCTCTGTGTTCTAGCAGAATACAAAGGCCCCTCTTCCCATGTAATGCCTCAGACCTGAAGCATTTTACAAGAGAACACTGGAGTGCTAAACACAGATTACCAGTCTGAAATTGTGGGAAACTCCTGACAGAAAATCTCTGTAGGTGGCAAGGGCTCTGCTCGGGGGCTCTCAGTCACGACACTGTCCGGGTGGATGGGGCGGACGGCCAGGGCGGCTCTGAGCTGCCGACACTGTGACGGGCGGCCTGCCGGGCGGCAGCCTCAGCCATGGACACCCCGCTGCATGGGAAGGGCTCTGCCAAGTGGGCTCTCAGCTGGGACACTGGGCCAGTGACGGGAAGGGCTCACCGACACTGCCGCATGGATGGCCAGCGTTGGGGGCTCTCTAGCCCAACAGTGTCAGCATAGGAAGGGCTCTGTCAGGTCAGCTGGAGCCTGCGCGTCATCTTCATCTTACACTGGAGTCAAGCCAAGCTAAATGTTTTTTTTTTTGAGACGGAGTTCTCGGCTTGTCGCTTCAGGCTGGAGTGTGGCGCTTGATTCAGCTCACTGCAAGCTCCTCGGGCCTCCCCGGGTTTACGCCATTCTCCTGCCTCAGCCTCCCCGGTAGTTGGGATCACAGAGCTGGCCACCTACCGGGCTAGTTTTTGTATTTTTAGTAGAGACGGGTTTCACCGCTAGCCAGGATGGTCTCTGACCTCCTGACCTCGCGGATCTCGGCCTCCGCCTCGCCTCCCAAAGTGCTGGGATTACAGGCTTGAGCCACCTGACCAGCCAAGCTAAATGTTAAACCAAATGAAGCTCAATTTTTTCAAAGGTACATATACAAAATAATTACCAGTCTCAACAAAAGCATCATGATTTGTTTTTGCATCTTGACACCAAAAAGAAATTCATACCTTCATACCTCTGCAGAGAGTCTGAAAAAATCAGAGGGTTTGAAAAAAAAAAAATTCAATGTATTTGATATTTTTCCTTCAATTATCAGCCAAAACCGCACCCAGTTTTTCCTAACAATTCAAATACAAATCTCATTTAGTTTGATAAAAATACATTAATAAGGTTTCATAATATGTGCAAAATTTGAAATAAGCTGAAATTTCCATTTATTCCTACGGGAAAATTACTTGCAAACATGGCAAGTATTTCATTATGTAACATCTTCTAGAATTATTCCTTGCATAGTATGTTTTTGATTTTGTGGTTTTTTTTTTTTTTTTGAGACAGGAGTCTTGCTCTGTCACCCAGGCTGGAGGGCAGTGGTGCGATCTCGGCTCACTGCAACCTTCGCCTTCCAGGTTGAAGCGATTCTCCTGCCTCAGCCTCCTGAGTCACTGGATTACAGGTGTCCGCCACCACGCCCAGCTAATTTTTGTATTTTTAGTAGAGACGGGGTTTCACCATGTTGGCCAGGCTGGCCTACATATGTTAAAAATAATCCTGTCATTTGCTGAGTTCCATGTCTGGTGGCATATAATTTGGAGACTATACTGAGGCTTAATGCTGACAAATACAGTTTAAAAATACACACAGCTAAATTCTAAACAAGTTATATAAGGGTCAGTGGGTCTGCTGGGAACTGTAAATATAATGAGGTCTGGCTCTAAGCACTTACATAAAGACATTTTACTTTCATTCTATAAGATTGGGCATTGACTTAGATGTTGTAAGTTATACAATTTATTTTGAGATGGGGTCTCACTCTGTTGCCCAGGCTGGAGTGCAGTGGTGCAGCCATGACTCACTGTAGCTTCGACCTCCCAGGCTCAAGTGATCCTCCCACCTCAGCCTCCTGAGTAGCTGGGAGTACAGGCATGTGTCACCATGCCTGGCTTTTTTTTTTTTTTTTTTTTTCAATTTTTGGGGGACAGGGTCTTGCTATGTTGCCCAGGCTGCTCTCAAACTCCTGGGCTCAAGTGATCCTCCTGCCTCGGCCTCCCAAAGTGCTGGGATTACAGGCGTGAGCCACCGTGCCCAGGCCATTACACAATTTTAAACCTGGTCAAGTGGTAATGTTCTGATGAATCTGTTTCTCTGCAAGAACAAGGAAGAAAACATTACTTTGACCAGGTACTCAACATGATTTGATCCAAAGCTACTTTTAGATGCTACATTTACCTGATAAAAAGAGGAATAACATTATGTCCAAATGGATGCATTGGTAAAGAAAATCCAGAACAGTTAACAACTACAGAAACAAAATACATAACTAGTATCTTCCACTTACTTTATTTACTTGTTTTACAAAGGCAGTGAACACCAGAATATATCACCAACAACTAAGAGGGGTTCAAAATGCAGGGGAAGGAAAACCCAACTAGCTGAAACTGGAAGAAAAGCTCCTGTGTGGTGTTGAGAGCCCTTGGGCCCTTTTCCTCCACCCATAATTTGAGTATATAAAGGCACTAGTGGTGGAGCCAGATGGGGCGCGTTTTTTTTTTTTTTTTTTTTTTTTGAGACGGAGTTTTGCTTTTGTTGCCCAGGCTGGGGTGCAATGGCACGATCTCGGCTCACTACAACCTCTGCCTCCTGGGTTCAAGTGATTCTCCTGCCTCAGCCTCCCGAGTAGCTGGGATTACAGGCACGAGCCACCACACCTGGCTAATTTTGTATTTCTAGTAGAGACAGGGTTTCTCCATGTTGGTCAGGCTGTTCTCAAACTCCCAACTTCAGGTGATCTGCCCACTTCAGCCTCCCAAAGTACTGAGATTACAGCCGTGAACCACCACACACAGCTAGGAAGTTGTTTTTAAGATGCCGTAAGTGCTTTAATTCAGCCACAGAAACTGGCAGTTACCTGAAAGAAATATAAGAAACTAGGCTTTCCCGAGCTCGAAGTGTATGTTCTGTGACTGCAACGTGTCTGCAGGCCCAGGTGTCCGCGGAGCAGCGTGAGGAGGGTGAGGAGGGTGAGGAGGGTAAGGAGGGTGGGGAGGGAGGCTCAGTGAGACCAAAGCAGGCGATGCACAGCAGTGTGCTATCAGCTTAAGGATTTGGAACCTGTGTCTACAGGGCTTGTTTCTAATGTCTAGATAACAGGATGACATAGAACCATCTTCTATGATGGACTGGAGTTGAAGGGAGGCCTAGAAGACTGACCTTAAATACAACTGTATCTGTTTCACTGTTTTACTATGCAAAATTTGGGCCAGGCCCAGTGGCTCACTCCAGTAATCTCAGCACTTTGGAAGGCCGAGGCAGGAGGATCACTTGAGCCCAGGAGTTTCAGACCAGCCTGGGCAACACGGCGAGACCCCAACTCTTAAAAAAAAAGACTATGCAAAATCTAGGCCTTCTATATTATTTTTGTTTTGTCTTTGACAGAATAGTCCAGCTCCTCATAATACAGCTTTTCATTTTAAATGTGGGTGAAAAAATGCAGTGGGGCCATTACCCTCCCCCACCAAACATACAAATATCTAGCTTTGAACAGTGGTTTCGGGCAGGCGCAGTGGCCACGCCTGTAATCCCAGCACTTTGGGAGGCCGAGGCGGGTGGATCACTTGCAGTCAGGAGTTTGAGACCAGTCTGGCCAGCATGGCAAAACCCCATCTCTACTAAAAATACAAAAAAAGTAGCTGGGCGTGGTGGTGGGCGCCTGTTGTCCCAGCTACTCGGGAGGCTGAGGCAAGAGAATCGCTTGAGCCCGGGAGGCGGAGGTTGCAGTGAGCCGAGATCGCGCCACTGCATTCCAGCCTGGTGACCGAACGGAACTCCTTCTCAAACAAAAACATGTGCAATGGTTGTTGAAAATGCAGATTCCTAGGCCTTACCCCAGACCTCCTGAATGTGAATCTGTATTTTAACAAACACTCCAGGAGATTCTAACAACCAAGTTTAGAAACCAGCAGACCAGCTGTCTTGAGAGCAGGTAAAAACAACGGCACAGCATGCTTGTGCAACGCAGAAGATGTGCTTTCTGGTGTGTGAAATGAGCCTGCTCTCCAGGAAAACACAGCCAGGTCAGGTGTCGGCTTTTCAGTAACGAAAGAAGTTTCATCTGGGAAAACCAATGGTGTCTTTGTAAACAAATTCAATGGAAATGGATATAACCTCCCCTAAAATGGAGAAATGATGCAAAATATTCCTGTTAGGAATCATGGAAACAGTCCCTTCTGAGAACACATAAGAGCTTTGTTTAAGCAGACAGCTGGCAGCAGCAATCACGTTGTCCTGTTCCTTGTTTTGGCCAGGCCAATGGCCCAAGGTCTTGGGAATCCTTAAACAGCAGATAACTGGTGCTGCTGTTGCTTGGGTGGGGCAAGTTCCAGGAGAGCCTGGACCGTCACTGCAACCTGGCTCAAACCTTTCTCTTCTAAAATGTGGAGAGGCAAACATAATTGCTCCTGAAATGGGACAACGCAACACACAAACAAAAAGAAAATCAATGAGTTTCACAGAAATGAAAGGAAAAAGCAAGCACTTCTCCCCTTCATAATAATCAATGAAGATAGGAAAATGTAGTACCTGGGACACTGACCTCAGTGGAAATCTGAGTGAGATACAGATGGTGACTGACGCTCACTGTCACTTTATTAATACAACTAAAAGTACATACAGATCATTTTCAAAATTGGGAAATTGACAAGTAGCGTATATTTATACATACAGCAGAGGAAAAACAGTACTGCAGTGTGAAAGCAACATCCTTTATTCTCTGATGAATAAAAGGCCAGTGCACATCTATAAAATAGGAAATGTGAAAAATAGAAAAACAATTCCACGCTACCAGATGGCTCAAGACTGAAAGATTTACACTTTAGCAGAAAGCACTTTGTAAGTTCCCTACCACAGGAATGCAAGATAGTTTGAAAACATAACTCAGCCTGCATGAGTTCTACACTGTCTGCATGATAATCCTGACTATGAAAACCAGGGTTCCCAGGCCAGGCAGGGCAAGAAACTCAGTGTATCCTGAGCTCTTGAGATTTAGATGTGTTTGAGAAACTTCCCCCTAATTTGAATAATTCATGGAAGGGCCTGTCTGAATTAAAAATCTGAATTACAGAATTAAAAAGAAATAGTATTTGAAAATGTAAAGTATTTAATATCCTGGTATTTAACAGCCTGAATTATTCCAGGGAACTACTACCTAAGCTTTGGCAGGAATATGTTGATTACCAACATCTGTAAAGTGTTTACAATGTTTGCTTAAGGAAGTTAAGTAATACATCGAGTGTGTGCGCATCATTAATTTGTTAGGTTAATCCTTTCTTGTGAGAGAAAAAGGCAAATCTTAAGAACAGCACTTATCACTGGCTTTCTGTTAAGAGTAAATATTCAGAAAGAAAAGAGATTGCTCTTACAAAGAACAGAATATAGAATTCTGGTTCCACTAAAAAAAGATTACACATGTTTGTTAAAGAAGACAACTAGGTTTTTTTTTTTCTTTTTGCTTTTCATTGAGACGACATTACTACGAAATTTTACAAAACCAGTTACAATAAAATATATAACAAGTATTTATTTTTGAGGCAGTTACTGGTACTTGTGCTTACTTTTTATTTAATACTTATCTTGATAAAATGAGGTAACTGTAATCTTTTGATCTAATAAAACTAGCAACTTTGTAGAAATACTGAGTGCAACTGCACGTCTAGATAAATTATTTTTAAAATGAACCTGCCGAGTGTTTTGTTTTGCTGTCGGAAGAGACATGCTTTCTCCAAGGCTGATTCCCTGATCTCTTCCTCTCAGTAGCGCCCTAGGACCTGTGTGGCCTGGCGTTTACATTCAGAAGCCTATGCTTTCTAGAGCACACTTACCTTCCAGCTGGGCTACAGGGAGTGCTGTGTGTTCTCAAGAGAATGTGCAATTACAACCCCTAAACCATGAGAGCCTGTGTGTGTTTTTTAACAGGTGTAAGATGTCTGAGACATCTTAAAAATAAAACCAACCCAACTCCCCAAAGTCTGAAAGGCACCTACTAACACAGAAAACTGAAGTTTTCATCATCACAGTGTTTAGTGTTTGAGCATTAACAGTGAACAGTCTTTTCACCTGTGAAAACAGCTGTCCCATTTCATATGGAAGAAAACCAAAGCATAAGCCTCTCAGGCTGAATTCTACAACTGCACGTCGTGCTCCTCACAATCTCTCCTCCTACTTGAGTTCATTCTTTATCCCAATTTTGTTAACACAGTTCAGAAGTTTCCTGAATATTCAGAAACACCACTTATGAAATTAGAATCTAACCAATTATAAAGTAGTTTCCAGCATTAATGTCTAGCAGCTAAATGCTAAGCATTCAGAAAGAACCAGACAGTATTCACTGCCTTGAGTACAGAACAGGGACTGCTGCCCTACTACTTCTCCTGCTACAGTTTCACTATTAAGAAGGTTAGAAATCACATAAATTCCCATTTTAAACAGAATGCTGGGAGTGAGTCTCAGCTACACATAACAAACACAGTCAATCTGGCCAGGTGCCCACCCTGAGAGGCCAGCTCCAGCCCATCTGCTCGTGTGCACCACGTGCAACGTATGGATTGGGCTCAGAATAGCAGTCTAGGAAATCCACGTGATCTTTAAACTGAACGTTCTGACCAAACTAAAATTATTAAAATGACGGCCAATACCTTCCAAACGTCCAGACCACAAATGCTTAGACGGACCTGTGCCTACCCACCAAGGGGGGATTCAGGATTTCCGGACACAGTTCAAAGCAGAAAGCTAAGTGACCGGGTACTGCCAAAACCAGAAAAGGCACGATGATCTTCCTCATGAGCAGCTGCTGAAAAGGCTCAGTCACTCCACAATGTCAACACTTGTGCTGAGACATGGAAAAATGGCCAATGGGGGTTGTATTGTGTGACTTGGAAATAAAGCTCTACCTGTCATATTCGAAGTACAAGTTCAGAATTGTATTAGTAAAAATGCTTCAGCGTTTATGGGAAGAGAAACAAGGCCGCAGGCCAGGAGAATGGGCGGATGGCCAGGAGAAAAAGATGCTGGTCTTTTACTCTTTGTCAGCAAAATGTCTGCTAATGCGACAAGTTCATGCCAGAGAACTTCATGCTAAGTTTTGTCTATAAAAGAAATTAATATTTTGTACTAAGTGATGTCTATATAAGAAATCAATATTTTCTGTTTGGTATTGTGAAGGTGTGTGGTTTGTGGCTTATGTATAAAGAACTTTTTGTGTAGGAGTGACGGGCTGCACATCTGCAAATGTAAGGAAAGGATTTGTCTCCTTTACCGGTGAGCTCTTTGAGGGCCAGCGGGGAGAAAAAGCACTTATATAAATAATTCTGAATGACAAACAAACCTCCTTTACCCAGCACAGGAATGAGGTGGAAAGTCACCGGAGTGCAATCTTTCAGCTAGAGGGGAAGAGCCAGTAATAAAGCATACAGAGAGTTAACATGACAGTACAGTAAAATGCCACAAAACCCAGAAGCTGGATAGAGAGACAGACAAAACTGGATTCTTCTGAGTGTGCCCCAAGAGAAAGTAGTGTTTCAACAGTTCTTTTAACGCTGAGGTTTAGCTGAAGGATGTCGGAAGGGGAACAAAGATTGTCCTGTCCAAAGTGTGAGCAGGAAAGGAAAACAGAAAAACAAAGTCAGTGGATCAGAAATGCAGATCTGAGTATAGAATTCAATATGATCATCTCAGTCATATTCACATATACACATCCTGTAACATTTTTACCTTGAGGAACAAAAATAAAACGCTGAAAACCCAAACTACAAAGAATCTTCTATATGCTGAGCTTGATCTTACTACTAAATAGCAGAATAAAATTTGCGTGTTGGTGACTAGTCTGAACATTACGAATACAATACACAGGCCGAATACAATACACAGGCCGGGCGCGGTGACTCACGCCTATAATCCCAGCACTTTGGAAGGCTGAGGTGGGCGGATTACGAGGTCAGGAGATCGAGACCATCCTGGCTAACACGGTGAAACCTCGTCTCTACTAAAAATACAAAAAGTGAGCTGGGCGTGGTGGCGGCGCCTGTAGTCCCAGCTACTCGGGAGGCTGAGGCAGGAGAATGGTGTGAACCCGGGAGGCGGAGCCTGCAGTGAGCTGAGATCACACCACTGCACTCCAGCCTGGGTGACAGAGCGAGACTCCATCAAAAAAAAAACAAAAAACAAAAAACAAAAAAACACCAATACAATACACAGAAGTGGATGTTGGTTTAGGGTCGTGTGAGGCCTGAGAGTAGTGAGGTGTGTGGGAAGCAACGTCTCTCCTGACTCATTCTCCTCTATTAAAAAAAAAGTAGGTCAGAAAGCAAGGACAAAAACTGCAGAGGCTGAGGTGAGGGACGTTTTCGGAGAAAGCCAGGTACATCAAAAAGGTTCAAAGACTGAGGAAAGCCTCATGATCTGGGTGCAGTTTACTGCCTAGAAGCCAAATGCATTCAATGACTTGGCATTCCTCTAAAAATCAGGGGGTGTCTATTGTAACCAAGTCCAGCTCAAGAATGTGTTCGAAATGAACATAGAGCTGGTAAGGGCCTCAGAGATCATCCAAACCCTCCATTTTACAGATTGCAAAATTCACTAAATAAATACAAACATCAGTGGACTTGACAACAGGGAGACATCCTTTAACACATAACATAACAACTCTGGGACAACAGATACTGGACTCAGATATAAGTTTTTAATCACCCATTATGGTTTTTTTGAATGTAGCATATTTAATAAAAGCATAAAAATAAAGCAAATACCCATATGCCCAATGTCATCAGAGGATTTTAATAATTGCCTTGTCCTTTAGTATTTCATTCATACTTTAACTTGTATAACACTTTAAAAGTTATACAGAGAAAGGAAATTATTTGTCTTTATATATCTCATCTGGGTATAGAATCTGACAAAATACTTACAATACTGTTTTCTGTTTTACATTTTCAAAAGTGATCATTATTACCTTCCCAATTTTCAAGTCACACAGAGCAAAATGGGGATGTTTAAGTAAAGGCCAGAATGACCAGAAGCACAGGAGGAAAAGGAAGAAGGGGAGGTAGAAGTTTCTTCTCTTCCTTTGGCAGTGGGACCTGAAAGGCGAGCTTGAACCTATGAGTTTGTGCGTTTATTCATTTTCTTTCACTTTGTTCTAGACAAATGATTAATTTTTCAGCAGCAGTAGCAGCATACTAGGAACCCGTCTAAAACTGGCAGTGGTTGTGGTGGGGACCTGGGTGGAGGGCGGAAGGCGGAAGGGGAGAAGGAAGGGGCAGCCTATGAGGAATGTCCACTTCCTCTTTGTGGAGGGAGAGGGAGGGAGGATGCCTCAAAACCTCAGTCTAACCACTCTGGAAAAAGACTGTCTTTTAAAACTGTATTATTTTTTTCTCCATACTTGCCTTCCAACAGCACAGCTCTGGTAGGAACAGGGGCAAGCTGGCCCATAATAAACATGGTCACCCACGGCATACCAGTGGACAGGCACAATGACTGTAATCGCTGGTAAACAGTACTTTTAACAGGTTTTGACATTGGTTGGGTCAACATGACTTGTCTGAGCGGGGCCATATTCAGCACTCTCCTATCAATTTCGCAGTGCCCACTCTGCACCAACCCATGCCATACTCTCTCTGTTTAAAGACTCTGGCAGGGAACTAGAGCAGACACTAGATGTTTGTGTAGCAGGAACCTCTTCAGGAAGCAGAAGGGAAGAACTGGAGGCTAATGTGCACTATTAGAACAAACTTGTTTAAAAGAACGTATGTTGTTTCTTCAGAAGCCGTATTCAGTGCTCTCAAAATATTTAAAAAGGTCTGTTCTAAAAGAGGAGCCTTTATCAAACAACATAACATAAACATGAAAATTTTGCTTTGAATTTGTCCATAGGAATCAAAAAGGTCTTTGCTAACTACCACTTTATGTAAATTTCCATTCTTTTACAATTCAGTTTTTAAAAAGAAAAAACAGCAAAAGAAAAAAGTAAAAAATAAATAGTAGAATGACGATCTACCTTCATAAGAGAAAAACCACCCTGGGAATCCTGCTGGCTGATGCAGATGCTCTGTGGAGCTGGGCGCTCTCTCTTTCACTTTGTAACACGTGAAAGAGCTGAAAGAGAAGGTCACTCTTTGGACAAGTGACACTGAGGCCTTTCTAACTCCTGGTTAGTTAGAAAGAGGTGTGGTGAAATGCGTAAAGAGAATCACTGTCATGAAAGCTACAGGAACAGGATCTACACTCTGAGAGAAATGGTGGAGCTGCTGCTGAGCCCCGGGGCCACCCCTGAGTTACTGAGACCTAATTAGAAGGTGATAGAAAAGAGTCATGTTTTCCTCCTTCATGCTATAGACAAAATGTTAACAAGACTTGTAATGGTCGTGGTTAATGAAAAAATATCACACGGCACCAAGTTGTTTATTTCTTTAAATTTGTCTTTATACCATGTCATATTCCTTAGTAGTATAATCCTTCGTTGGTTTACTATAATTGCTTTTTAAAGGGGTTATTGATTAAGAGTATATCAAGTTTACTTCCCTTAATCACATCTATAAATAAATTTAACTATTGGTAATATTAAAGGGCAATAAAGTTATAACTGAGCTGGAGGCAACAAATCCTCACAGCAGGACAACAGCTCAGAGACAGCCTGTTTGTTGCAAGCCAGGCTCCAAAGAACGAGCTTCCTGGAAGGAGCGATGGACCCGAGTGAAGCCCGTCATTCAGTTAGTCGTGCTCCCGTCATTCAGTTAGTCGTGCTCCTGTCATTCAGTTAGTCGTGCTCCCGTCATTCAGTTAGTCGTGCTCCTGTCATTCAGTTAGTCGTGCTGTTCTCGCGTTACTTAATCTGTACCACTGTCCTAAGGTTGTATATCAGGTGTTAGTTAACATTAGAAGAAATAAGTGAAGTATACAAAGGAACGCTAGGCTGTCTTTTCAACATTTCTGGAGTCTAAAACATTTTAAAAAGTATCAAAGCAAAGGTCAGAACACCGAGGCCAGCTGCAGCACTCTCCATCTGGGATAGACTGAGTTTTTGAAGGATGTATTTAGTTGTCAAATAGCAAGTGGGAAAGTTTAGGAAAATAGATTACTCTAAATTACTTATAATTATTTCAATTTATACATTTATAATTTCTTTGTGTGGTCCTTGGAAATAATTAAGGAAAACTGTTCAAAAGTATACTGACTCTTGTAACCCAAAGTCATGTTAATTAGGATCGACTTAGCTCAGAGCTAGTCCTGTAAGATTTTAGAGATTTGCATTTCTAAAATTTTAGCACAACCAAGTCTATTTAGGCAACATAAAAAATGATAAATTTATTACCTGAGGTACACCAATTTTTCTGCAAGCTTCTAGGAAATTCTCCACATTTCGCCTGCATTTCGCCATTGTTAATTTAGGCTGAAATGAGGAAAAGAAAATGTGTTACTAGAGAAGTTTTGTTTTTGGGACAGGGTCTCGCTCTGTCACCCAGTCTGGAGTGCAGTGGCGCAAGCTTGGCTCACTGTGTCCTTGACCTCTCGGGCTCAGGTGATCCTCCCACCTTAGCCTCCCAAGTAGCTGGCTATAGCTGCAAGCCGTCATACCTGGGTAATTTTTGTACAGACAGGGTTTCACCACATTGCCCAGGCTGGTCTTGAATTTCTGAGTTCAAGCAATCTGCCTGCCTCAGCCTCCCAAAGTGCTAGGATCAGAGGCATGAGCTACAGGCCCAGCCTGCTAGCAACATTAAAAAATATTTGCTAACTTTTTTATTTTTTTATTTTTTTGGAAGATGCCAGATGGCAGTTTTTACATTTATTTAAACAGAAAACGTGCACATGAGCTGTCTACTCATTTTCTTCACTGCGCAGCCTGGCGTTGGGGTTGGTGACTCTGATGGCCAGCTGGGCAGCTCTTTCCACGATGGCTTTGCGGTTCTTGGAAGAAACATTGTGAGCAATCTCGGCACAGTAAGATTTGTTGCACATCAGCAGCACTTCCAGCTCCTTGACGTTGTGGACCAGGAACTTCCGGAAGCCACTGGGCAGCATGTGCTTTGTTTTTTTGTTGCTCCCATAACCAATGTTGGGCATCAAGATCTGGCCCTTGAATCTTCTACGAACCCTGTTGTCAATGCCTCTGGGTTTCCGCCAGTTACGCTTAATTTTGACATATCGGTCTGACTGGTGCCGGATGAACTTCTTGGTTCTTTTTTTGACGATCTTGGGCTTCACAAGGGGTCTGAGGGCGGCCATGATACCTTAGCCACTACTGCGCCGAAGGGGAGGCCCCCGCACCACTGGGCAATGGGGCCAGATGAATCCCGCAGGAATGCAGATGACCACGGATTAAAACTTACCCGCTAACTTTAAAAATACCCTTGGCAATCGCTTCGTAACTCTCAGTGCTGTAGACTAGGGGGTTGGCAAACTTTTCTTTAAAGGATCAGATAATAAACGTTAGTTTTGAAGGCCACAAGAACTGTTTCAACGCCAGATGCAGTGGCTCAGGCCTGTAATCCCAGTACTTTGGGAGGCCAAGGCGGGCGGATCACCTGAGGTTGGGAGTTTGAGACCAGTCTGACGAACATGGAGAGACCCCGTCTCTACCAATAATACAAAAATTAGCCGGGTGTGGAGGTGGGCACCTGTAATCCCAGCTACTCGGGAGGCTGAGGCACAAGAATTGCTTGAACCCGGGAACCCGGGAGGCAGAGGTTGTGGTGAGCCGAGATCGCGCCACTGCACTCCAGCCTGGGCAACAAGAGGGAAACTCCGTCTCAAAAAAAAAGAGAGAGAACTGTTGCAACCACTCAATTCTGCTAGGAGCTTGAAAGCAACTATAGACAATATGCAAACAAGAAAGTGTGGCTGGGTTCCAATGAAACTTTATTTACAACAATAAGTGCTGGCTTGTGGGCAGCAGCTTGTCACCTCACACTTTAGAAATTGGCTTTGATTTTGTAAGGCAAGTACTAAAAAGAAAAACTTTGAAAGAATAAAAATTTTTTTTTTCCATTTTAAAACAATGTAACACTAAAGCAGCAGTCCTCAACCTTTTTGGCACCAGGGACTGGTTTCATGGAAGACGATTTTTCCATGGACAGGGGTGGAGTTGGGGGATGGTTTCAGGATGATTCAAGCACATTACATTCATTGTGTATTTTATTTCTATTGTTACATTACAATATATAATGAAATAATCATACATAATGAAATCTACCATAATGTAGAGTCAGTGGGAGCCCTGGGTTGTTTACCTGTAACTACATAGTCCCATCTGGGGGTGACAGGAGACAGTGATAGATCATCGGGGATTAGATTCTCATAAGGGGCACGTGACCTAGATCCCTTCCTCGCATGCACAGTTCACACCAGCCTTCATGCTCCGAGAATCTAACACTGCTGCTGATCTGACGGAAGGCAGAGCCCAGGCGGTGATATGAGTAATGGGGAGAGGCTGTAAATACAGATGAAGCTTTGCTCACTGGCCCACTGCTCACCTCCTGCTGTGCGGCCCAGTTCCTAACAGGCCACAGACTGGTACCCATTTGTGGCCCAGGGGTTGGGGACCCCTGCACTAAAGAAAACTTGGAGGAACAGCCAAAAAAATTAATTACCCATAGTTTATCATGTAAATATAACTACAACACTTGATTCATTTCCTTTCAGTCTTTTTCTTTCTTTTTTTTTTTTTTTTGAGACAGAGTCTTGCTCTGTCACCCAGGCTGGAGTGCAGTGGCGCGATCTTGGCTCACTGGAAGCTCCACCTCTTGGACTCAAGTGATTCTCCTGCTTCAGCCTCCCAAGTAGCTGGGACTACAGGTGTGCACCACCACACACAGCTAATTTTTGTATTTTTAGTAGAGATGCAGTTTCACTATGTTGGCCAGGATGGTCTCAATCTCTTGACCTTGTGATCCGCCCACCTCGGCCTCCCAAAGTGCTGGGATTACAAGCGTGAGCCACCGCGCCCGGCCCTTTCTTTCTTTTTTAGGGTCAGGGTCTCGCTCTGTTGCCCAGGTTGTTCTGCAGTGGCATGATCGTGGCTCACTGCAGCCTCAAACTCCTGGGCCCAAGGGATCCTCCTGCCACAGCCTCCTGAGTAGTAGGTGCACACCTAATTTTTTTAAGTTTTTTTGTAGAGACAGGGTCACTATATTGCCCAGGCTGGTCTTAAACTCCTGGCCACAAGTGATCCTCCTGCCTGTCTCCTTCTCAGCTTCAGCTTGATCCCACAGGGAGCTCACAAGTGTGAACCACATGACACTCCCTCCTTGAGGTAGGAGGGCTCAGCCCCATGCTTGTCAGTCATTGGCTATACGCTAGGGTAAAAGCAAGGTGGCCTAGGACAGGTCCCTAAAATACATTGGGGGAAGAGTATATGACATCTGTAAGTTTTGGATGGTGTAGTTAAAATACACATACAAATATAGATACATAAAGCAAGTATGGCAAAATGCAAGCAATGTCAGAGCTAAGTGTAGACTTTAATAGTGTTCGTTGTATGATTCCTTCCACTTTTCTGAAGGTTGAAACTTTCTCATGATAAAAACGTGAGGAAAACAGAGGAGAGGTGTGTCAACCCAAAGCCTGTTCTTTTGTGGATTGCCATCTGATACTGATGTCCAGACCTGACCAGCAGTGCAGAGAACCTGCCAGTTATCTCGAATACGTTTTCTCCCTCACCTTCCACCTGAGGTTGGTCACAGATCATGGCAATTTTACCTCTGAACCATCTTCCCTTTCATTGCCCTATTAATCCAGGCTTGTTATCCTCCTGGCCTGGACTAATACAACAGCCTTTTAATTGGGCATCTTTCTTTTCTTTTTTCTTGAGACGGAGTCTTGCTCTGTCTTGCCCAGGCTGGAGCATAGTGCAGTGGCGCGCTAGCTCACTGGAGCCTCCGCCTCCCGGGTTCAAGTGATTCTCCTGCCTCAGCCTCCCGAATAGCTGCGATTACAGATGTGTGAACCACTCCTGGCTAATTTTGTATTTTTAGTAGAGATAGGGTTTCACCATGTTGGCCAGGCTGGTCTCGAACCCCTAACCTCAGGTGATCCACCAGCGTCGGGCTCCCAAAATGCTGGGATTACAGGCGTGAGCCACTGCACCCAGCCTCTTCTCCTTTTTCTTTTAAGAAACAAGATCTTGCTATGGCACCCAAGCTAGTCTCAAACTCCTGGGCTCATAGGATCCTCAGGCCTCAGACTCCCAAGCAGCTGGGACTACAGGCACGAGCCACTGAGCCTGGCTGGGGCATCTTTCTAGTGTGCCACCTTTAGTTTATCCATTTCTCACTTAGCACGAAATTCTTTTTTTTTTTTTTTTTTGAGACAGGGTCTTGCTCTCTCACCCAGGCTGGAGTGCACTGGCACAATCACCACTCACTGCAGCCTCGAACTCCCAGGCTCAAGTGATCCTCCCACATCAGCCTCCTGAGTAGCTGGGACTATAGGCATGTGCCACCATGCCCAGCTAATTTTTGTATTTTTGATAGAGACGGGTTTTGCCATATTGTCCTGGCTGGTCTCAAACTCCTGGGCTCAAGCAATCCGTCTGCCTCGGCCTCCCAAAGTGCTAAGATTATAAGCATGAGCCACCGCACCCAGCCTAGATTCATCATTCTAAACTGCAATTATAATCATGGTATTCCCTCTTTAATTCAGTGTTTCCTCATTGTCTGTACTAGGGTAAACTTTCTTGACATGCTTCATAAGACCTTTGTACCACAGCCCCAGCTTACCTCTCTAGCCTTACCCCTTCCCATTTTTATCTACAACCCTGTGCATGATCCATTCTGAACAATTTACCAATTCCTTAAGTAAGCCATAACTTTCCTTAGCTTCTGAATCTAGAAATCCTATGCCCAGAAGGCCTCCTTCACTCTCTGTACTGCTGGAAAATTCCTTCTTAAACTTCAAGAATTAGTTCAAATTTTGCCCATTCTGGGAAGGCTTCCCTGAACTCTCCAGGCGGGTTAAGTGGCCCGTTTTTGTATCCTTATAACACACATTGTACACGCCTTTCTTAGAACATTTATCACACTGCATACATGTCTGTTTCTTCTCCAGTAGAAGGGAGACCAGGAAGGTAGAGACTGGACTCTTTATATCTGTATCCTTAATATCTAGCACAGTGCTTAAGAAATGTCTGTCCACTGTGCTTAACAAAAATGATCTGATGAATAGCCAAGGCTTTTTAGCATTATCGACTTACTACAGCTGGTGAGGGAACGTGAATGCTTGGGACAGATCGAGGTCGCACATGATTAGCCAAATGGCAAAGAACAACACCATCAGTTAGAGCTGCTCCAAGATCACAAGGCAGAGACACTTTCAACCGGTACTCAATATGCTGAAAGAACAAAAACCACGTAATACATTAACTGAAGAATGATTGACATATACATAAGGGAGTTACAATGAAATCTAATTAGAAATCAAGATAAAAAGGAAATAAGCACCACAATATCCATTTCATCCCTCTATCCTAAGTCTAACCTAAGGAGATCTAATATATATGAATGGCAGCCAGGCCATAGTGGTACAAAGTACAACAAAAATTCATTTACAACTTTCTGATTTAAAAAAAAAAACTAGATTCTCCTTCAATTCCAAAATAAAGTCAAGAGCCAATCACTCACTATAGGTGTAAGTGTGGTATTTATATTGTGTGCACACACATATAAATTATTAATCTGACGATATTTCTTTATAACATGAAGTAGAAAAAAAAGGAAAAACTTTAAATGAGTAGAGCTAGGAACTGAGCTTTATAGAATAAGCCATCTCATTTTTTAAGTAAATCGCTAAAAAGAATTTCCTTAATAGTAAAGTGTTTTACATTCATCACAAAACATGGCACACAATGGCACCTGTTGATTCCATTAAAAATTACAGCCGGGCACGGAAGCTCATGCCTGGAATCCCAGCACTTTGGGAGGTGAAGGTCAGTGGATCACCTGAGGTCAGGAGTTCAAGACCAGCCTGGCCAACATGGTGAAACTCTTTCTCTACTAAAAATACAAAAATTAGCTGGGTGCAGTGATGGGCACCTATAATCCCAGCTACTCAGGAGGCTGAGGCAGAAGAACTGCTGGAACCCAGGAAGCACAGGCTGCAGTGACCCAGGATCGCGCTACTGAACTCTAGCCTGGGTGACAGAGCGAGACTCCGTCTAAAAAAATAAATAAATAAAAATGATCTGTCAAATCAAGACCTGATTACAGGATTATGGTCTATAGCAGTAACACTGAAAAAGTATAAATCAAAGGCAATGTACATACTTTACGCAGTTGATCTATTAATTCCAGCTCTTCTTCTCTCTGTCTTGAATTCTGTCTTGTTATGGAATCTGCAGAATCAGTGGTAGGTGCAGCAGATGGAGGAAGGGGTGAAGCATGACCTATAAAAATATTAATATGTAAGACAGAAAGGCAAGTGGCAGTGCTAGGAAAACATTCAGATCTGCCTCATCACAGTTTTCCTGCAAGCACACTATATTGCTTCCTACTTTCCGGATTGACTTTTCAAAAGGGCTTTTACTATGGAGATTTTCAAATATACACAACAGAGAATAGTATAGAAAACTACATAATGTTCGTTACCCAGTTGACTCAACTACTTGTGTTTGATTACAGCCACTTAAAAATGTTTTTATTGAAAATTAATACACATACAGAAAAATAAACAAATCGTAAGCACAGTTCTCAATAAATTCTCCTCACCAAGTGAACACAATCAGGTTTATAAATGCAGTCTTACCAATCCCAGGGTCCCCTTCCGTGCTCCTTGCCCACAAGCACCCAAAGTGCTCAAAACCGCATCCTGACTTCTAACACTCTGACTGGTTTGGTTCATTTTTGAACTTTGTATAAATTATGCTGTATTGTATGTGTTCTTTTGTTTCTGGCTTCCTTTGAACAATGGTATGTTTGTGAGATTTATCCATGTTGCTGTATACAGGAATTTGTTCATTTTCATTGCTTACATGGTATTCCGTTGTACAAATATACGACAATTCACTTATCCATTCTATTGATGGACATTCAGTTTCCGGCTCTTATGAATAATGCTACTATGAATATTTTTGTACGTTTCTGGCACACGTGTGTACATATTTCTCAAAAGTAAAACTGCTGGTCATAGGATACACAGTCATCCCTAAGTATCCAGGGGAAACTGGTTCCAGAAACTGCCCCTCACTCTCATAACAAACTTGGTGAATCCTCAAGTCACTCATATAAAATGTAGTATTGTTTGCATACAAACTATGCATATCCTCCTTTATACTACACTTTAACTCATCTCTATATTACTTACTTCATATAATGTAAATGCCAAACTGTTACTATATTTCATAATTTGTATTATTTCTTTATTGTGGCATTGTTTATTATTGTTGTCTTGTTTCTGAACTTTTCTGTCCATGACTGGTCGAATCCATAAATACAGCATCCGAGGGTACGGAGGCTGACTGTTAACAGTCTTCCATGCTTTCTTACACTCTTACCAGCAGTGCATCTGTAGTTTGACTTTTAAATCTTACTGCGAATCCATCTGTTGGTAACATTAAAGGTAAGTTGTGTTTTTTTGTTTTTTTTTGAGACAGGGTTTTACTTTGTCACCTAAGCCGGAGTGCAGTCGCGCAATCTTGACTCACTTCAGGCCTCAACCTCCTGGGCTCAATCCTTCCTCCCGCCTCAGTCCCCCAAGTAGCTGTGACTACAGGTCTGCACCACCATGCCTAATATATATATATATATTTTTTTGAGATGGAGTCACACTCTGTTGCCCACGCTGGAGTGCAGTTGTGCAATCTCGGCTCACTGAAAGCTCCGCCTCCCAGCTTCATGCCATTCTCCTGCCTCAGCCTTCCGAGTAGCTGGGACTACAGGCGCCCGCCACCACGCCCGGCTAATTTTTTTTGTATTTTTAGTGGTGACGGGGTTTCACCGTGTTGGCCAGGATGGTCTCAATCTCCTGACCTCGTGATCCGCCCGCCTTGGCCTCCCAAAGTGCTGGGATTACGGGCATGAGCCACCGCACCCAGCCAATTTTTTTTTTTTTTTTTTTAAGAGACAGGTTTTGCCATGTTGCACAGGCTGGTCTCGAACTCCTGAGCTCAAGTGATCCCACCTATCTCGACCTCCCAAAGTGCCAGGATTACACACATGTGCCACCACGCCTCGCCTATTTTTAAATTTTTGTTGAGACGTAAGTTTCACACTGTCATCCAGGCTGGAGTGCAGTGGCGCAATCTCAGCTCACTACAACCTCCACCTGCTGGGTTCAAGAGACTCTCTGCCTCAGCCTCCCAAGTAGCTGGGATTACAGGCGCCTGCCACCATGCCTGGCCAGTTTTTTTGAGACATGGTCTTAACTCTGTCCCCCAGACTAGAGTATAGTGGCGCCATCTTGGCCCACTGCAACTTCTGGCTCCCAGGTTCAAGAGATTCTCCTGCCTCAACCTCCTGAGTAGCTGGAATTACAGGCACCTGCTGCCATGCCCAGCTAATTTTTGTATCTTTTCAGTAGAGATGGGGTTTCACCATGCTGGCCAGGCTGGTCATGAACTGACTGATGTGATCTGCCCGCCTTGGCCTCCCAAAGCGCTGGGATTACAGGTGTGAGCCAGTGTGCCCAGCCAATTTTTGTATTTTTAGTAGAGACAGGGTTTTGCCATGTTGGCCTTCTGACTCAAGTGATCTGCCTTCCTCGGCCTCCCAAAGCGCTGGGATTACAGGCGTGAGCCACCACGCCTGACCTTATTTTTGTTTTGTTTTTTTTTAAGAGATACAGTCTTGCTCTGTTGGTCAAGCTGGAGAACAGTGGTGCTTTTAATTATAACTCACTGTAACCTTGAACTCCTGGACTCAAGCAATCCTCCCCGCCAGCCCCCCAGGTAGCTGGGACCACAGGCACACACCACCATGACAAAAGTCGTTATTTTTGACTTAAAATGTTTGTTTCCACTCCCAGGTAACTTCTTTGGGACCAGGGAGAAATCTGTCATTATTAACTAAAAGAACATGAGATTTTAAGTAGATTTTTAAAAAATTAATTGTTTTAAGAAAACAGCTTTTATCAATAGAAAATGTGAATGAGTTCATTACCAAGACAAAGAACATTCTCTAAAGCCTTGAAACAGCATTTTATTTGTTCAAACACTCTATAACCTGCTTTTAGGTGTTACTAAGAAACTTTCTAATCCAAACAAATTCAGGTAAGATTTTCCTGCTTTAATATCAGTGAGATCACAGACACATGCTTTTGCCAAGCTGAGAGTCTGGTGTAGAAGTTTAAAAGCATCCATTTAACAGCTAGCGTCATTGTGCAAACCTCCCCTCGCCCCTAGCTTTTAAAATCACTACCACCTACCTTTGTTGGCTTCTGCCCTGCCACCTGCTCGGAAAAGGAAGCTTTCAGGGCGCTGAGGCTGATTTCTCTGGATAGCAGCAGGAAAAGCATATGCGGAGGAATGATGAACTAAATCAGCATGAAAAGTAAAATGAGATTAAAGGAGATGAAAAGAAAATATAATAGCAGACATACAAGTTACAAAAGTAGCAAGTAAAAAATAAAATTAAACATGGCAAAGATATAAAATAATCCTATTTAATAATGAAAAGTCTGGTACAGAAAAGTAATCATGAAAGCAGGAGGCCTGCTTGTATGTATTTTACACTGTCGTGTTATTTTTGGTGTATCAATACAGGCAGAATGAATGCTAAGGTACTGAACAGTCTCCTGCAGACCTATGGCCCTGCTAGCTGTTGTTCACTTACTCATATCAAATGGCTGACGAGCTGAACAACCAATTTAATTTAAAAATGGAGGGAAAAAAACCCAGTGGTTTCCAATTCTGTATCTGATTTCTATCTCAGAAAAAGCAGTCGCAGCTCTCTAACAAGTAATTTAGGAAAATCTTGGTAAAAAATTATAATCTTGGCAGGGTGCTGTGGCTGACATCTGTAATCCCAGCACTTTGGGAGGACAAGGCAGGAGGATCACCTTGAGCCCAGGAGCTTGAGATCACCCTGGTCAACATAGAAAGGCCTTGTCTCTATTTATTATTTTTTAAATAAAAAGAATAAAGAATTATAATCTTGATGTGGTAAAGTGCACCTTTGTGTCTATTACCTGTTTCTGTTGTAGGTGAACTTAATAGAGTATTAGGTCTGTCATCACTCTGTGGAGAAACAGACATATATCAATAATTGTTACTCAAGAAGAAATACTTTCTACTTTTATGGTAATTTTGAAATTATAAAAGACAAAAAACAGGTAACTCTCCTTCACAATTAAGTCTAGAGATGAGAATTTGGGCCAGGTATGGTGGCTCGTGCCTGTAATCCCAGTACTTTCGGAGGCTGAGGTGGGAGGATTACTCGAGAGCAGGAGACCAGCCGAGGCAACATAGCAAGACCCTGTCTCTACAAAACATTTAAAAAATGAGTCAGACCTGGTGGTGTGTTCCTGTAGAGGCTGAGGTAGGAGGATTATTTGAGCCCAGCAATTAAAGGCTGCAGTGAGCTATGACTGCGCCACTGCTCTCCAGCCTGGGTGACAGAGGGAGACTCACTCTCTTTCTCTCTCTCTCTTTTTGAGACAGGGTCTCACTCTTGTCACCCAGGCTAGAGTGCAATGGCATGATCTCCTAGGCTCAGGTGATCCTTCTACCTCAGCCTCCCAAGTAGTTAGGAGCACATCACCATGCCCAGTTTTGTATTTTTTGTAGAGACAGGCTCTTGCCATGTTAGCCAGGTTAGTCTCAATCTCCTGAGCTCAAGTGATGAACCTGCCTCAGCCTCCCAAAGTGCTGGATTATAGGCATGAGCTACCGTGCCCAGCCTGACCCCCTCTTTAAAAAAAAGAAAAAAAAAAAAAAAGAAGAAGAAGAAGAAAAAGAAATGAGGATTTGGTGAAATGAATTAATTCTGTATTTTTAAAAGCAAGATTTTATTTTATTTTATTTTGAGATGGAGTTTTGCTCTTATCGCCCAGGCTGGAGTGCAGCGGCACAATCTTGGCAAACCGCAACCTCTGCCTCTCGGGTTCAAGTGATTCTCCTGCCTCAGCCTCCCAAGTAGCTGGGATCACAGGCGTGCACCACCATGCCTGGCTAATTTTTTTGTATTTTTAGTACAGATGGGGTTTTTCCATGTTAGTCAGGCTGTTCTAGAACTCCCGACCTCAGGTGATTCACCTGCCTCGGCCTCCCAAAATGCTGGGATTACAGACAGGAGCCACCACACCCGGCTTTTTTTTTTTTTTTTTTTTTTTTTGAGATGGAGTTTCACTCTCACTGCCCAGGCTAGAGTGCGATGGAGCAATCTCGGCTCACCACAACCTCCGCCTCCCAGGTTCAAGTGATTCTCCTGCCTCAGCCTCCCAAGTAGCTGGGATTACAGGTGTGTGCCCCACGCCCAGCTAATTTTGTAATTTTAGTAGAGACAGGGTTTCTCCATGTTGATCAGGCTGGTCTCAAACTCCTGATCTCAGGTGATCCACCTGCCTCGACCTTCCAAAGTGCTGGGATTATAGGCATAAGCCACCACGCCCGGCCTAGTCGTGTTTATATAAAGACAGTCCATTATTTAACAAGCTCTTCCTAAGACTATGAAAAATGATCATCCTAAGACAGAAAATGTTACTGGGAAATATATGAGAAAGAAAAAGCAACATTTTATTTTCTAATAGTATTTCTCCATAATAGTTTCTAAAGTACTTTTTTCTCTGGAGAATAAAATTTAATATTTTCAAAAAGTAATACAGTTCCCTAATTTCAGTTAGGAAAGAAGATGTTTAAGAGATGATAGATATATTTTCTACACTAGTATTTGAGTCCAAGACATTTTCAATTGATTGACCGAAAGAACTGTAAAAAGAAGGAAGAACTAGCTAAACAGTTACAAAGCTTACCTGAAGAAAGAGAAATGTAGTTAAGCTAATTTACAAAGAAATGTTGGTTGACTGGGTTAAAGATGTTGAAGACTTGGCAGGGGAGTACAATTAAGAAAAGCCAGAGGGCGCGATGGGTCACGCCTATAATCCCAATATTTTGGGAGCTGAGGTGGGCAGATCACGTGGTCAAGAGATCAAGACCGTTCTGGCCAACATGGTGAAACCCCGTCTCTACTAAAAATAAAAAAATTAGCTAGGCATGGTGGCGGGCACCTGTAGTCCCAGCTACTTGGGAGGAGAATCACTTGAACACGGAGGTGGAGGTTGCAGTGAGCCGAGATAGTGCATTCCAGCCTGGGCGACAGAGCAAAACTCTGTCTCAAAATAAACAAACAAACAAAAAGCTAGAATAACATTAACAGTTTTTTAGGCCTTGATATCTAATTGCCTTGAAATATAATCTAAATATATTATAACTTTATGATACAACTAAGGCACATTTCTGGACATAATGACCCTAAAACTAACACAAACATACACATCTGCTCCCATGCTTTCCCCACCATTGGCTTCAATATTTTCAGAACTCTTACATCGCTACTTAGAGTTGAGTCAGATACATTAATGATGACAAATAATTTTAACTGCTAAAAATAAATAAATAAATAAACCAAGGCCATCTATTGAGAAAATTCTTTATTTATTTATTTTTTTATTTTATTTTATTTTTTTTTTTTGAGACGGAGTCTCACTCTGTCACCCGGGCTGGAGTGCAGTGGCCGGATCTCAGCTCACTGCAAGCTCCGCCTCCCGGGTTGACGCCATTCTCCTGCCTCAGCCTCCCCAGTAGCTGGGACTACAGGCGCCCGCCACCGCGCCCGGCTAGTTTTTTGTATTTTTTTTTTTAGTAGAGACGGGGTTTCACCGCGTTAGCCAGGATGGTCTCGATCTCCTGACCTCGTGATCCGCCCGTCTCGGCCTCCCAGAGTGCTGGGATTACAGGCTTGAGCCACCGCGCCCGGCCTATTGAGAAAATTCTTAAGACTCACCTGCAGACAATTTTCTGGTAACAATTCCTTACTTTGATATCACAGGTTGAGAACTAAGATTTAAACTGTGAGCTGCGCTCGTAAGGCAGAGCGCTCACGTCTTAGGTGAAAAAGCCATGTCTGTCAGGGCTACAGATGCCAGTAAGCTAAGTTCTGGGTGAGCTGCGCTCGTGAGTAAGGCAGTGTGTTCACATCTTAAGTGAAAAAGACACGTTCATCGGGTTTACAGATGCAAGTAAACTAAGTTCCAGGTGTTGAGAAAAAATGGAAATTTAAATAAGAAATATAATTCAAACAAGAGTGACAGAAACTGATAAGAGGAATGAACAGGTAAATGAGGCAAAGCCAGATATCTTTATGAGGAAGCAAAAGACTATGTTTATTTTCAAGGGCTGTGAACAAGTAGAAAGTTGGTTAAACAAAGATATGTTCAAGGACCAATAACACAAAAAGAGAAACATTCAAGGTACAGATTATTCTAGACATGGAGGAAAAAATATTTCCCAAAACTTAAAAAACACTTATTTATAGGACACAGACTGGAAATTTAAACTTATTAAGGAGTAAAAGGAGAAAGTTAATAGGCGACTTTATTAGATGAGAAAGAAGAGCTGAAACAAACAACGAACAACACTGAAGGGCAGCGAACGTTCTCACCCTTCGGTTTGAAACAGCAACAGGCCGGGTGTAGTGACTCACACCTGTAATCCCAGCACTTTGGGAGGCAGAGGTGGGTGGATTGCCTGCGGTCAGGAGTTTGAAACCAGCCTGGCCAACATGGTAAAACCCCATCTCTACTAAAAATACAAAAATTAGCCAGGTGTGGTGGCGTGTGCCTGTAATCCCAGCTACCCGGGAGGCTGAGGTGAGAGAATCACGTGAAACTGGGAGGCGGAGGTTGCAGTGAGCCGAGATCTCACCACTGCACTCCAGCCTGAGTGACAGAGCAAGACTCCATCTCAAAGGAAAAAAAACCAAAAACAGCAACAAATAATACACAACTGGATATGATGAAAACAAAGCCAGAATAGAGGAGACCTGTAAAAATGGTTTCTGAAATGTATTTTTATTAAAGCTGTAAATCTAAGTGACTTGCATTCTAGGATACCAAAATAATTAGCATAAATCACTGTGAGGCCATTAACTACATTTGGGAACTCCTAGAAAACTGGAGAGCAAAAAAAGGTTAAGAAATAATCTCTCACTAGAGAATTTAGGCAACGGAAAGAAAACCTCAGAAACTGATACAAACTCAACTTTTACGCCTGGCTAAGCAATAAAAGAAATAAATTCATAAGTATAATGTATAACTGCTGTGAATGTAATACAGAAACTAAAAAATAAAGAATAAATCTTTTAAAATAATCATTTGACAATACAGCAGGTCTGATAGAAAAAAAGACTTATCTAAAGTCTAATAAAGTTTTCTATTTAATCTCACATGACAGTCACCATAGAACAAGACAATGTGGTCTGTCTGGATCACACGGCTTTTGGCACAGTCAAAACAATTCTCAGTTATTACTCTGAATAAGCCACAATGCCTGAAGGTATTCACGGCGTACAAGTTACCTTCTCTCCCATACAACTAGAATGGTGCTAGTTATGTACCTTCTTTGAGATAATTTTGAAAAAAAGTTTCTGAAACAATTTTCTGTGTTGTTCCAATAAGGATCCCAGTTGAGAAAGGCTAGCAAAGGATTAATATGGAAGAGAATTATAAAGATTTTCAGGAGGCATCCAGTATGTAGCGTATGTTCAATAATAACCAGAGAAGGTTTCTTAGATTTACAGTTGTTATAAAGTTGAGGTTATTAGCCGGGCTTGGTGGCGGGCGCCTATAATCTCAGCTACTCAGGAGGTCGAGGCAGGACAATCGCTTTAACCCAGGAGGCAGAGGTTGTAGTGAGCCGAGATCGTGCCATTGCACTCTGACCAGGGCAACAAGAGCAAAACTCCGTCTCAAAAAAAAAAAAAAGTTGGGGTCAGCATTTAAAAAAAACATGATGCAGACTAAACTGAGGGTTCCCAGAGGCTGGGAAGGGTAGCGGGAGGGTGGCAGGAGGAAATGGGGATAGTTAATGGGTCCAAAAAAAATAAAAAGAATAAGATCCAGCATTTGATAGTACAAAATGGTCATCATAGTCAATAATTTAATTGTACATTTAAAAATAACTAAAGGAGTATAACTGGATTGTTTGTAACACAAAGGATAAATGCTTGAGGTGATGGACAGCCCGTTTACCTGATGTAATTATTACGCATTGTATACCTATATCAAAATACCTCATGAACCCCATATACATACTTGCTATGTACCCACAAAAATTAAAAACTAAAAAAAAAAAAAAAGGGCATGATACAAGAATTCGGTTTTAATGTTTTTAGAGACACAGTCTTGCACTGTCCCAGGCTGGGGTGCAGTGGTGTGATCGCAGCTACTGCAGCCTTGAATTCCTGGCCTCAACTGTAGTCCCCCCTCCTCAGGCTCCCAACTCTGGGATCACAGGTGTGAGCCAGTGTGCCTGGCTCAATGCAACAATTTGAAAGTATTCTGGTACATTAGACAAGTAAAAATATTCAAACACCAAAATTAAATTTTCAGGAAAAAATAAAGAATACAACATGAGGAAAATAAGTGTCACTGAGAAGTTGAAGGCGGTTGGGCACAGTGGCTGACACCTAGTACTTTGGGAGGCTGAGGCAGGATGATCTCTTCAGCCCAGGAGTTTGAGGCCAGCTTGGGCAATACCGTGAGACCTTGTCTCTACAAAAACTTAAAAAATTAGCCCGGCATGGTGGTGCACATCTGTATTCCCAGCTACTCAGGAGGCTAGGGTGGGAGGATCCAGCCTGGGAGACACAGCAAGACCCTGTCTCAACACATAAAAGAGGTATAATAAAAACATTTGAGAATTACAGTGGATACTGGGCAAAATGAAGATCAAAAATTTAAAAATTGCCCTAAATGAGCAAGCTCTAATGAGGGATGTATTTCTAGTTGTGGACCATGAAGCCAGAATGGAGGGCAGAGAACTTGTGAAAATTCATTAAAGATTAACAGGCTGGGAAAGGCATGTAAAAGGATCTGAGTTTATTGAGGAAGAAGCTAAGGATGGCATCGTAATTGTTTTTAAATTCTTACATTTCTTACACTAAAAAATGCTAAATAACTAGAAAATCTCCACTCTGAAAAGAAACAAAGTATAAAAGCTCCACTCTGAAAAGAAACAAAGTATAAAAGGACAGTTGTAAGTTAGACAAAGGACTTCTTGACAGTGAGAACTGTTCATCATTTTGTACATATCCAGTGACAACAAATAAGGAATTACCACTCCTAGAGGCCTTCAAAATATAAAATACTGCAGGTTTTAATTTTTAGAGTTTAAATTTTTCCAGAAGGTGGAATGTATCATCTCTTACGACATTATTGTTGAAAAAAGCAGGGGGTTGCGATTTTTTTCTTATAGGGCCGGACTCTACATATTTTAGGCTTGCAGGTATATGATCTTGGTCACAATTATTCCACCTCAGCTGTTTACTATGCAAGCAGCCATAGGCGATGCATAAACACAAGGGATTGGTTATATAAAAATAAAGCTTTATTTAAAAAAACAAGTGGCCTTGGGGCCATAATTGGTTAACCCTATGGTAGAGGTTTGGTGGTGATAGTGTTTTTGGACTCACATTATTTTGCATGCACATTAGACGACAGAGTTAATTCGATATTATATTATATGCTAACCAAAGTGAAATAACTCACGACAAAAAAACCTTTGATAAAAAAATCAGAATGACACATCAAACAGAATCTGAATACAAAGAATTAATATGAGCTCTGTGACTGTCTCTAGCATCGTAAAACTTTCAAACAATTTCAAGGGAAATCAACGTTAAACTCAAACAGTTTCATAAACAGGTATATTTATATGATCCTATATTTCAGATTGTTAGATCAATTCACTGAAAAATTCAAGGCCTTATATGTACCCCCTCCCCAAACTTCCTGGTGAATTACAATAACAAGAGATACCTTAAGAGGCGTGAAGGCAGAAGAATGAGGCAGGGGAGCAGCACAACCCACTTGATTCAAACCTGACAGCGACTGCATTTCAAATGAGAAAGAGAAGAAACAGAAGGCAGCACTGATATTAGCAACTGTCAGTTAAATGAGAAAAGGAAAGGTCACGGACAGTCTTTCCAGTGGTTTACTAAGCTACTGACAGGCCAGAAAGAGAACACTTGGGGGACAAAAACCCATCAACACAGTTTTTCCACTTGTGTAATTCAGGATAGTCTCAGTACCTCATGCCACACTAATCAAGAAATGGGAGGCATGGTTTACTAAAAATGATTTTATGCAGAAATAAAACAGAACATCAACAATTTTAGCATAGTAGCCTTGAAACAAATGAGTCCTGTTCCTATCATGGGGGATTTTAACCAAGCAGAACTGGTATGAATAAAAACAATATTTTTTCAACATTAATCCAAATTAGATATAATGAGGATGTGGGGATTCTGCATCAGCCTGAAGGAGGAACCGGCATTTCATCTCTGCCTCTGTGAAACTCCCACTGACTGTAAGAGAGGAAGGTGGAATTTCCTTTTTCTTCGAATCTTTTATCTTTCACCAACCAACATACAGCTGGTTAGATATACTGGAGATATAGTTAGATTGTATATATATAATTATTGTCAATTAAAAAGAAAAAATTTTAAGGTATTTATTATATAGAATTTTGATTACAGGTAAGAGATGCTCAAAACATGACAATTTTTCTCCTTTGCCACACGGAGACTGGAAATCAGAGAAGACAACACTGTCACAAAGGGCACTGGGTAAGGTTTTACCTATTAAAACAACAAAATGCCAAGAGCTTAAAAATAGTGAAGTCTTTATAAGTAATTTAAAAAAATTTAAACTAGGACAACAAATTTCTAAACCATGAGATAAATGAACAAGAAAACAAATGGGTGTTTAGGAAAAGGTATGTATATGGTCAATAAAATAAATACGACCGTATTTTTAATGAGAATTAACATTTTTATTTGACAAAAGAAGCATGTTAACACACAATGTATTACATGTATCACAAAATCTATCTTAAGGCAGCAAATAGTGAAGATAAAAATATACCACAGAACACAACTGTGACAATGGTAACACACTGTGTATGCTTCTGGGGTTTAGATTGCCTGGGCCTACTTTTTAATCAGAGGTACTGGAACGACTGTCAATGTCAAAGATGAAAAGGAAAACTAGGAGTGGATGAAGAAGAGGTAAAATGAGCCTCATGAGACCTGATACAGACGAAAGCAACAGGAGCTTGAGGGGCAGCCCAAAGCGAATGTCAGTGTAACTGGTATTAGCTGTTATAAATCTTTATTTCAAATCATATGTTTCAAGGTCTTTAGATCAAATTCAGCATTTACCTTAGGATATCATTCATCAGACCTTTTCATCATGAAACAATATAATAACCAGTAGATACATAGAATTTATGTGTTCATTCAGGAAATATTTACTGACCACCTAATATATCCCAGGAATGGTGGTAGGGATGGAGTAAATTAAGTATATTAAGACAAAATAAAACATCCTTGTGCTCATGAAGCTTATAGTCCAGTAGTCCAAAAGAAAAGAGATAAAAGAGTAAACAAGCTGGGCACAGTGGCTCATGCCTGTAATCTCAGCACTTTGGGAGGCTGGGGCAGGAGGATTGCTTGAGCCCTGGAGTTAGAGACCAGCCTGAGCAACACAGTGAGAACCTGACTCTACAAAAAATTTAAAAATTAGCCACGTGTGGCACGAGCACCTGTAGTCCCAGCTACTCAGGAGGCTGATGCTTCAAGGAACCATGTTCATGCCACTGCACTCCAGCCTGGGCAACAGAGGGAGACTCTGTCACAAAATAATTAAATAAATAAATAAAAATTTTTAAAAAAGTAAAATTAAAAATAAAATAAAAATAAAAAATAATAAACACCCAAATAAAAGTACCATGATTTTAAAAAAACTGCTGTGACAACAGTAACACACCAAGTATACTTCCTGGGCCTCCTTTTCATCAAATGTACTGGAGCTCCTGTCAGTTTATTTAACTGTCCAGCTGTGGGCTGACGTAAGGGCAGTGGGCTGCAGAAAAGCCATGTTAAAGATGGGACACTCAAACAAATACCTGAGAGATGAACAGGAATTAATCAAGGGGTATATGCAGGGAGGAAAAGGCATTCTATGTAAAAGAAACAGCATTTGCAAAGGTCTGAGATGGGAAAGGGCTTATGATATTTGAAGAGTTGGAAAAATGTTGGTATAGCAAGAGCCCAGAGAGGAGACTGGAGATGGAAGCAGTAGACAAGAGCACGAAGGAGCTTCGAGGCCACATTTAGACTCCACTCGAAGCAATAGGAAGCATAGTTTTGATAAGATGAGGTTTTATTTAAAATATGACTCTTTTTGCACAGTGTTGGTTGGACATTATTTGGCATACAAAGAAATGTGAGATGTGCTTTTAAAGGTCATCATACTTAGAAGAAATTCCTTGCTTTTAAAGGCCATCTAATTTAGAGGATCAGATATGAATACTGGTAGCTAAAACATAAGGGAATGTGTTTTGACAAATGGCTGAAGGGAATTTCAAGTTACACACTAAGGGGATTTTGCTGTTGTTGTTTTTCTAAATTCCACTATTTCCTTGACAAAAGAGTCTTGGACTCAGACTTATACCACTTATTACATGTGTTATTAACCCTTCAGTTTCCTAAACGGTTTCCAGCTACAGCCCGGTGTTGAATGCAGGTCCTCCCATCAGCCAGACAGATGTGGATTCCCAGCCTTGCACTTACTATCTATGCGACCTTGGACAAGCCACATTCTGGGCCTCAGAAATCATCTGTAAAAACGTGCTAAATTTAACTTTCACTCTTAAGGTTGCTGTGAGGAACAAACGAGATAATTTTGGTAAGTGTTTGGATCATCGGAGGCTCTCAGTATTTGTCTAATTTTTAACTTGTTATTCGCTTCTTAGGCCAATTCACTTACACTAAAACTCTAGAGTCTGATGACTGTATTCACCTATAAGACTGCCCAGTTAAAAGGTGTTTTATCCATCTCAAAGGAAATGAAGATTGCAGAATACACAGAAATGTGAACAGACCATGGAAGCTTGTGTAACAGGAATGTCATGCTGAAGCATGCAGCTCATGCAGTAGTATGCAGCCTGGCAGCAGTTACTAGCACGAGACAGAACTGCTGTAGATACTAGACTTCTGAACCGCACTACTACGAAAAAAATAACATAAAACATGATGGGGAAAGAAATTCTATAAACGGTTAGAATTCTCTCGCAAGGCTAATAAAAGTAAGGCTTTAAATAAACTTTCCATCTTATACTCATTTTCAGCTGATGAAACAGGCAATAAAAGTAAACCAGTGTTAAACATGATCAGCAGTTAATGTTTCCTTAAGTTTAAAAAATGAACATGAAGGAATAATCTTGAGATGTAAGTATTTAAAACCAAAGTGAAGGATTTTCTGTAGCTGAAAATACATAATAAAATAGGATGTCAAATACACAGTTGTGCAATCAGTGTCATGGGCCACCTTAACATACAGGTGACCCATGCGCCAAATTAATGATGAATAAAGTAAGTGCTCCTGGAATTAGACACATTTAAAACATGAATATTACGTTATGCCTCTGTCCCCAGCACACACACAAAGCCAATATGGTTCTCAATGCAAATGTTTGACTCTTGGTGGCCCTGATGAAGACATGAGCCGCAGGACTCTGACTTTGAAACACTGGGTCAGTCACAAATAGTCATGTGGGAAAATGGTTTAGTTCTTTATAAAGCATTTAGTAATGATGCTCATCATGTTTTATGGTATTTAGATATAGTTTCTGAATAAAAAGTACAAGAGCTATCCTTTAATCTCTAAACACAGAAACGTAAAACTCCATTTTGTGCGAAACTCTTACCACTAACAAGGCACTATCATCAGTGTGCTGAGACCTTCTGGATGGGAAGGGGCACTGGAGAGGTGAGAAAAATGAAGCAATGTCAAAAACAAACTACGCACACGTGTGACGTATTTCACGAATACACACACAAGGAAAGAGACATATTAAGACATACTTTTGAAGATGCTGACATAGAGGACCACATTCACAATCATCTGGAATTCACGCACTATAATAGTCAGTAAGCTGGTTCTGAGTACTGATTTTCTCCCAGAGTTTAAACAACTTCAAATCGGATCTTACTGCCTAAAACCTTCCAAAGCAAGGAGGGAGCAGAAAGCTGGAGAGAGACGTAACAATAACATAAAGAACCTGCAGTCATTTAGTGAGCCAGTGACAGACCAGTAGCCCAGGGGTCATAATTTCTAGTCTAAGTATCTCTTCATTTTCTTTCTCAAGCAAAATGAAAAGTACGATTACAATTTTTAGAACTGTTTATGTTCTTTTCCTGTGGAGCTTTAGTTTTCTTGAGAATGAATTACTTGAAAACAATCATCAAGAAGGAAATATTGGGTAAAAAAGAAAACGTATATTAAATTTATCAAACTTTGGTTGTCAAAAATGTGTTAGAATTACTACCAGGTGAAGAAAACACAGCTGAACAGGCTGGAGTCAATCTTTCAGGTATTATACAAATATACAATGTTCTAACACAAAAAAAATTAGAAGTAGTTCTATGATAAAATTTTTTAAAAACCTCTATAATGGACAACTGAAAACATTTCAAACAATACACTTTCCCTTACCAGAAACACTTGTGCTTTAAAAAACCTTTATAATGGACAACTGAAAGCATTTCAAACAATACACTTTCCCTTACCAGAAACTCTTGTGCTTTAAAAACACAGAAAATTGCTACTTGTAAAGCCCCAGGTGTTAGGTTTTCAAATAACTTATTTTATGAAAAGCAAAGTCAAAATTCACATGAAACAACGCTTTTATGCATTTTTCAAGGAGGTAATGATCATAAATTGAAAAAACTGGGTCAGGCGCAGTGGCTCATGCCTGAAATTCCAGCACTTTGGGAGGCCAAGGCGGGAGGATTACAAGGTCAGGAGTTCGAGACCAGCCTGACCAACACGGTGAAACCCTGTCTCTACTGAAAATACAAAAATTAGCCAGGCATGGAGGTGGGCGCCTGTAATCTCAGCTACTCAGAGGCTGAGGCAGGAGAATCACTGGAACCCGGGAGGTGGAAGTTGCAGTGAGCCAGTATCGCGCCACTGCACTCCAGCCTGGGTGACAGCGTGAGACTCCGTCTCAAAAAAAAGAAAAAGAGAGGAACAAAAAAAAAAAAGAAAGAAAAAACTGGAAGGCTTTTAAAGGGAAAATGGTTAATGAGAAAGCCAACTACAATAAAAACATTTAGTAAAAGCTTCACTTTAACAGATCAAAACAGGTGTGTAGATTTTTCAAAGGTTAAGTGATTTATTTTCTGTTAATCTGTAACAAAAATGTACTATTTGATATTATAAAATAAGTGTTATCACTGATATCACTGAATCTGAAATACTATGTAAGAGTCTTTTTTTGTTCAGCAGCCGCTCCATTTACCTGTACCAGGTAAAGCTCCTAGGACTCTACACACCACGCTTCAAAAATGGAGGAGGGGGATGGTGCCTCTGGTGGGGGTCAGGGAGGGAAACATAATCTCTAATGGATGTGTATAGCTGAAAAAAGCCTTGATCCATAGATTCTAATAAACTCCTTGGCTTGTATCACCTCCCTCATAAGCAGAATTTTGTGAGGGGGAAAAAGAAAAGTGGCAATATTCAAAAAGCACTGAAAAGATGATAATTACATGTAAACATTTCATTTGCATTGCAAAAATAATCAATTTCAAAGAAAAGGTGATTACATCAACTTACCTCACCATCTAGGAGGGGCTGCTGTTTTTGTGGACTTTGTGATGCTTTTTGCTATATAACCCCAAAACCCCCCAAAAAAGGAAGCTGGTTAGAGTCTGGAACACAGAAAATAAAAAATTACATTTACTAAAATAATCACTCACATTAATTTTTCTACCTCTTGTATATAGCATTTTTCTAGATTTACTAGTTAGAACATGTTTAGTTAGAAATTTTAAAAACTATACATATACCTACAGAAACACGTTTACAATCAGAATACTGACCTTCTCTCAGTGAACTTATTCTCTCCCTCTAATGGCTTCAGTATCACTCGAATGGTAATAACTTTAGCTAGAAGCAAATCTCAGGTTTGTGTTTTCAACTGCCTGTGGAAACTCTACTTGGAAACCCCACTCCACCTCATATCTGACATATTCAAAAACAAACTCACAATGTCCCATACTAACTGGCTATTTTCTCCAATGTGTGATATCTAATCATCTAATAATAACATGATAGCATTGCTGTGGTCCCTGCTTTACAACGTACTCTACCACGTCACTGTGTACACAGTATCTCAGTGATTCTTCTACTGTGTGAGATAAAATATCATCATCATATTCATTTAGAGATGAGAAAATCGAGGAGAGGCTATGCGGCACGTGCAAGGTCTCCAAGTTCATAAGTAGCACAACTGAGGTTTGCGCCTGTCTTCCAACTGCAGAGCCTGCGTTCTTTCCACAATGCGAGACCCTCATTTGAAACCATTCTTTTAGCCTCCAAACCTTGCCTTGGGAGCTTCTTTTCTTTCACCCTCTTCAGTGATTTATTCATCATCTCTCTTACAGGTAATTCAGCAAATCCATTTTATGATAGTAATAGGGGATATAGCATCTACCATACTAGTATTAAGCATTAAGTATATCCATAGTAATTCTGAAATAGTTAATATTTCATAGTTAAATATCACACACAGGAGGAAGCTAAAGGCATAAAATGGCTCAGCAACTTTCTAAAAGTCAAGCACACAGCAAGTGGCAAAGCTGGACTCAAATTCAGAAATTTCTGAACTTAGGCTCTTGTCTCTGTGCAATACTGCCGACCCTTAGTACCCTCAGAAGCCATCTGGTTTTTATGCCGTATTTCACACCCTAGTCTAACTATTGCAGTTTCTCTCTTCTTTAGTTTCCTCTTTCTAGTCTCTTTCTTCCTAACCGATTCTAACACGAGTACATTCGTTTTTCAGAAGTCTCTCTCTTGTCTTTTTCCTGCTTTGAAACTCAGCATTCTCTTTTACTTAACAGATCAAGATCCAACACTAATCTGACATTTAATCAAGACTCTCTACAAGTTGACTATCTCTTACTAGCTGTGTGACTTCTGTAGAAGGCAAACTGAATGAGTTCATTTATGCAAAGCACATAGAACAGCATTTAGGATTCAGTGTTAACCATTATTACCGAGAGGCAGCATGGACTGTGCTCACAAAACAGGCTTTGGAGCCAACCTGCCTTGTTCTAATAATAGGATTTTAATCCTGCCACTTACTGAGTATTTAATCTTAGTAAACTGCTATTCTCTCTGAGCTTGTTCATAAAAAGAAAAAAATGGTACCTAAAGAGATTGCTGGAGAATTAAATGAGTAAATATATATAATGTACTTAAAATAGTGCCTGGTACATAATAAGCACTCAATAAGTTTTAAGTATTATCATCATCTCAATAATTCATTTTTCCCGTAAGTCTTCAATACAAACTCTCTAGGCCAGCTGGTATTTCCTGCAAGTACCATTATTTTAAATCTACAAATCATACAAGGTCACTCCTAGTTCCCATCCTGTTTAGATTTCCTCAGCCTAGATCGAACCCCCCTTTACACCATCATCCAGTCTATTCTTCCTGGCTATATCCTACATATTCATTCTTCAGGGTCCCGTATCATTTCTTTTTGAGGTCAATTCTGAAGATACTTGTTCTCTAAGTCTTCTATTGTCTTGAATATAAAACAAGCACTTTTATTACAAGCTGTCTTATTTTCTGTTTTTTTCTTTGATAAGGTCTAAGCTGTGCCTGGTGGGCAGGGCTTGTGTTTTATGCATCTTTATATTCCTTGTACAACCAGCATTCCATAAAGGTCTTTCAAGTCAAATGGACGAACAAAGTTAGGCTTTCAGAAGTCTAGGTTTGCCTCCTGATTATGAAAAGGAATTTACTATAAATGACTACATTGCTTAATTTTCCTACACCTGCAGCTTCCTCATCTATGAAACCTGAACACCTCCAAATGACCTAAGAAGAATAAACCAATGAAGTATTTTCATTAGTTTCAAAAGAACTATATAAAAAATTTTTATGTAGTAACAAATCAAGCAGGGATTTAAGGGAAAGAGAAATGGTTGGACAAATTAGGAGAAACAGTATGTGGGTATTAGATGACTTGCACAAAAAGACAATGACAGAGATAAAGGAGGCCAGGAGAACATGGCCATCAGCACATTAATGTTCTTACGAGGGGTGAAAAGGCACGAAAAGAAACATCTCAGGGCAGATGGAAGGTTCTGAGGGAGGGATTAAGAGAGGTACCTTTGTGAACTTCTGGTTGTAGGAATATTAATTTTAGTATTTTTGCTATTGGTCAAAAGATTTACCTACATTTTTTTTTTTTTTTTGAGATGGAGTCTCACTCTGCCGACCAGGCTGCATAGAGTGTAGTGGTGGTGATCTCAGCTCAGCTCACTGCAACCTCTGCCTCCTGGGCTCAGACAATTCTCCCACTTCGGCCTCCTGGTTAGCTGGGATTACAGGCATGCACCACCACGCCCAGCTAAATTTTTTTATTTCACTTGAGACAGGATTTTGCCATGTTGGCCAGGCTGGTCTCAAACTCCTGACCTCAGGTGATCCGCCCACTTTGGTCTCCCAAGTGCTGGGACTACAGGCGTGAGCCACCATACCCCGCCAGATTTGCCTACATCTTGATAGAAAATAATAGACAAGGGAACTTGTTGGATGAAGAGGAATCAGGTAAGAAAGAGTTAAACATCATCACCAAGGGTCTGATACATTCAGAAAAAAATAATTTATCAGGTAAAACAGACATATGCATGGTACTTAAAGAAGATGGTCTCTAAAGTATGAAATACAGGAAAGTCTTTAGAGGACAAGAATAATTCATTTAATCATTCAACAAATATTTATTGACGATTACTATGAGCTAAAACCTGCTAAGGTCTAGGGATACAGTAGTAAGTAAAACAGACATGGTTCTTATCTTCATGGAGTTTACAGATAAATGATAGACAGATATTAAGTAAACAAAATTACAAACAATTATTTAATTATGAAAAAAAATGATTTCAGAACAAAAAGTAAGTAATACAGGTAAAATAAGATAATCACTTCCATCGTCCTTATGCAGATAGACACAAGTAAAAGAGACACTCTATTTAGTCAAGATTCCTTATAGAGAGAAAAATGGTTGACATTTTAATTGACAATAAAAACCAACAGGCTTGGCCAAACAAATAAGCACTTCACCTCTCAGCAGCGTGAACAGTGTCACCAAAGGACTCACTTTGACAAAGTCCAGGACAGCATCTCTCTGGATCTGCTTGGTCCTTATTTTCTCCTCTTCATACTGCAGGGCAGCGAGCTGAGCCTCTCTCCGAGTGCGCTCTACTAACTGCTCCCTTCTCCGATGAAGTTCCAGGTCTGTATGTGACAGCTGGACCCAAAGCGTTATTGTGCATATCAGAGTAAAAACAAGGATCACTTTACCAATATTCCCTGTCAATTCAGGGAACTACTGTTGACCCAGGCAACTTTTGCTTTGAAGTCATCTAGCATTTCTTACATGTGTTTATTGCCAATCTTTTCCCATCTTTGCACCGTTCTTATATACATTAGGTTGGTACAAAAGTAATTGTGGTTTCTGCCATTGAAAGTGATGGGAGAAACTGCAATTACTTTTGTACCAACCTAATACTATAAAGCTATCACGAAGGTAAAGATTTTCTATCTAGTGTCCAAAAACACTGTTAGCAAGTATCACGTACATATGTTATATTAACTGAGACAGCTGGTAATGCTTAAATATATCTGGCAATTAATGGCAATTTAAGTATTATAAAAGAAAAAAATAATCATCTTAGTTTAAAAAGCAAAACTAAATAAACATAACTACTAAAAATTACCTGATTGTGACTTGCTGATAGTGACAAGAGAGAAGATGGCTCAACTGGAACCCTGATCCAAAAAAGAAAACAGAAAAAAACTCTTCAATAAAAAGACAAACAGATGAATAAAAAACAAATGAAATTTTTATTGTAAATGTAGCTTTCTACTAATCAGCAGCAAACCGCCTAGTCAGCATTGAAGGAGTAGCTGCATTTTGTAAACCTACGCCCAAGTCATTAAGTGAAACCAGAGGAAAATCTGCCACCTCCAACTCATGTTTCATGTGGTATCACTATGTCAGCCAATAACAATAGTTAACTGAGATCACTTTTCAAACAGTATCATTTCTTTATAACATGAACAACTATTATCTTCGTTACCACCGTGATTAAAACAAGATACATGTAAACTGAGATCCTTTCTCACACACAGCCATTTTATCAACAGAAATCTAGAATACTACAGAACCTGGTAACTGTATTTATAAAGCACACCTGCTCTTATTTTCAATCAATGAAGTAATTTTAACACAGAAATAAAAATTCTGGTTTTTTTATTTTTAAGAAAAATACGAAACCCCTTTTTAATGCTTAAAAAAACAACAAAAAAGTACGACTTCCTCACTGTTATCAGTGTTAATTCTTGTAGTTTACTATTTATCCTTTTCTAAAACAGATTTCATTGTTCAAGTCTCTGTAACTCATCTTTGTGTCTGAAACTAAAACTGGCAAAAGTAGTGAATGTCTGACATTTAGGACCTGGCCTCTGAAACTATGATGACAATGAGCCTATCAGGCTGATCTAAAGGCACTAAAATCAGTGTGCTATTAGGGGAACAAAAACAAAATCCTGCCATCATTGCTCACTGCAGTCTTGACCTGCTGGGCTCAAGCCATCACACGCCCAGCTATTTTTAAAAAATTTTTTTTGTAGCAATGCCGGTCTTAGTATGTTGCCCAGACTGGTCTCAAACTCCTGCCCCTCAAGCCATCATCCTCCCATCTCAGCCTCCTAAAGTACTTGGATTACAGGTGTGTGAGCCACTGCGGCCAGCCTTTTTTTTTTTTTCTTTTTTTGAGACAGGGTCTCACTCTGTTGCCCAAGCTGGAGTGCAATGGCATGATCATGGCTCACTGCAGATTCGACCTCCTGGCCTCAAGTGATAATCTCGCCTCAGCCTTTCCAGTAGCTGGCCTACAGGTGTGTGTCAACCAGCCCAGGCTTATTTCTGTAGTTTCTGTAGAGACGGGGCTTTGCTATGTTGCCCTCAAATTCCTGAGTTTTCAAGTGATCCACCCACTTGGGCCTCCCAGAGTGCTGGGATTACAGGTGTGGGCCACCGCACCCCGCCCTGATTACACATTTAGAGTAACAGGAATTAACTGCAACTTTCTCCCTGGATTGCTAATTTCACTGTTAAAATTTCCCATAGCTTTTACTGGCCATCTGTAGATGAACTGAACCAAAACACAGAAAGGACCAAATAAACCGTCTCAAGTCTGTTTATGTGCCCTAACCTGAACACCATACTTTAACAATGCTTATCAATCTTTGTTTTGTTTTGAGACAGAGTCTTGTCCTGTCGCCCAAGCTGGAGTGCAGTGGCCCGATCTCAGCTTACCACAACCTCCGCCTCTCAGGTTCAAGTGATTCTTCCACCTCAGCCTCCTGAGTAGCTAGGATTATTTTTTGTAATCAAATAAAATACAAAAATAACACCCGGCTAATTTTTGTATTTTTAGTAGAGACGGGGTTTCGCCACGTTGGCGAGGCCGAATTTAATGAAATGCAGTCATTGAACGCCTGACCTCAGGTGATCCGCTCGCCTCAGCCTCCCAAAGTGCTGGGATTCCAGGCGTGAGCCACCGTGCCCAGCTGCTTTTCAATCTTTTAATACATATCCTCTTTTTACATATGTTTCTTTTTTTCTTTTCTTTTCTTTTTTTTTTTGAGACAGGGTCTCATCTCACTCTGTGGTCCAGGCTTGAATGCAGCGGTGCGATCTCAGCTCACTGGGGCCTCCACCTCCCAGAGTTAAGCTTCCTGAGAAGCTGGAACCACAGGTGTGCACCACCAGGCCCAGCTAAGTTTTGTATATTTTTGGTAGAGATGGGGTTTCGCCATGTTGCTCAGGCTGGTCTCGAACTCCTGGGCTCAAGCAGACCACCCATCTCGGCCTCCCAAAGTGCTGGGATTACAGGTACATATATTCATTTACCCTCTTTTTACAATGCTTCTTTAAAAAGCCAGTCAAACCCACTGTTTCCACTTTATCTCATTATTGTATTTTGTACCCAATCCAATCTGCATCCTGTCCTTACAATTTCACTAAAACTGTTCTTTCTTTCACCTCACAAGTTTGTCAGTGATCTTGACAACCCCAAATCTAACAGTTGTTTCTTAGTCCTCCTCTTATTAAACCTATCAGCAGGGCGGGGTGCAGTGGCTCACGCCTGTAATCCCAGCACTTTGGGAGGCTGAGATGCATGGATCATGAGGTCAGGAGATCGAGACCATCCTGGCTAACATGGTGAAACCCCAACTCTACTAAAAAAATACAAAAAATTGGCCAGGTGTGGTGGCGTGCACCTGTAGTCCCAGCTACTCAGAAGGCTGATGCAGGGGAATGGCTTGAACCTGGGAGGCGGAGGTTGCAGTGAGTCAAGATTGCGCCACTGCACTCCAGCCTGGCGACAGAGCAAGTCTCCGCCTGGAGAAAAAACCTATCAGCAGTAAGTGATGTTGTTCATTCCTCTCTATACTTCTTCAAACACTGTTTTCAAGGCCAGGCACAGTGGCTCATGCTTTTAATCCCAGCATTTTGGGAGGCCAAGGCGGGAGGATCTCTTGAGTCCAGGAGGTCAAGGCTGCTTGAGCTGTGATGACACCACCGCACTCCCGCCTGGGTGACACAGACCGTGTCTCGAAAAAGCAAAAACAGCAGCACTGGTTTCATTGAGCCTCTGGGACACCACCCTCTTTCTCCTACCCCCATGACCACCCTGCTCAGTTTGCTTTTCTGGTTGTTCAAGCCCTAATTCTCGCCGCCTTACTCCAAACTCATACACCTAACGGCTTTACTTGGTAATTTCAGTCGGATGGCTTGCATGTACCTGAGATAGACCTTAACCACCGCAGAGCTCTCACCGCACACCCCAGATGTGTCCTGCTCTCCTCAGGCTCCTGGGTGTTTCCTGAATGCACCAAAAGCATGTTCCTACCTCGGAACCTCTACCTAGAATGTTTCACCCCTAGACCGCCGTAACATTTGCTTTTCCAGGTTTCTACTGAAATATTGTCACTGCATCTGACATTACTTTCACTCTGCCCTCACCCCACCATCTCCTTCATCCTGCTTTGTCTGCCTTCATAGCACCTAGCAGTACCTGAAATATACTTGTTACACGTATTTGTCTACATCCACTAAAAAGTAACTCTAAAATATCAGGGATTTGGAACAGAGACAAAACCATTATAGTGCTGAAGAAATATTGCTTGAATGAATGACAGTAGCACCCTCCCCCAAAAAAGCGTGGAATATTGAGACATAAAAAACAAAATGCAGATAACACACATGTATCTCCTCTAAATCTTGAACTTACTTGAGCTAAGTAAACCAGACTTTTCTCTCTTCAGGCAGACTTTTTTTTTTTTTTCTTTTGAGATGGAGTCTCGCTCTGTTTTCCAGGCTGGAGTGCAGGGGCACAATCTGGGCTCACTGCAACCTCCACCTCCCGGGTTCAAGCAATTCTCCTGCCTCAGCCTCCCAAGTAGCTGGGACTACAGGCACCTGCCACCACACCGGCCAATTTTTTGTATTTTTAGTAGAGACGGGGTTTCACCATGTTGGCCAGGCTGGTCTGGAACTCCTGACCTCAGGTGATCCACCTGCCTCGGCCTCCCAAAATGCTGGGATTACAGGCGTGAGCCACCGCGCCCAGCCAGTATAAGGCAGACTCTAAACTGCCTTCTCTGTTTTTCTTTATTTACAAAATCACATAATTAATGTGAGTAGCTTTTCTGGCTTTGTCTATATAACATGAAACAAAAAAACTGTCAGGTTTTATCTAAATGTTAATTCTATATTGCTTCTTATAGAAGTTATAACACACTTTACAGAACCTAGTCTGATATGATCATATCTCCTGAACTAAAATGCTATTCAAATTATAAGTAGGACTTGTACCTTTTTTTTTTTTTTAAGACAGAGTCTTGCTGTCACCCAAGCTGGAGTGCAGTGGTACAATCTTGGCTCACTGCAACCTCCACCTCCAGGGTTCAAGCAATTCTCCTGCCTCAGCCTCCCGAGTAGCTAGGACTACAGGTGCAAGCTACCACACCCGGCTAATTTTTGTATTTTTAGTAGAGATGGGGTTTCACCATGTTGGCCAGGCTGGTCTGGAACTCCTGACCTCAGGTGATCTGCTGGCCTCGGACTCCCAAAGTGCTGGGATGACAGACGTGAGCCACTGAACCCAGCCCATAAAAAATTATTTTAACAATTTTTTTAAAACGTAATTTTTGCTAGTTTCAATTTCAAATTTACATAATCCATCTTGGCAAATACTATAAAACATTCACACTTTTTATGTATTACATCTCCATATGTTTATTATCTCCCAGTAGGGTAGACTCTATGTGGGTAGGGGATGGGGGAGTGGTAGGTGGGAAGAAATGTGTGTGGTGGATGAGGGTAGGGGAAGAGAATGGGAGAAAAAAAGGGGTAAGCAAGCTTTCCTTTTCGGCTCACTAGCAGAGGATTCCTCATGCTCACTCAATGTTTTTGAGTTGCTGTAACTGACAGACCACTGAGGCAGATTCTTTTTGATAACATGTTATTCAGATTAAAGACAAGTCTTGCTCGCCTGAGAGCTATCAGTCACTGAGAGGTGATTTTGTCTTTTTAGGTTCTAATTTAACATTCCACTTGAATGGTAGCTCCAAGACGGCAGGAATTTTGACTAAGTTCACAGCTACATCTGGAAAAGAACTTGGCACATAGTAGATATTTCACAAATACCTGCTAATTAAAAACATGAAGTATATATTGATCTTAGAGCCTAACTGGTTACTAGGATCAAGTATGGAGTTCTTATCCAAGGACTGTGCTAAGGTCTAGTATTCTGGAACCCCCAGTTAAACAGTAATCGTGGTTGGGTGCAGTGGCTCACACCTGTAATCCCAGCATTTTGGGAGGCCAAAGCAGGAGGGTTAGTACTTCAGTCCGGGAGTCTGAGACCAGCCTGGGCAACTTAGTGAGATTTCTGACTCTACTAAAAATAACAAACAATTTGCTGAGTATATAGCACACGCCTGAAGTTGCAGCTACTCCAGAGGCTGAGGTGGGAGGATTGCTTGAGCCTGGGAGGTAGAGGCTGCAGTGACCATGATCACAACACTGCACTCCAGCCTAGGCAACAGAGAGAGACCCTGCCACGAAACAAAACAAAACAAAAAATGTAATCCCAGCTTTAGTTTCCAGCACTGCATGCAGCAGACTAAACGTCCTGAATGACTCTTCCAATGGAAATAACCAAAATGCTGAATAAAACAAAACAAGCTTTTAAAATGTATTGCTAAGGTGCCATGAAAATAAAGAATCCACAGACTTTCAAAAAGAAGTAAAAACAGGAACTCTGGACTAAGATGTGGTAGGCAGACTTTCGTCTTCCATGATCTCCGTCCCTGGCCTTACTCTAGTGAATATTGTTGTATTACATTTTTAAAAGGCTTTGCAGATGAAATTAAGGTTACTAATCAGGTGGCCTTAAAACGGGGAGATTATCCAGGTTGACCTAAAATAACCACGAGCCCTTAAAAGCAAAAGACTTTGGGAGATGTGGCAGAAAGGGAAGTGAGAAAGATTCCAAACATAAGGAGGATTTGACCCATCATTCCTGGTTTAAAGACAGAGGGGGCCATGAAGAAGGAATGTGGGTGGACTCTAAACACCACCCACTGGCAACCAGGAAAATAATGGGGACCTCAGTCACGGGGACCAGTAACTGCATCAAACTGAACTCTGCCAACATGTAGGAGTGTGAAAATGAACTGTCCTCCACAGTCTCCACATGAGAATCCAGGTCAGCTAATACCCTGACTTTGGCTTCTAAGTAGACAACCAGGGTGGCCTGCCCAGGCTCTATCCTCCAGAAGGGTATTAATATAATAAAGGGGTGTTGTTCTAAACTGCTAGAACTTTATAACACAAGCAACAGAAAACTAACATATAAGATAACTGAGTGAAAAAGCTAGCTTTTATTGTGAGGGTTTCTACTAAATTCTGGAGCTCTCGAGCTATGATGGATGCAGGACGTGAGAGAGACGAGATAAAAAACGCAGGCCCACTCAGGGTAGGGAATGTAATTGGAAACTCCTGCATAAAACTGGAATCTCAGGACTATACCTTCAATAAAAGGGCACATGGCAACTGAAAAGACATTCTGAAATACATTTCGAAGCATATAAAATTTAATTAAATCTCCATTAGTTAAGTGGTAAGAGTATAAATGGCAAAGTTATGTCTTTTTTCTCGCTACATATTTATTCCATCTATATCTCAGTCCCCCAAGTTAACTTTAATACCCTGTCAAGTATAAGAACTACGTAAATTTACTATCACTTAAGAATAGGCATATCAAGACTTCATAAAACCAGAAGGCAAAGAACTAAAGGATGAAATTTCCAACTACTGCGAAATACTTCATGGCAAGAAACATTCTAGAATTCAAGAATGAGAAGCAGTGCTCTAAATGATCAAGCTAATTTTCAAAATATTCTTTGTTTTTTTTGTTTTTTCTGAGATGGAGTCTCACTCTGTCACCCACCCTGGAGTGCAGTGGCACAATCTCAGCTCACTACAACCTCCGCCTCCTGGGTTCAAGTGATTTTCCTGCCTCAGCCTCCCAAGTAGCTGGAATTACAGGTGTGTCCCACCACACTCAGCTAATTTTTGTATTTTTAGTAGAGACGGGGTTTCACCATGTTGGCCAGGCTGGTCTCGATCTCCTAACCTCAAGTGATCCGCCCGCCTTGGCCTCCCAAAGTGCTGGCAGTACAGGTATGAGCCACCGTGCCAGGCCTAATTTTCAAAATATTCTGAGAGGCACCAACTACAGTGGAAAGATCGCATGGAGACAGGACTGGCTATACATATCACTGTCTCTGCCTATCTCTCTGTTATCCAGTCAAAAATGTAAGTTAAAAAAAATTAGGACTCGCCGGGCGCGGTGGCTCAAGCCTGTAATCCCAGCACTTTGGGAGGCCGAGACGGGCGGATCACGAGGTCAGGAGATCGAGACCATCCTGGCTAACCCGGTGAAACCCCATCTCTACTAAAAAATACAAAAACCTAGCCGGGCGAGGTGGCGGGTGCCTGTAGTCCCAGCTACTCGGGAGGCTGAGGCAGGAGAATGGCGTAAACCCAGGAGGCGGAGCTTGAAGTGAGCTGAGATCCGGCCACTGCACTCCAGCCTGGGCTGGACAGAGCGAGGCTCCGTCTCAAAAAAAAAAAAAAAATTAGGACTCTCGAAACTCGTTTTTTGTTTTTGTTTTTTGTATTTTTGTGTGTGTGTGTGTTTTTTTTAAGACAGGGTCTCACTCTGTTGCCCAGGTGGGAATGCAATGACACAAACTGGATTCACTGCAGCCTCAACCTCCCAGTTCAAGTGATCCTCCCACCTCAGCCTCTTGAGTTGCTGGGACCACACGTGTGCCCCACCATGCCAGGCTGTTTTTTACTTTTTGTAGAGGGTAGAATGATGCTCAGACTGGTCTCCAACTCCTGGGCTCAAGCAAGCCTCCTGCCCTGGCCTCCCAAAAGTGCTGGGATTACAAGTGTTAGCCACCATGCCCAGTCCTGAAGTTCTTTTAGCCCTTTTTATGCATGAATCCACATAGCACCACCACAAAGTCTCATTGCTATCAAGTATCTTCAGATGAATTAACTGTGTAGGTGATGATTTAGATAGTGTCAATTTAGAATCAAATCAATTTTCACTTTTTCTATGGCATGAGTACAAAAAGCACACTGTCATTCAGTTCTAAATACATGCCATCTAAACATCTTTATTATACACAGATCTGCATAAATCCAAAATTATTTTATGTGCTCATCATTGAGTTAAGACAGAAATAAATTAAGTAGAATTGGTTTTTCAAACCTGTTTTGATGTAAATATCTTCTCATATCTTCTGTTTTTTGAAACTCCCTAATGGCTACTGGCTTTACTGGTGAACCCTAGGCCAAAGGATAGAAATAAATAAATTTAATATATTAATCCATAACACTGTGATTACACAGTTCACATCCAATTTGTCATTTAATTAGTATATTACATTAAAAAATATTTTAATAGACTCTTCAAATGTAAACTTTAAGTGTAAAAGCATCATATGCTATACTGCTGCTTTAATAAACAAAAATGTTCACAATTCACATTTATTTTATTTTATAAGAAAGTAGATTTCCTTCTCACTGTATTATATACATTACAGTGACTGAGCACAGTAATATTTATTGAATAATAAGATGTTAGAATTGGAAAGGAACTGAAGAGGCCACTAGTACAGACTTCCATTGAGGACAGAAATTCCCACCTACCCTACCCTGACATTTGCTCAGTTTCTCTTGAATATTTCTGGAAATAGTGAGTTCACTGGGCAGATTACATTTCTTTATTGATCCATCACCACAAATTGTCTCTTATCACACTCATACAAATAGTCTTGGGTGTGTTGGTGACTATCAAGATAAAACAAAAAGTAATTTCTATTTATGGTAAAATACTGTATTTAAAAGAAAAATATTACTGGCAATTTTACTTATTTATGAACTAAAGAGTAAAAGGTCATTTTCAAAAAGTATTACTGAGGAAAATTAAACTGGTTTAAAATACAGACCACACACAGAAAAATAAAACTATAAATCAAAGGTAGAGGATTAAAGGTTATCAAAGGAAAATCTACAGAAGCAATACAATCTTGTTTCAACCAAAAATAATCATCAAAATAGTTATTCATCAAGGGAAAAATAAGAAAACAACTCTTCCAAAAAGCATATCTACAAATCAAACATGAAACTACTTATCATCTACCTCCAAGAAATAGGTACATCACATGTCACTAGAAACTTTTGGTGAGTTACTCCAAAGGGCTAACAACTGACTGTCTTAAAGTCTGGACATGAGATCCCAATAATAAACTACAATTCTGCAACTCTGATGCAAAAATAATTTTTCTAATTTTAGTGAATACACCATTTTACAATTTTTGTTTATTTAGTTAGAGACAGAGTCGCTATGTTGCTCAGGCTGGTCTCAAACACCTGGGCTCAAGCAGTCCTCCTACTTCAGCCTCCCGAGTGGCTGAGATTACAGGAATGAGCCACCAGGCCAAGCTATACCCTTTTAACAAAGAAACAAAAATCTCTCCTAGGATGTTGTATCAGTGACTTACCATCCTAGTTTTTCTGTTTGGTTGGTTGTTTTTTGATACGGAATCTTGCTCTGTCACCCAGGCAGAGGCACAATCTTGGCTTACTGCAACATCTGCCGCCCAGGTTCAAGCGACTCTCGTGCCTCAGCCTCCAGAGTAGCTGGGATTACAGGCGCCCGGTATGACTCCCAGCTAAGTTTTATTTTATTTTTTATTTTTTTTTTTTTTAGTAGAGACAGGGTTTCATCACATTGGCCAATCTGGTCTAAAACTCCTGACCTCAAGTGATCCACCCGCCTCGGCCTCCCACAGTGCTGGGATTACAGGGGTGAGCCACCATGTCCAGCCCCATCCTAGTTTTATGATACTGCAATTATCTAAAATTATTCTAAGACGTACATGAAATTTTCATGACAAAATGAATGTGTCATTCATTTAATTAAAAAAAAAATCATACCATGTTCAGATAGGAATGGTTTATGTATGTGACAAGTATTATAATAAAATTAAATAATAGTAGAGTGTTTAAAATCTCACATAGGTTAGTTTTTAACAATCCATTTTTAGATAAGTGTTCAAGAAAATAAAAAGATATTTCTTCCCTGGTTGTGAAACCATCTAAAATAATGCTGCCTCATCATATTTTCACAGACGCTAAATTTTACGAAAGCTTTATGACACAGAAGTCGTAAAGACTACCATATGTAATAGGCAACCAGAATTTAAAAACTATTATTACAAAACAAACAATATAACGAATTAAAGAAATGATACTATTATTTTTCATAGTAGTATAATAGGCGTTTTTACTTTTAGTAAAGATACTCCATTTATACAGCCTAATTAAGCATAACATGATCAAAGAGAAAGACCAGGAGAAAAGGAAATGAATTCCTTTAAGGATTATAATGTGTCATTGTTCATTTTAATTTTATTGCAAAACAGTTAGGTGCCCCTTGCTCTAGCAGCCTGAACAAGTAGTTTCACCAGTCATCTGGTCCATTGCTATCTCTGGGCTGTAAGACTTTGACTTACATAATTTTATCCAACTTTAAATACAAGAGTGTCTCTTTACCAACAAAACACACTGTGTTCAAAAGTGTTCAGACAGGAAAAACCAAAGCCCCGTTTTAAAAAAAAAGAATGATAATATTGGCTGGGCACGGTGGCTCACACCTGTAATCCCAGCACTTTGGGAGGCTGAGGCAGGCAGATCACATGAGGTCAAGAGTTTAAGACCAGCCCGGCCAACATGGAGAAACCCCATTTCTACTAAAAATACAAAAATTAGCCGGGCGTGGTGGCGCACGCCTGTAATCCCAGCTACTCAGGAGGCTGGGGTGGGAGAATCACTTGAACCTGGGTGGCAGAGGCTGCAGTGAGCCGAGATCACACCACTGCACACCAGCCTGGGCGATACAGTGAGACTCTGTCTCATTAAATAAAGAATGATAATACCACTCTACAACATGTCCCACTTGAAATGATTATTCTCTATTTCTTTTTTTTCTTTCCTTTCAGCTGTCTCAGACCAAAGAGATTATTCTCTATTTCTAAAAGGCTAATACATCATTCTCTAGAAAGGACCCAACTGTTTCTCAAATAATCACTGCTCAGAGCCTGAAACCAACTCCAGACATCAACATCACATCCACTAAAGTGAGGCCATTTTATTATGCTGACAAGACAGACTGAAGAACGCTATTCTATCTGAGACCCTTGGGGAGCTGGCGGAGATTCTGCAGTGGGCTGAATGCACATTTGTTTTCTAAGGCAATTCAATGTTCCACTTAAGAGATACCCAAGAATTTTAATAGCAAACAATTTATGTTCTGTGTGACTTAGCACAAAAGCTCCAATATAATTCAGCATATTATAAATATTCTATGGTTAAGTCTGCATGTTGCCACAAAAGTCAACTTTTTGGTTTAACTGTTAATTAACTACTGACCAAACTATGATTTATCAGTTAGTAACAATATAAAAGCAATAAAAACAACAATGAAAAGCATCACTGTATTTTTCTTTGTACTTTCTTCGAAGGCCTTAACAGTACCTAGACTTCTCTTTTTCCTTCTGCAAAATTCTGAAATCTGTCTTCTTGTTTGAAAAATAAACCTAAAGCCTACTTGAGACTACTGTCTGATGTTTCTGAATAAATCTCAACAATTCGGTACTGAAATTAGAAGTGAACATAATGAAAACAATTAGGCTTAAGTCAACAAATCACTGATACAACAAAACTTTATACTATTATGAATTATTTTCACGAAGGGACAGCAACATATTTAGGCTTCAATCTAGGTACTACCTCATGAGAGATTCGCCGTTGTTCAATATATGCCATAAACTGTGAACTAAGGCTGTCTGAGTCCGGTCCCTTGGGCTGTCTCACCTCGGCCTCTTCTTCCTCTGCGGTACAGCTGTCTATGAAGTCAATCTGATCCAGATCATGTTCCACTGTATACACCACACACACACCCACACACGCACACACACACCAGAAAAAAACATTCGAATTAGATAGCCAATAAAAGACATTTACTTATTTCCTTTTCCCCAAGATTTTCTATTTTGAAAGTGGGAGGGATGATAAAAACTTTAAATTACTTAAGTCTTTTTTTTACCCATTTTATGTCCAAGGTTGGTGGCTCATGCCTGTAATCCCAGCACTTTGGGAGGTGGAGGCGGGTGGATCACCTGAGGTCAGGAGTACGAGGCAAGCCTGACCAATATGGTGAAACCCCGTCTCTACTAAAAATACAAAAATTAGCCGAGCTTAGTGGTGCAGGCCTGTAGTCCCAGCTACTCGGGAGGCTGAGACAGGAGAATTGCTTGAACCTGGGAGACGGAGGTTATAGTGAGCCGAGACCATGCCACTGCACTCTAGCTTGGGCAACAGAGCAAGACTCCGTCTCAAAAACAAAAAAAAAGTAAATAAATTTTACTTATATTTTATTTTGCTTTTCTTTTTTTTGAGACAGGGTCTCACTCTGCCACCCAGGCTGCAGTGCAGTAGTGCAATCTTGGCTCACTGCAACCTCTGCTTCTCACGTTCAAGCGATTCTCCTGCCTCAGCCTCCCAAGTAGTTGGGATTACAGGTGTGCACCACCACGCCCAGCTACTTTTTCTATTTTTAGTAGAGATGAGGTTTCACCATGTTGGCCACATTGGTCTCAAACTCCTGTGCTCAAGCAATCCGCCCACTCTGGCCTCCCAAAGTGCTGGGATTACAGGCGTCGGCCACCGAGGCTGGCACCTGAGTGTTTATTATTTAGTTCACGGTCACTCACAAAAATAGGCTCCAGAAAACCTTAGTCCTAGTTCACTAAAGAACATAGTAATTGATGATAATTATTGAAATAGAGACCTCTAACATTTTTCTTTGGACAGCTCCTTACTGTTTTAAACACAGTAGTTTGAGTTTGTGAGACAAAGAGCAAGATCAGTTTTTAAAGACTGAAGGGCACATCTTCGTGTTTTAGGTCTGGGGCTTATTATCTCTGGAGGAGACAGCAGGTGGAAAACTGAACATAGTCAACTCAAAAGAAAGTAAAAGGCCACACACAAAAAAGGGAAAAGGTAAGAGTAAACTAGACTTGAGAAAGAAAAGAGTTTCTGACTACTATCTCCCTTCCAGTAATTGTTGTCAATTAAACAGAAACAAAAAAGATCAGAACAAAGATTGTCCTGTTTGGAAAACTATCTGCTAGAGGTCAGCAATGTAGATATTTTATAATAGTTTTTGGATGGGAAGGGATTCATTTGACGAATTTTTTCCTCTCAAAATGCTTTAGGGTGAGGAGAAGTACATAAATTATTTTTAGCCACATCGTTCATCTATTAAGTTTGGGAATCCCCCATTATTTTTAAGTTTAAAAGTAATGAAACAACTACTTAAAATGGCACACTAGAAAAAAAAACTTGCTACTAAGACAGTTTCTCCAGAGACGCATTAAACCACAACCTGTTACTTTATGACGTTCTACAGGCTGCCTAAAAATCGCAGTTGCTGGAGCAGTGAACCTGGAGAAGCCTCTTTCTCAAACTAGTCTTCTGACTCATTTATAAATAATTCTGTGAATGCAATTAATATAAAATGAATTATGAGTTATTAGAGTTTTATTAATAGCTAAAAAAGATGAAAAGGTTACAAGTTTACATCCACGTTAGAAGCCAGGTAAATAAATGCATTTTTTTAAATGTGCTAACACTTGTCTGACTAAATACATGTTTATATTAAGACCATTTCTGAAGAAAGCAACTTTACTTCTTCATACAATCTAGACAAGTGTGGCCAAAGAGAAAAATAACACAAGCCATAAAGGTGAACCACATACGTCATTTGAAATTTTCTAGTAGTCATATTTTTTAAAGTAAAAGAGGCAATATTAATTTTAATATATTTTACATTGTCCAATATGTCTAAATATCACTTCAACATATAATCAATGCAAAATATTACTACTTTATATGCTTTTTTTCAAATGAAGTCTTCAAAATCTGATGTGTGTTTTAAACTTACAATACGTATCAATTTGGAAAAGCCACCTTTCTTTTTTATTTCCTTTTATGAGACACAGTCTCATTCTGTTGCCCAGGATGGAGTGCAGTGGCGTGATCTTGGCTCACTACAACGTCTGCCTCCTGAGTTCAAGTGATTCTCCTGCCTCAGCCTCCCCAGTAGCTGGGATTACAGGCATGTGCCACTATGCTCTGCTAATTTTTTTTTTTTTTTGGATTTTTAGTAGAGATGAGGTTTCACCATGTTGGCAAGGCTAGTCTCAAACTCCTGACCTCAAGTGATCCACCTGCCTCAGCCTCCCAAAGTGCTGGGATTACAGGTGTGAGCCACCATGCCCAGCCTAAAAAAACACATTTCAAATACTCAATAATTACCACATGTGGCTAGTGGCTACCATACCGGCACAGATCTCAACATTATTTTAAGTCTTAAATAAACTGATGGAGAAAGATACCTCATACGAGAGAAACACTGAAGACTACTGAAATGTAAATGAAAAATGGTAACGACAGGAGGAAAGAACATAAGATGGTGAGGAAAAAGACAGCAAACCATTTAATTGAAATCATCACGCAGAAATGAAAGCTCTTCTCAGATAAGTAATAGGTTTCTGGAAAAATCAAAGTCATTTTCCCTTATAACTGGCCCTCAAAATGTAAATATGAAGTTAAACATTAAACATTAAATTCAAACCAATTCAAGCAATACAGAATGGAATGCGAAAATCAAGAGTCTGCTTCAGAAAGTATAAGCAAGTAGAGTGCTACTTGCCAATGAACTACAAATTTTTTAATGTCAGAATAAGGAAAACTGCAATTCAGATGCCCCTGAAGAGCATCTGACAATTCCAAGTGAAGAAAAGGTAAACGCTAAAAAAAAAAAATGCACTAAATTTCTAAAAGGGATCAAATGACCACAGCAAGAATCTTAAAAAGGGAGAATGGTACTTCAAAAGGTCATGGTTAAATCCAGATTAATGAAGATCTACTCCAGGTGTACTGTCTCTAATAAAGTTTCCTCCCAAAATAAAAATAAGGGAGAAATACTATATTTTAACTCTGACTGAAACCAGAAATCATAGTTTCATCCCAATGGAAAATAGCATTTTTCAATCATATATGAAAAGAAGTATTTAAAAGAAGAGTGAAGAAGCTATAGGTACACAAACAAAAGCAGTGGGTGTGAAAAAGACAACTTTAAAAAGTTAAATGACTGCAAACACTTTCGATGTCACTGGAATTACGTTTACCTCCACCATTTGTTACCACTAAACTGCCGCGATTCTCTTGGTACTGGCTTTCCCTTCGTAGTCTTTGTTCTTTAGTCATCTCTGCTACTCGAAGAGGCAGATCGGAAAATTCATCTGTAGGCTTAAAAAAGAAGCAGAAATGTGAACAATCATTTTCCAGCCTGGCGGCTCACGCCTGTAATACATGCACTTTGGGAGACCGAACCAGGGGATCACTTGAGGCCAGGAGTAAATCAGCTGGGGGTGCTCACGCATGCCTCTAATCCGAATACTTGGGTGTTGAGACGAGAGCATCGCTTCAGCCCAGGACTTTGAGGCTGCAATGAGATAGGATTCCACCACTGCACTCCGGCCTGTGCGAACAAAGCGAGATCCTATCTCAAAAAGATAAAAACCTGGCCTGGAGTGGTGGCTGATGCCTATAATCCCAACACTTTGGGAGACCAAGGTGGGAACGATAAACCCAGGAGTTTGAGACTAGCCTGGGCAATACAGGGAGACCCCGTCTCTAAATTAAAAAAAAATTAATTAGCCGGGCGTGGTGGCATAAGCCTATAGTCCCAGCTACTCAGGAGGTTTATGTGGGGGGACTGCTTGAGCCATGGGCGTGCCACTGCACTCCAGCCTGGGTGAAAGAGCGAGACTCCGTCTCAAAAAAAAAAAAGATTCATGACTCCATAAATCTATCCATATAGATTTAAAATATCTACATATATATCTGTATCGATACAGCCACATTTATGAACCCACCCACCAAGACATACAAACACAATTCCAAATTACAAATGGGATGTGGTCTAAAATTAATTTGCTTTTGATTCACCATAAAACAATGTTATAAATAGTAGGTTATCAATCTTGCTAACAAAAGTTTATTTAATAACTTAATGCATCGCTAAAATATTCACATTAGTAATTTTTATTTTTTTACTTTTTTTCTTCTGTAGACCTTCTCTGTGGACACACTAATTTTTAAGAGCAGAAAACATAATACAAATAATTTAAAAACCAGGAAAATGACAGAATTAGCTAGGAGGTTGTTCCTCCTGAGCACATGAATACTCTTCACTAAGGTCCTCATCTCTACCCATCGGCCTGAAGTCCCACTTGTTCTCTCACCGTCTCTCGCCTCTGCTCAAGAACACCCCACCCTTCACATTTTAGGCTTCAGTTTCCACGGGCTCAGCTCCTGTTTGCCTTTCTATGATATGCAACTATTTCCATGAGACAATGAGGAAACAGGCAGGTGGAAATACGCATGATGGAAAGCCGGTAAGGAAGCAGAACACCAGTTCCAGCTGTAGAATGTGGGAATCTTACCCCCACCTTGACTTTTCTGTATTTTATGTAGTGAGAAATTGAATCCGGTTAAGGCACTTTTCATTTTCATCATTTTATTTTCTCTTAATCAGGTGTTATAACACACACGGATTATAAAAAACACTTACTTCATTCCCTGACCATCTCTTATCACCACTGTCCACGCTATTGAAGCCTGAATCAAGGGCTCCATACGGGCGACTTGAGTACAGTTCTTCATGGCTGCCAAAAAGAGACTTTGTTACTGCAAAGTTTATTATTTTAACAATTAACATTTGAAATTAAACAGATCAGTTTTCTAAAAAAACAAGCAGTCACTTAACTATTAGAACTAAATGGGCTTTAATTTTTTAATATGAAAAATTCCAAATAGAAACAAAGCAAACAGAATAGTATGAGACCCCATGTACTCATTATTATCCAGCTTCAAAACAATCACACCTCTGCAATTCTTGTTCACCCAATGAGGCGAGTTTACTGGGACTGTGCTTTTAAGCAAAATTTGAGAGGTTCCAAGAGAAGGCCTGAGGGGTTCTCTTTGGAGTAAAGTCCATAAACATTATTTCACTTTCACTGAAACATCTATCCTGCTTGTTTAAAGGCCCAAGAATTTAATTCTTGCTACTTAAGACTGCTCTATACTCAGGAGGCTGAGGTGGGAGGAATGCTTGAGCTCAGGAGTTTGAGAGACCAGGCTGGGTAACACAGTAAGACCTTGTTACAAACAGAAGAGATTGTTCCACGGTTGGGACTGCCAAGCAGATGACCTTATAAGTCATGTTATGTAGCTGAGGGACTCATAGACTTATAAGTCATATGTCATGTAGCTGAGGGACTCAGACTTATAAGTCATGTTATGTAGCTGAGGGACTCAGACTTATAAGTCATGTTATGCAGCTGAGGGACTCAGACTTATAAGTCATATATTATGTAGCTGAGGGACTCATAGACTTAAAAGATACTGAAGTGATGTTAATGGTCAACAAATCCAACTCTTCCCTCCTTGTAGGAAAAATGAAACCCAAAAAGTATGAATGACTTGCCTTCAGCTAGTTATTTCAGCAGCAGAGCTAAAGTTAATGTTCAAGTCACTCAGACCAGTAGTTTTCAACTGGAAGCCTCAAGGTGACATTTGGAGACATTTTTGTTTGTCACCTTGGGAGGGTACTACTGGCATCTGATTGGCAGATGCCAAGGACGCTGCTAAATGTCTTACAATGTACATGACAGCCCATCACAACAAAGAATTATCTGATATAAAATGTCAATAGTCCCAAGGTTGAGAAACTCTTAGAACTAGACTTTGCCAGATGTAGGTAATCAACACTACAATACAAGCATTCTGAGGATAACAGTGTTAAAACAGGTTATTTCCCTTTAGTCAAACATTCAGGCAAATTAAAGTATCCATTTTATTTGATTCCCTGTGCAAAAAATATGATAGGCAAAGAGACAGAATATACTTACCAGGAGCCAAAACCCAATGGTCTCCTATCATAATCTGGCAGATCTGGAGCAATCTTACAAGCTTGTATGTTCAGGTATTTAAATATGTGGACTTTGCCTTTTATACATATCTAAATAAAGTAACATAAATGTAGACAAATTATTACTCATCTGAAGTATGCTCCTTTTTATCATATCAACATTTTATGTAACGTACATTGGGAACAGGAGGCATTTCTATCAAGTACATACAGTAATATTAAAAAACGAACATTCTTATAACAAATTATATTATTTGGTTAAGTGTTATGTTAGGTGTTTAACTGGTAAATATAAGTTTTCATTTTCTAGTCACTAATAAATTTCAGTAATATTAAAATAAATAATTTTTGATTATACTGTTCAAATACCAAGTAAACTTATCACACTGATTAGTTTGCATAGTCAGAGATTTAAAGCATTTCTCCCCACTAGATTACGTGAAGCAACTTTTACTTTTAGGAATCCAACAATCATATACAATTATGTTTTTGATTTTGCTTTGAGAAAGAAGAGCAGGACATCATGAAATATTACATATATTTCTGTTACATGTATTTCTGTTGCTACTTGTTCCAGAAGTCAAAACACAAAGTCCTGAGGCTTATAAGACCCTTCTATTGTTAGGAAGTTTACTCATAAAGTTTTATAGTTGCCATAAAGAGAAGCACATGTGGCCGGGCGTGGTGGCTCACGCCTGTAATCCTAGCACTTTGGGAGGCTGAGGCGGGTGGATCACTTGAGGTCAGGAGTTCAAACAAGCCTGATCAACATGGTGAAACCCCGTCTCTACTAAAAATACAACAAATTAGCTAGGTGTGGTGGCGGGGGACTGTAATCCCAGATACTCGGGAGGCTGAAGCAGGAGAATCACTAGAACCCAGGAGGTGGAGGCTGCAGTGAGCCGAGATCGCGCCATTGCACTCCAGCCTGGGCGACAAGAGTGAAACTTCATCTCAAAAAAAAAAAAAAAACAAAACAGACAGAAGCATATGCTTGTACAAAATCGTCAATAAATTGCAGAGTTAAAAAGAGCTAAGGGGGCTGGGCGCGGTGGTTCACGCCTGTAATCCCAGCACTTTGGGAGGCCGAGATGGGAGGATCACGAGGTCAGGAGATGGAGACCATCCTGGCTAACACAGTGAAACTCCATCTCTACTAAAATACACAAAAAATTAGCCGGGCGTGGTGGCGGGCGCCTGTAATCCCAGCTACTTGGGAGGCTGAGGCAGGAGAATGGCATACACCTGGGAGGCGGAGATTCCAGTGAGCCAAGATCGTGCCACTGCACTCCAGCCTGGGCGACAGCAAGACTCTGTCTCAATAAAAAAAAAAAAAGAGCTAAGAGAAAATAATGAGTTGGCAAACATTTATAGGTTGTAGGATGTCCAGCATCTACATGTAAAGCTACCTTATAATTATTACTGTATAGCTTCATTTCAGTCACTGATAAACGACTAAAATGTCTAAACTAGGAATTTGTGACTTTTAGAATTAGGAAGGTTGTAATAACAATGATCAGAAAAAGAAATGTACTGATAGATTTTAGCTCTGAAAGCTGAGTATTTTTATTTGTCTTGCCCTATTGCCCAGTCTGGAGCGCACTAGTGCGATCTCGGCTCACTGCAGCCTCCGCTTCCTGGGTTCAAGCGATTCTCCTGCCTCAGCCTCCTGAGTAGCTGGGACCACAGGCACCCACCACCACACCCAGCTAATTTTTGTATTTTTAGTAGAAACGGAGTTTCACCATGTTGGCCAGGATGATCTCGATCTCCTGATCTTGTGATCCACCCGCCTCGGCCTCCCAAAGTGCTGGGATTACACGCATGAGCCACCACGCCTGGCCTGTCTCTAGCATTTATGGTGTCTACACTCAAATTTTACAAGAAAAATATTAAGAAATTAAAATTTTATTAGAAAAAAATGTAGGGAAGAATTCTTCAATTTAAAAACAAATACCAATTTAGAGAAAGGAAAAACACTTCTGGAAACATTATCTTCCAATCCATTAATTCAAGGCTTCTCAAAAATACATATGCATGTGAATTTATTTTAAAAGAAGTTATTTTCTAACAGAATGATAAATGTACAGAAAATTTTAAATTTCATCCTTTGTCCAAAAAAAAGTCCATACCATGCTTCCACTATGGTTTACCTGACGCTTCCTCTATGGTTTACCTGACGATTCCTCTATGGTTTACCTGACAATTCCTCTATGGTTTACCTGACACTTCCACTATGGTTTACCTGACGCTTCCACTATGGTTTACCTGTGCAGGAGGTGACTGTAGTGGATTGTTATCTAGGGTGATCATCTGTAGGTGCCTGAGGTTCCGATAACAAACAGGGATTGTGGTAATTTTATTGCATGAGAAGTCTAACCGTATCAAAGGCAACTCTGCCAGCTCTGCATGAAGGTAAAATGGAAATGAACAATTAATGATGTTTTACAACTAAAGAATTTTCACAAAAGCTTCTAGTTAAATGTGATTTTAACACAGATACTTACTCCCATTCTCTTTTAGTGATTAACTGGTAGCAAAGTGGTAAAAATGTGACAAGTGGTAAAAATGAGATCTAGTTGCCTATAGATAGGATGACTAATAAAAAGCAAGCAGCTTTGACCCGCTCAGAACTACAGAAAGTCTCAGAAGCTGGAGGCCCTGATACCACAAGAAGGTGAGGATAACAAAAGGATTAGATAACACTCTATATAAAGAACAGTTAAATGCCTGGGTCCACAGCCCCCACTAACGCAGCTGGGGCACTATCCTTCTCCAATGTTCCCAGCAGTCAGCAAGTTCTTTTCCAGTGCAATTGAACCAAAAATGCTCTGAACTCAGGGATCCCAGGCACAATGGAAAGTCAGGAGGAGTTGCCAGCTGAAAATGGAGAAGTCAAAGTCTACACACTTAACATTAAGACCTCAGCACCTTCCCACCCCACCCTATCCTACTTCATCCCCAGGAATGGCCACAGTTAAGAATATACACAATAACATAGAAGAAATGGAGCTTCTTTCTCTGGTAAACCTCACAGTCCCATATATAAGGCTTTTATATAATGATACAGAATTTCTTCTAATAAAATGCACAGCTTGCTGCTTAATGACCATTATACAATTTCTGCCCAGTATACTCAGAACTTCTATTCAGCTATATAAAGATAGTATATGATCCACAGACATTTAGACATCTCCAACATCAAAACCAACCAACTAACCAAAAAAAGGAACTCAGAAGAAACAGGTATTTTATAGAAAGCAGAAGAAAATTTTGAAAAGCTAGACTATCTTTAGTTTCAGAAAGAGAAGGTCCTTAATCACTGAAACATAAAAGGAATGTTTTTTAAAAATCACAGAATAATGAGTTTGTAGAAATAAAAAATATAATGGTAGCAATTAAAAATTCATGATGGTTGGAACTATTTTACCATAAGATAACACAAAATGACAAAGAAATGAATAATAAAAAAGATAAGAAAAATCATCAAAGAGGATCAACAAAGAGGTCTAATAACATCCAATTCAAAATAATTTGAAAAGGGGACAGAGAAACCAGAATAAAGAAAGTTATCAAAAAAAAAAAAAAGATGTAAAACAATTTCCCAAAATGGATATGGATCTCTGGTTTGGAAAGGGGCCCACCAAGTATCCAGTACATTGAATTAAAACAGCTCATACTACGGCACATTCACATACGACTCCAGAGCAGCAGATAAACAGGGACCATCGTGAAATCTTCCCGAGAGCGAAAGCTGGTCACAGAGGACTGGGATTAAGAATGAACGGCATCAGATTTTCAACCGTTAATTTTAAACACTGAAAGCGGAGAGTGAAAAAAGACTTAAAAGTCTTGAAAGAAAAGTTTTCAACCTAGATTTATAATCCAATTATTAATCAAGGGGGGACACAGAATAGACATTTCTTTTCAAGTGAAGTCTCAAAAATATGTTCTCCTATGACGTGTTCTTGGGAAACTACTAGGAGATGTCCTCCAGCAAAACAGGGAGTAAACTGAGGACGATCCAGTCTAGGAATCAGAGTATTTAACACAGAAGAAAGCAAGCTGGGCAGCAGGCCGGGCACAGTGGCTCACGCCTGTAATCCCAGCACTTTGGGAGGCCGAGGCGGGTGAATCACAAGGTCAGGAGTTCAAGACTAGCCTGGCCAAGATGCTGAAACCCTGTCTCCACAAAAAATACAAAAGTTAGCCAGGCGTGGTGGCGGGCACCTGTAACCCCAGCTACTCGGGAGGCTAAGGCAGAGTCGCTTGAACCCGGGAAGTGGAAGTTACAGTGAGCCGAGATCGTGTCACTGCACTCCAGCCTGGGTGACAGAGCGAGACTCCGTCTCAAAGAAAAGAAAAAAAAGCTGGGCAGCAATACTAGAGAACAGCCAGTCCGTATCAGAAGAGGAAAAAAGGGCTCAGTGAGGCAGAAGTGCACGGAAAAAAGGGATAGAGAATCTGACTGGTTTGACGAGGAAGACTGTTGGAAAAAGAGGGCGGAATTAGCAATACACACACACAAAAATAAGCATATAAAAAGATAAGAAACTATTACCTCTAGAAAAAAAAAAAAACATGTACAAGAAAAGAAATAAAATCAGAGTACATCACTTGAATTGGCAGGGAATAATGTTTACATAATTATAGTAATGTGAACACTGAATAACAATTTAATCAAAAGTTGTGCTAAAACTACACTGGGAAGATGGGAGGAAGGCAGTAAAGGCATGGTATGTGATAGTGTAAGGAAACTAAATCCTCATCTATCACAATAGGAAGCTGACATAAGTGTCAAAGTTGCCCAAACCAGCAATAGCTATAAAAATGTATCAATTAGAAATATGTCAGCAGTCTGGACACTGTGGCTCATGCCTGTAATCAGCACTTTGGGAGGCTGAGGTAGGAGGACTGCTTGAGCCCAGGAGACCAGCCAGGGCAACATGGTGAGACCCTTGTCTCTACAAAACAATACAAAAACTTCTGGGTGTGATGGCACATGTCTGTGGTCCCAGCTACTTGGAAGGCTCAGATGGGAGGATGGCTTCAGCCCAGGGAGTTCGAGGCTACAGTGAGCTATGATCACGCCACGCACTCCAGCCTGGGCAACAGAGTGAGACCCTATCTCAAAAAATAAAAATAAAAAAAAAGAGTCAAAGGAGTTTAATGAAGATACATACTTTTGGCCATTGAAATTGGTGTGCTGGGAAGTTTGAGGCAGGGGAACGATACTATTTAAGATTCTTGGCTGGACGTGGTGGCTCACGCCTGTAATCCCAGCACTTTGGGAGGCGGAGGCGGGCGGATCACGAGGTCAGGAGATCAAGACTATCCTGGGCAACATGGCGAAACCCTGTCTCTACTAAAAATACAAAAGTTAGCTGGGCGTGGTGGCACGTGCCTGTAATCCCAGCTACTCGGGAGGCTGAGGCAGGAGAATCACTCGAACCCGGGAGGCAGAGGTTGCAGTAAGCCAAGATGGCGCCACTGCACTCCAGCCTAGGCGACAAAGTGAGACTCTGTCTCAAAAAAAAAAAAAGGACTCAATATTTTTAAATATTTTTTGAATGATGTAACGTATTATTTGGTAAAAGTTAAAATTAACTTTAAATCAAAATGGCAACATAACAAAAGATAAATGATATCTACCAAATTGCAATGTTAGAAATTAAACTTCCACACGAATGAATGTAGCTATTGGAATAAAGCTTCACCTGCCAACTCAGTTCAACTATATGTGCTGAGATTATAAAATAAACTGTTAAAAAAAATTGAAACTATTTGTGTGATAAACCATTTTGTCAGCAGTCTACAATCAAAATAAGATACAGAAATAAATTAGCTGATAAAACTATTAAGCTTCCATTGTCATCTGAAATTCTCAATTTTCATTTTGATTAAAACTCTAATATTCATTAATTGATATCACACTAAATAAATATTATTATAGGAGTAAGTATTTGAAGACCAATCATAGTAGGTGAGTCCTGAGTACAGAGGTAACCCTAGAGAGAAATTTGGGGTTATAAGGTCCTAGAGGTCATGATTTTGGTTTTGCTAACCTTCATTTACATTCCTGAGTTGGTAGCAAACAGACCCAGGAGAAAATAAGGCCCTGAGGATAAAAGGTGGGAAGGTTCCTGGACAAATCAAGTGAGATGAAAGACATGTGAGATTTTGGTTGCAGTAAAGTATATAAAAGTGACTGAAAAGGTCACGTTCTTACACATTTACTTGGAATCCAAAATGCCAAAGCTCCACTAGTACTTTAGAACTAAATATTATGCTGGACCAAATTGGTATAAATATTTGAATTCTACAGGGAAAGTGAAAACATCATTAGTTAATTCAACATGTATTGTGGCCAGGCGCAGTGGCTCACACCTGTAATCCCAGCACTCTGAGAGACTGAGGCAAGTGGATCTCTTGACCCCAGGAGTTTGAGACCAGCCCGGGCACAATGGCAAAACCCGTCACTGCTAAAAATACAAAAATTAGCTGGGCATGGTGGCGAGTGCCCGCAGTCTAAGCTACCTGGGAGGCTGAGGTGAGACGATCACCTAAACCTGGGAAGTCGAGGCTGCACGAGCCATGTTCATGCCACTGCACTCTAGCCTGGGTATTGGGAGTGAGACCCTGTCTCAAAACAAACAAAATATTAATTGTACACTGTAGTCATATTTTGTCAAAGAACCTAGAAAATCACTGTCATGAAAACACCTTGAGAAGACTCATTGGTATTTTACAATAAATTTCTGTATATGATTCAAATTAATCTAGAGAACAGTGCAGGGGAAAGTAAATGAGAGCACAGCAGAGACAAGACTTGCGATGAGCTGATGACTCTTATTGCTGGGTGATAAGCAGAAACATGTAGAAGAAATATATATTCTGGATCTCATAAAATAACAGCTCTCATTTTCATCTTCCTTTCTAGCATTCTGTTTATTAATTTGTGAAAGATTGATAAATTAGACTTAATTGTTTAATCATTTTTATCATTCAAATATGTATTTGAATGATATGGCTTGTAGTCAGCCTGAGTAAGATAACCTGTCTCTTAGCGCAGTCTCTCACCCCATTTACCATTCACTCTACACATCACCTCTACATGGTTCATTAGCCTCTGTTTGAACATCTCCAGTGACGGGTAAAGTTAAGTTCAGGTCAGAGTCCATTTTTAAGTGAGTGCTAACTGCGGGAATGTTTTTCATTATACTACATACTATCTCCTTATCCAAACATGTTACATTTCCCCCAAACAGTCATGCTTACTGAAATTTCCAGTGACCCTACCCTGAGTTATTGATTACATTGGTTGACAATATCTAAAAATAAAATCAAAGGCCAAGAGTTATCAAACCTTTTCATTGAAGAGGCTTTTAAAATCCACAGTGGTGGCCGGGCGCGGTGGCTCAAGCCTGTAATCCCAGCACTTTGGGAGGCCGAGACGGGCGGATCACGAGGTCAGGAGTCGAGACCATCCTGGCGAACACGGTGAAACCCCGTCTCTACTAAAAATAAAAACAGGCAGGCCCGAGGTGGGGCGGGCACCTGTAGTCCCAGCTACTCGGGGAGGCTGAGGCAGGAAGAATGGCGTAAGCCGGGGCCGGAGCTTGCAGTGAGCTGAGATGGCGCCACTGCACTCCAACCTGGGCTGACAAGCCCGAGACTCCGTCTCAAAAAAAAAAAAAAAAAAATCCACAGTGGAACAGATAACACTATTAAATAAACCATTAGATTTCAAACACTGGAGGTAACACACTGTCTCACACACACACACACACACACACACACACACACACTCTCTCTCTCTCTCCTTTTTTTAAACAGGGTCTCTTTCTGGTGCTCAGGCTAGAGAGCAGTGACGCCACCATAGCTCACTGCAGCCTTGGCCTCCTGGGCTCAGGGACTCCTCCCACCTCAGCTTCCTGAGTAGCTGGGACTACAAGAGTATGCCAGCCCATGGGGCTAATTTGTTAATTTTTTGTAGAGACAGACTCTCTGTGTTGCCGAGGCTGGTCTGGAATTCCTGGGTTCAAGCAATCTTCCATCCTCTGCCTCTGAAAGTGTTGAGATTACAGGCATGAGTCACAGCGCCCAGCCTGGATATAACCCTTATACATTTTTGTCTTGATTAGTCTGAGAGAGCTTAAAATAATAATAATAATCATTTCATAGTTTCTTACCTTCAGGCAAATGTACTAGGTGATTTCTTCTTACATTAAGGTCTCTCAAGGCCTCCAGGTTACCAATTTGGGAAGGTATAGTTTGAATTTCATTGCAGCTCACATCCTATTTTGAAAAGATACAAAATAAAGATTGTCCTAACATTACAAACTTGTCTGCTTTAAACTGTCTATAAAATTAGGTATGTTTGGGAGACCTTCTGGTATCTTAATAGCTTAATTCAACAGTTCTGACAAGCGACTACCTACAGGCTCCAAGATTAATAAATTCAGAATACCGTAAATCTGAGGTCAGCCAAGGTAATTTGCAAACACATCATTATGTGAACAGAGGGAAGCTGCCACATTAACACTTAAAACTGTGCCAATACGACTGAAAGAAATCACACATTTACTATTCAGAAAAGGCCGCCTGCTGCCGAGTGTGGTGCTCACGCCTACTCCCAGCACTTTGGGAAGCTGAGGCGGGTGGATCGCATGAGCCCAGGAGTTTCAGACCAGCCTGGGCAACATGGTAAGGACTCGTCTCTATTTTCTTTTTTTAAAAAAGAAAGAAGAATAAAAAAAGACCACTTGCTAAATTTTTCAATAAGCTTCAAACGTTTTTTAATATTCTTAAAATATGCTTAGAGAAAAGACTAGTTTTACTTTTCCTACCAATTAATAATTGAAGTAGAATCAGAAGCTAGACTTTTTTTTTTTTGAGACGGAGTCTCGCTCTGCCGCCCAGGCTGGAGGTGCAGTGGCTTGATCTCGGCTCACTGCAAGCTCTGCCTCTTGGGTTCCAGCAATTCTCCTGCCTCAGCCTCCCAAGTAGCTGGGATTACAGGCACCCACCACCATGCCCCGCCAATTTTTTAAATTTTAGTAGAGAGGGGGTTTCACCATGTTGACCAGGCTGGTCTGAAAGTCCTGACGTCAGGTGATCCACCTGCCTCGGCCTCCCAAAGTGCTATGATTACAGGCAAGAGCCACTGTGCCTGGCCAGAAGCTAGACTTCTTAGTCCAATGCTCTAGGCATGAAAAGGGTTCTAAAAGAAGTTGAAAGGATATAGGTTCAAATCCTAGCTAGAAAAAAAGTTGAAGGGATATAAAAATTGAGTTTGAACCAAAAGGTAACAGCAATATATAATCTCTCAGAAAATATGTATGTAGAAAACAGCAGTTTGCTTTCACTTACTGAAGAGGAAAAAAATAGTGAGCCAACAAGGATGTTGCTGAAAGACCATCAGATGGGAATGGAGAGCTTTAAGGATGCTCATTCATGAATTTTTTCTTTTTTTTGAGACGGAGTCTCACTCTGTCGCCCAGGCTGGAGTACAGTGGTGTGATCTCAGCTCACTGCAACTCTGTCTCCCGGGTTCAAGCGATTCTCCTGCCTCAGCCTCCCAAGTTGCTGGGATAACAGGTGCCACCATGCCTGGCTAATTTTTGTATTTTTAGTATAGATGGGGTTTCACCATGTTGACCAGGCTGGTCTCGAAGTCCTGACCTCAGGTGATTTGCCTGCCTCGGCCTCCCAAAGTGCTAAGATTACACGTGTGAGCCACTGCGCCCGGCCAGGACACTAATTCTTATTCTGCCACAAGTTCCTTATATGACTGAGGATATCAATTAACCTCTTTTGTAGAAAACTAAAAGCTTCTGTAACACATCTCTATCTTTTAAGTATTTAGGACTGAATAAGTAGAAACAAAATGTTTAAATGATTTGAAAATAAGAATTTGAATTAGAGTATAGTTTACTTCTAGTTCATGTTTTTAACCCAAGTTCTGAAGAGATGCTGATAAACATACATTCTGATCTTTATGTCCTAGGTCTAACTGGCTCCAAAAATAGTGGTCTAGAATGTAGACTCTAGTTTTAATATATTTGTGGATTTTCACAAGTAACCTCTTATATTCACAATCTAACTGAAAAAAATGATTCACCTATATTACATACGTATTAATTTATGATAACCATCTTCCATCTTTGTTAATAAACCTACATGAAAACATACCCCTAATCCTAATGGATGTAATTGTATTTGACCACTTCAGAACGACTTCAGGTAGTCTGGTTTCAAATACTACTTCTGTTATATAACCTTAGGCAAATTATTTAACCGATTTTGAGTGCTAGCTTCCTCAGTTATAAAATGAAAATAATTTTAGTAATCAATTCATTATCATGGTGATTAAAAGAGAAAATTGTTATTCCCATGCTCAGAAGGTAAATACTCAAGAAGTGATTAGGTGAAGGAGTTCAATTAAGTGTCTTAGAAAATACACGGCAATAGGCCGGGCATGGTGGCTCACGCCTGTAATCCCAGCACTTTGGGAGGCCGAGGCGGGCGGATCACAAGGTCAGGAGATTGAGACCATCCTGGCTACCACGGTGAAACCCTGTCTCTACTAAAAATACAAAAAATTAGCCAGGGGTGGTGGCGGGCGCCTCTAGTCCCAGCTACTCCGGAGGCTGAGGCAGGAGAATCCCTTGAACCCAGGAGGCGGAGCCAAGATCCCAGTGAGCCAAGATCGCACCACTGCACTCCAGCCTGGGCCACAGAGTGAGACTCTGTCTCCAAAACAACAAAACAAAAACACATAGCAATGAAGTATATTTTACTTTATAATGTGGGAGATAGGTTCTAAAGATATAATGTAAGGCAAAAAATAAACCTAACCTTTGTAGTGCCATTCCCCTATAGGAGCTAATAAAAAATCAGAATATTGATGATACAAATACATTTATTTTGAAAAATTCAATTATATTAACATATCTCAAAAATTTAATGACACAGAAATCATCTAATATTGCTTAGAACATAATTCTAATGCCTTTTTCCCATCTGTGTGGGCTGATTAGGCTTGTACTTTCAGTTCTTAGTTCTGTGTGCCAACCACTTGAGTACTGAGAATTCAGTACATGACTCATTACCAACACTGGAAAATAAGTCAAAAACGTATCTCAATAATAAATCTTGGCCATATAAGAGACTATAGTACGACTTTGTAGACATCTCTCTCTCCAAGGTTTCATACACATACACACACACACACACACACACACACACACACACACACATGCTGGACGATCAAAAATATTAACTTACAAGTTCCATCAAATGTCTGAGGTGTCCAATTTCTTCTGGAAGTGACACCAATTTATTATTACTAGCAATTAAGACTTTCAATGGCAAATTACACAAGTGTACCGGCAATGTTGACAGTTGGTTCCGACTAAATGGATAAGCAGAAAGAAGAATCAGAGTCCACCACTGAAGAAAAATTTTCCCTCTTTCTCACTCTATACTCAGTAAAATAACAAATATGAGTCTTGCAAGAAACAAACAGGGTACTACTGGAGTTCTAGCGTTCGTTTTACTGGTGGTCGCTTTATGGTTACAGGCACAGTGTTGAACTTAATCTGCATCTTACAGAGATTTCTCATCTGTAAACTGAAGATCTTCGTATCTCCCCACCTACCTTACAGGGCTCCTGCACAAGAAAACTCCTTGGTAAACGATGAAGTGCTACATAAACACAGCATTGTTTTATTCAAGTACAATTTACGCAGGAACATATTTTTTAAAAGGTGGATAATATCATCCTCCTTCCTTCTGAAGATTTCTTTCTTTTTTTTTTTTGAGACAGAGTCTCGCTCTGTCACCCAGGCTGGAGTGCAGTGGCGCGATCTCGGCTCACTGCAACCTCCGCCTCCCGGGTTCACGTCATTCTCCTGTTTCAGCCTCCCGAGTAGCTGAGACTACAGGCGCCTGCCACCTCGCCCGGCTAATTTTTTTTGTATTTTTACTAGAGACGGGGTTTCATCGTGTTAGTCAGGATAGTCTCGATCTCCTGACCTCATGATCCACCCGTCCTGGCCTCCCAAAGTGCTGGGATTACAGGCATGAGCCACGGCGCCCAACCTGAAGAAGATTGCTAAATAAAACTTGTAATCTGTTTCCCTCATCATTACAATATTATAATCAAATGCTCATAAATGGTGAAAATACGGCAGTAAGTTGTGATTTCATAGATCATACCAAGTTACAGGTAAAGAATTTTTATTTATACAAAAACATGCAAACCAGAACTAAAAGTACAATAATAAAACACATCTATCGGCCGGGCGCAGTGGCTCACGCCTGTAATCCCAGCACTTTGAGAAGCCAAGGCAGGTGGATCACCTGAGGTCGGGAGTTCGAGACCAGCCTGGCCAACATGGCAAAATGCTGTCTCTACTAAAAATACAAAACTAGCCGGGCGTGGGGGCTCACGCCTGTAATCCCAGCACTTTGGGAGGCCAAGGCAGGTGGATCACCTGAGGTTGGGAGTTTCAGACCAGCCTGGCCAACATGGTGAAACTCTGTCTCTACTAAAAATACAAAATTAGCTGGGTGTGGTGGCGGGCACCTGTAATCCCAGCTACTCAGGAGGCTGAGGCAGGAGAATGGCTTGAACCCGGGAGATGGAGGTTGTGGTGAGCCAAGATCGCACCATTGCACTCCAGCCTGGGCAACAAGAGCAAATCCCCGTCTCAAAACAAAAAGAAAAAACAAAAATACAAAAAAACCCCCACATCTATCACGATTAAAATAAACTAGATTTTTACGTATGTAAATTCAACCTTATTCCTTAGGACCAACTGCCTCCCCATTTGTAAGATCTTTTACTGAGATCATAAGCCTTTAACGCTTCTTTTTTTTTTTTTTGAGACAGAGTCTCGCTCTGTCACCCAGGCTGGAGTGCAGTGGCCGGATCTCAGCTCACTGCAAGCTCCGCCTCCCGGGTTTACGCCATTCTCCTGCCTCAGCCTCCCAAGTAGCTGGGACTATAGGCGCCCGCCACCACACCCGGCTGTTTTTTTTTTTTTTTTTTGTATTTTTTAGTAGAGACGGGGTTTCACCATGTTTCACCAGGATGGTCTCGATCTCCTGACCTCGTGATCTGCCCGTCTCGGCCTCCCAAAGTGCTGGGATTACAGACTTGAGCCACCACGCCCGGCCAAGCCTTTAACACTTTTTAATCCAGTAACAATTCCACTCCCGACATCTATCTTATGGAAAGAGAAAAGTAAACATTTACATACAAAATTCTCTGCTAATATTATTTTTATCATGGTAAAAAACTGGAAGAAACTAAAGATCCCAGAGGAAAATGTATTTTCAACAGTATATAAACTGTACAATAATTACATACAAAAATAGTTTTAAATAATGTTTCATAAGGGGAAAACTCATTTAAAAATTTGACTAAAAACCTGGAAAGGCCAGGCACGGTGGCTCAAGCCTGTAATCCCAGCACTTCGGGAGGCCGAGACAGGTGGATCACGAGGTCAGGAGATCGAGACCATCCTGGCTAACACGGTGAAACCCCGTCTCTACTAAAAAATACAAAAAACTAGCTGGGCGAGGTGGCGGGCGCCTGTAGTTCCAGCTACTCAGGAGGCTGAGGCAGGAGAATGGCATGAACCCGGGAGGCGGAGCTTGCAGTGAGCTGAGATCCGGCCACTGCACTCCAGCCTGGACGACAGAGAGAGACTCTGTCTCAAAAAAAAAAAAAAAAAAAACCTGGAAAAACAGAAGGAAAAGATCACTTATAAAATTCAAATACATTTTGATGAATTTCCTTTATATTTTTCCACACTTGCACATTATCTTCAATGAACATTTGCAAATATTTGTTGTCAAATAAAACAACAAAAGAGTCATTTTAAGATGTGAAAGTGGAGTAGACTAGTTTAATAAATGCATTCATACATTCAGAACTTAACATGCAAAAATACATAGTCACAAGAAACAAAGTAATTTCAGATCTATTATTCTTATTTAATGAAGCTAATTAGAAAATGTAATTGGAGAAGCACTGCTACAAGACTGCTGCAAGCTCATTTGGCAAATGGCTAGTAAGGTTTGTTAATTACAGGCATTCCCAACTAACAGCAGCTGACTTACAATTTTTCGGCTTCATGATGGTGGGAAAGCAATACATTCAGTAGAAACCATACTTTATTACACTATCTAGTAAATTGTATGAGCTATTCCATACTTTATTATAAAATAGGCCTCGTGTTAGATGATTTTGCCCAACTGTAGCCTACTGTAAGTGTTTTGAGCACATTTAAAGTAGGCTAGGCTAGGCTATAACGTTTGATGGATTATGTGGGAAATGCATTTTCAACTTAGACGGGTTTACTGCGATGTAACCCCACTGTAAGTCAGGGAGCATCTGTACTGCAAAGCCAAAGACAAACCGAGAAACTGGAGGGACATGGAAATACTGTTAATATATCCAAGAGCACATATAGAAACTGCTGACACGAAGAGATAGCATATATAGAGGTAAATATTTTAGGAAAAGAGAGGGGAAAATTGAAAAGACCACATAAAACCAAAAATTTAAAATAGAAAACAACATCTTACCTAATATTTAAAAACGTTAGAGCTTGTAGGTTTAAAATTGCCTCTGGAATATACCGAATACAATTTTGGTACAAGTTGAGATTTTCCAGAGAAACAAAGTGACATGCTTCTGTAGGAATTTCTGAAAGGCGATTTCGTGACAGGTCTAAAAGAAAAATTAAATTAGGTTTAAAATCAGTCCTTGGAACTTATTTTATTGAAATGTTTTGATTTTCCACATAAACTAAAAAATGAAACTATTATTCTTTAAAAGTAACACAACCTCTAAGGCATATATCTGCTTACAAATTATATCAAAGATCGTATCAATCAGTTCCAAATATCCTAAAACAAACAGATCTCTAAAATCCACCTTCAAAAAGGCACAGAAAATATGCTGAGGTTTTTGAAAAGCAAAACAAAAAATACTATCCCTTTATTTACCAAAGATGATCAAGGTCAGGTCAAAAGGACTCAGGAAGCATCTTTGCTCCCAACGGCCAAAGATGAGGCAATCTGAGCTTTGACAAAGATGACTGCAATAGACTGAAATTCATCACATATATTGAACTACATGAGTTTATGACACACACCTGAAAAAGATGACAGAGAACTAATACAGTATCTTGTAAACTGGTGATATGGTTTGGCTGTGTCCCCATCCAAGTCTCCACTTGAATTGTATTCCCCAGAAATCGCACATGCTGTGGGAGGGACTCAGTGGAGCGGTAACTGAATCATGGAGGTCGGTTTCTCCCGTGTTATTCTCATGATAGTGAGTAAGTCTCACGAGATCTTATGGGTTTATCAGGGATTTCCACTTTTGCTCCCTCCTCATTTTCTCTTGCGCTGCCGTTTAAGTACCTTTCACCTCCCGCCATGATTCTGAGGCCTCCCAGCCATGTGGAACTGTAAGTCCAATTAAACCTCCTTTTGTTCCCAGTTTCAGGTATGTCTTTATCAGTAGCATGAAAACAAACTAATACAACTGAAGGAAAAATCAAACATTTGAGGAAATTAACAGAAAAAAAATCAAACATTTATCCTGCCTTCCCTATATAAAGGTATCATTGAGTAAACCATAGATGAATGGGAGCATCTCACTATAAAAGTATTCTAGCTATGAATAAAAAAGAATGATAGAATATCACAATTGTGAAACCCCTATGAATTAATGGATCTAGAATTAAACATCAACGGCTGTTATCTTTACAAAAGACAATCAGAAATTACATGCCTCAGGCCAGGTGCGGTGGCTCATGCCTGGAATCCCAGCACTTTTGGAGGCCAAGGCAGGTGGATCACTTGAGGTCAGGAATTTGAGACCAGCCTGCCCAACATGGTGACACCCCATCTCTACTAAAAACACAAAAATTAGCTGGGCATGGTGGCACACACCTGTAATCCCAGCTACTTGGGAAGCTGAGGCAGGAGAATCACTTGAACCTGGGAGGCAGAGGTTGCAGTGAGCAGAGATAGAGCCACCACACTCCAGCCTGGGCAACAGAGCGAGCTTCTATCTCAAAAAAGAAAAAAAAAAAAAAAAAGAAAGAAATTATACGCCTCCCATTAGAAGAACAGAACATTACCTGTGGTCTTGCCAAAGGAACAGAACCTGAGTCTGATTAAGCATCTGGATCAGCTGCAAACTTTCAGAAAATGCAGAGGACAAAGGAATATGACAAACCATCTCTCTATCGATACCCACTCTGATTTAATTAATTACTGTGAGATTCATTTGCTTACCACGTTTTCTCTTTTTTTAAAATCATAAAGTCACTGTCGGGAATGACTACAGTCAATGATCATTTATTGTACATTTTGAAATAACTCAAAGAGTATGATTGGATTGTAACACAGCATCAATGCTTGGGGTGATGGATACCCCGTTTACCCTGGTGTGATTATTCCACATTGTATGGCTCTATCAGAGTATCTCACAGACATCAATGCTTGGGGTGATGGATACCCCGTTTACCCTGATGTGACAATTCCACATTGTATGGCTCTATTAGAGTATCTCGCAGACCCCATAAATATATGCAGCCATGATGCACTCACAGAAATTTTAAGAACTACAGTAAGATACCACTTCATACCCATTCAGACAACTATTATTAAAAAAGGAAAAAAACAACAGGTGTTGGTAAGAATGTGGAGAAATCAGAACCTTTGTGCTTTGCTAGCTGGAAAGTAAAATGGTACAGCCACTGTGGAAAAGAATATGGCAGTTCCTCAAAAAATTAAACATAGAATTATATTTATGATCCATACAATCCAACAGTTCTACTTCTGGGTATATAATGAAAAGAACTGGTTGGGTGCAGTGGCTTGCGCCTGTAATCCCAGCACTTTGACAGGCCGAGGTGTGTGGATCACTTGAGGTCAGGAGTGTGAGACTAGCCTGGCCAACATGGCAAAACCCTGTCTCCACAAAAGACACAAAAATTAGCCAGGCATGGTGGCCATGTGCCTGTAATCTCAGCTACTTGGGAGTCTGAGACAGGAGAATCACTTGAACCCAGGAGTCTGTTTGAAGGCTTCTCAAAAAACTAAAAACAGAGCTACCATATGATCCAGCTTGGTTGCAGTGAGCCGAGATGGCACCTACACTCCAGCTTGGGCGACTGGGCGACAGAGCGAGACTCTACCTCAAAAAAAAAAAAAAAAAAAAGAACTGAAAGCAGAGACTTGAACAGATATTTGTAGGCCAATATTTACATCAGCATTATTCACAACTGTCAAAAGGTGGAAACAAAACAAATGTCTACCAATGGGTGAACAGATATTTCCATAAATGTGTTATACTCACACAATGGAATATTATTCTGCATTCAAAAAGGAATAAAATTCTTTGACATGCTACAACATGAAGTTTGCAAACATTATGGTAAGTGAAATATGCCAGACATCAAAGGACAAATACGATTCCATTTATATGAAGTCCCTAGAACAGCCCAATTCATAAAGACACAACGCAGAATGATTACCAGGAAGTAATGGAGAGTGAGTGTTTAATGCATACAGAGTTGCAGTCTGGGAGAATGAAAAAAGTTCTAGAAGTGGATTTAGTTGGTGATAGCCGCACAACAGTATGAAGGCTCTTAATACCACTGAACAGATGCTTAAAAATGGGTAAAATGGCATATTTTACCACAATTTAAAAAATCAAATATGTAGTATTCAAAGTAGAAAAGAAATGTAATCTGCCTCTTCTTAGTGACATGTACCTTAAAAATCTCTAAAATTATGGATTTTTCTAATAACCATATCTTATGTCTCAGCAATAAAATGAAGAATACAGAAATTACAGAAACAGAATTCCAAAGTATTCCTGAACTTCAAATCTCAAAAATTAGTCTCACAACTGTGTAACGGAGACTGGCAGTTAGTAACTTCTTTCCTTCTTAACCCCATTTCTCTCTGCCAGGGAGAAAAATGCTTAATATTTCATTCTATTTGGCTATGTAATTATGACATTAGGACTTATTTCTTTAAATCTCAGTAACTAAGCCAGGAAAACCACAGTTCACTTCAGTCCAAACACAAATTAATGTTTTCAACAGTATGGCATTTATTAAGAAATGCTAGCAGTCAAAAGTCTTATGTTCTTCTAGTAACTCCTTCAGGCAATCCCACAAAGTGACGTCATCCTTACCCAATCAGCCCATTATGCAAAACCCACATATACAGTACGCTCATTTTCTGTGAGAACAGACACTACTATGAGCCCATTACGCAAAACCCACATGTACAGGACAATCATTTTCTGTGAGAACAGACACTACTATGAATGTGAAAATGGCCAGAGATGATGACAAATAATCTGCATAAGAGATTTTCAACACTGAGCAAGGTAAAATTGTAAAGAATAGTATAGGAATAATATCCTTTAACATATAAAGAAATGGTAAATGCAAACTACGAAAATTTCTACAATAACACAATCATGAAATAAACTAAAAAGTAATTTTCAAAAAGTCAAGTTCCTAAAGATTTATATAAAAGTAATAATTTAAAATACGATTTGATAGCTATTTAACAAATCCCAGTGACACTGTCCGTGGTGCGTCCCACAGACTGAAGAACACAAGCAGCAGCCCAGTAACTGAAGACCCTGCGACGAGTCACCAGAGTGTGTCACACTCTTCAGACTTTCTACTCACATTTGTCACATTTAAAAAACACTCTCTGCTTAGGTATTTCCTTTTCGTTTTCAACCACCTTACCATTCCCATGAAAATTTTATTGAGATAATGCAATAAAAATCATTTTAACTATTAATACTAATTATGTAACCCAGGGAGATCACAAAACATAGTTTTTCTAATGCTTTTCATTCAATAGTCTTATTTTTTTTTTTACCTGACTTTAGTTTACTTTTAAAAACCGTTAACTTTCATTTTATCAAAATAGTAACTTTAAATGCCAATTAGTGACTTTTCCTATTTTTTCTGTATATTTTACCACAATAATTTAAAAAATTGAATGTGTATACTCAAAGTAGAAAAGAAATGTAATCTGCCTCTTGTTAGTGACATGTACCTTTAAAATCTCTAAAATTATGTAAAATTTTAATTTATAACTAAAAACCCTAGGTAACATAAATAAAACAGATATAAGGTTGAGAGAAGATGGTTAGGGACCTCAGGACTCAAGGAACAACAGCGATGAATTCCCTGGGTTTTCTTTTTGCCACATGTATCCCAGACTTGGAGCTGACCTCTCCAAGTTTAAAAATAAAATAACCAGGCATGGTAGTTCATGCCTGTAATCCCAGCATTTTGAGAGGCAGAGGCTGGTGAATCACCTGAGGTCAGGAGTTGGAGACCAGCCTGGCCAACATGGTGAAAGCCCCGTTTCTAAAATAAATACAAAAATTAGCTGGGCATGGTGGTGGCCACCTGTAATCTCAGCTCCTCAGGAGGCTGAGGTAGGAGAATCCCTTGAACCCAGGAGGCGGAGGTTGCAGTGAGCCGAGATCATGCTGCTGAACTCCAACCTGTGAGTGAAACTCCATCTCAAAAAATAAAAATAACAAAATAATAATAAAGCACCAGGAAAGGGTAGCTAAGCAAGACAGAAAACTTTTAGAAAATAACTGCTCTATTCCACCCAAATATGTCAGGAAAAACTGGAAAAAAACAGGCTTCCCATGCAACCTTTGAGAAGCCTCACTCCTACTCAAAGGTTATGTGGGGAGCCTAAATTTCCATCCTTGCCAGACTGTAATGACTCTTATAATCCCCAAAATGCACAACTGAAAACATTTATAATACTAAGCACCAGGAAGATCTCAAACTGAATAAAAAACAATAAATGCTAACACTAAGATGACAGAGATGCTAGACCATCCTAAGAATGCTTCAGAGAGCAATTACAAACTCTCGTAATAAATGAAAACCAGAAAGCCTCAACAACAACAAAACAGAAGGTCTCAAGAAAGAAGACATGAAGGGGAAACAGACAGACAAAGCTCAATGGACGGCTCCACAGCAGAGTGGAGGGCAGAGAGGAAGCAATCCGGGAGCCGCAAGGCAGAACAGAAATTACCCAGCCTCAACAACAGAGAGAAAACAGACTGGGAAAAAAAAAAAACCTGAACAGAGCAAGGACTATGGGACTGCAGCAATATCTAACACTCATGTCATCGGAATCCTGGAAAAAGAGCAGGAGGTCAGTGCGGACACTTCAGCATTTCTCAGGGCTGAAAAGTGAACTGAAGAGACAGCTTCCCAAGTCTGGCAAGAGTCATGAACCCATAGATTCAAGAAGCTAAGCAAACCCCAAAGAGGATAAACCCAAAGACATCCACAAGACACATTCTAGTCAAACTTCTGAAAACTGAAGACAGAGAAAAAAAATTTTTTTTTTTTTTCCCAGACAGGGTCTCCCTGTTACCCCAGCTGGAGTGCAGTGGCACCATCTCGGCTCACTGCAACCTCTACCTCTCGGGCTCGAGAGATCCTCCCACCTCAGCCTCCTGAGTAGCTGGGACTACGCCACCACTCCTGGCTAATTTTTGTACTTTTTGTAGAGAAGAGGTCTCACTATGTTGTCCAGGCTGGTCCTGAACTCCTGGCCTCAAGTGATCCTCCTGCCTTAGCCTCCCAAAGTGCTGGGATAACAGGTATGAGCCACCGTGCCCGGCCAAGAAAAAAAAAATCTTGAAAGCTGTAAGAGAGAAACAATTGAAATGACAGTAGATTTCATATCAGAAACCACGGAAGCCAGAAAGAAGTGGCACAATATCATCCTTTTTTTTTGAGACAGTCTCACTCTGTCACCCAGATTGGAGTACAATGGCACGATCATGGCTCACTGCTGCTCTGATCTCCTGGGCTCAGGTGATCCTCCCACCTCAGCCTTCCAGGTAGCTGAGACTACAGGCATGTGCCGCCGTGCCCAGCTAATTTTTTGTAGAGATGGGTTTTTGCCATATTGCCTAGGCTGGTCTTGAACTCCTGGGCTCAAGTGATCTGCTCATCTCGGCCTCCCAAAGTGTTGCAATTACACTATGCCTGGCCCAACATCTTTCAAACACTAAAAGAAAAGACTGTTCACCCAGAATTGTATATATATCCAGCAAAATGTCCTTTAGGAATCAAGAGGAGATGAACACATTCTCAGATGAATGAAAACTACGAGTCTGTAGCAGCAGATGTAATCTAAGAGTGAGTCATGGAAGCTCTCTAAATAGGAAGTGGTGAAAGAAACGAATCTTAAAACACCAAGAAAGGACACAGCGTATTAGTTTGCTAGAGCTGAAAATAGCACACAGTGGGCAGCTGAAACAGTGCAAATGTATTTTCTCACAATTCTGGAGGTTAGAAGTCTGAGATGAAGGTGTGAGCAGGGTTGACTTCTGAGGTCTCTCACTGGCTTGCAGATGCTGTCTTCTGAGTCTTCATATCATCTTTCCTCTCTGTCAGTCTTTGTCCTAATCTCCTCTTATGGGGACATCACTTCCAACTAAATGATGCCATCTTGATTTAATTACCTCTTTAAAAGTACTATCTCCAAACACCATCACAAGTACTGAGACTTAGGACCTCAATGTATGAATTTGTGGGTAAGGGATGAAATTCAGTACATAACACTAAGCAAAAATATGGGTAAATATAAAAGACTTTCCTTCTCTTGAGTTTTCCAAATTATACTGGAAGCAAAAATTATAAGATTATTTTATGTGATTCTAATATTTAAATATTTATAGAGAAAATATTTAAGACAACAACAACAGGGAAGGTAAAGGGACGTGAAGGGAGTAAGGTTTCTATACTTCACTCAAACTCATAAAATAACGATACCAATAGACTGACAAGTTAGACATCTCTCATGCAACACCTAGGGCAACAACTAAGAGAGCTACACAGAGATACGCTCAAAAACACTACAGAGAAACAAAAATGGAATTCTAAAAAACGTTCCAGAAATCCACGGGAAGGCAAGAAAAAGAACACAGAAAGGAAAACAAGGGAAACAACAAACAAAACGGCAGACTTAGGCCCTAATGTATCAATAATGATACGAAATATAAATTATCTAAAAGAGCAAATGACCAAAATGCAGAGAGATTAGCAAAGTGGATTTAAAAACATGATGCAGCCGGGCGCGGTGGCTCACGCCTGTAATCCCAGCACTTTGGGAGGCCGAGGCGGGAGGATCACGAGGTCAGGAGATCGAGACCATCTTGGCCAACACGGTGAAACCCCGTCTCTACTAAAAATACAAAAAATTAGCCGGGCGCAGTGGTGGGCACCTGTAATCCCAGCTGCTCGGGAGGCTGAGGCAGGAGAATGGCGTGAACCCGGGAGGCGGAGCTTGCAGTGAGCTGAGATCGCGCCACTGCACTCCAAACTGGGCCACAGAGCCAGACTCTGTCTCAAAAAAAAAAAAAAGATGCAACTCTATGTTATCTACGAGAAACTCACTTCAAGTAGGACATAGGCTGAAAGTAAAAATTAGCACCCAAACAGGAGAGGTCTAATTCCTCGTTAACTCCCAATACCTGCCCCTAAAGCAATCACTTTTAACTCTTTTGTGTGGGGGGTTTTTTTTTGTTTTTTGTTTTGTTTTTGACACAGGGTCCCGCCCTGTCGCCCAAGCTTGAGTGCAGTGGTGCAATCACAGCTCACTGAAACCTGGAACTCCTGGGCTCAAGTGATTCTCTGACCTGAGCCTCCTAAGTAGCTGGGACCACAGGAATGTGGAACCATGCCGGGCTAATTTTTCTTTCAAATCTTTTGTAAAAATGGGGTCTCGGGGGTCGGGCGCAGTGGCTCACACCTGTAATCCCAGCATTTTGGGAGGCCGAGGCGGGCGGATCACCTGAGGTCAGGAGTTGAAGACCAACCTGGCCAATATGGTAAAACTCCGTCTCTACCAAAAAATACAATGAGTAGTGCAAAAGATACACAAGTCACAAACAAGCCACAAAAGATGTACAACTCAAAGATGCAAATGAGTCGATTCCATCTGCAAGGTGCCTCCCATATGTATCACAAAGGCCCATCCAAAATGTAGTGGTTATGCCCCTGAAATAGGCTTGCTGCCCTCCGTATGCCTGGGCTGAGGGAGAGCCACGCCACCTGTCTGCAGTCCAGCTGGCACTCTGCAGGGCAGTGACTCCAGGACAGCAGGCACACGGTTTCCCGATCCATGGCTCACAGCGTCACTAACTCCACGGCAGGCTTGTCAGCACGCGGCTGTGACATCGGTGTTCTGAACTTGTACAACGTGCCCTAGAGTAGACCTTTTTTCTTTTTTCTTTTCATTCTGCAGAACACGCCCTTTCCACCTAGAGTCTTGTGTTCCTCAGTTTTAAAAAACTGAAACAAGGCCGGGCGCCGTGGCTCACGCCTGTAAGCCTAGCATTCTGGGAGGCCGAGGCGGGCGGATTGCCTGAGCTCAGTTCACACGGTGAAACCCCGTCTCTACTAAAATACAAAAAATTAGCTGGGCGTGGGCGGCGGGCACCTGTGGTTCCAGCTACTTGGGAGGCTGAGGCAGGAGAATAGCTTGAACCCAGGAGGCGGAAGTTGCAGTGAGCCAAGATCACGCCACGGCACTCCAGCCTGGGTGACAGAGCAAGACTCTGTCTCCAAAAAAAAATAAAAATAAAAACTAAACGAATTATTTCCTCCCCCTTCTTTGTATTCTGTTTTCTCAATCCGGAACCTAATAGATGTCGAACCTCCTAGACTGATATATTTTTCTGTTTCCTTTTTCCTGCTTTCTGGGAGATTTCCTCAACTTTATTTCTGAACACTTGTGCTGAATTTTCTTTATTTCTGATAGATATGGCGCTTTCCATTTCCAAGAGCTCTGTCTTATTCTCTGAATTCCTGTGCCTTTTATTTTTTATTTATTTATTTTTTTTTTTGAGATGGAGTTTTGCTCTTGTTGCTCAGGCTGGAGTGCAATGGCTTGACCTTGGCTCACTGCAACCTCCACCTCCCAGGTTCAAGCGATTCTCCTGTTTCAGCCTCTATACTACACCAGACTAATTTTGTATTTTTAGTAGAGACAGGGTTTCACCGTGTTAGCCAGGCTGGTCTCAAACTCCTGGCCTCACGTGAGGTCAGGCTGTGTCTGGCATTCCTATGCCCTTTTCTTAGACACCCTTACTATATTTCATGTTGGCAGTACTTCCTTTCTGCCTTTTAGGATATTGATTCCAGATTTTTGGAAGTTTTCCTTTTGTCGGCACTGTCTGTTTTCTCTGGGTTCCTTTTGTTATGTTCTTCTCTGTGTTTGATGTCAGAAATGTTCTTCAAGACCAGGCACTCACGCCTGTAATCCTAGCACTTTGGGAGGCCGAGCTGAGAGGATCATTTGAGCTCAGGAGTTTGAGACCAGCCTGAGCAACAGAGTAAGAACCCGTCTCTACTAAAATTAAAAAAAGACAGAGAAATGTTCTTCAAATAGCTAGTAGTGTTTAGTTTTCTTTTCATATTTAAAAACACAGGCCAGGTGCAGTGACTCACACCTATAATCCCAGTACTTTGGGAGGCTGAGGTGGGCGGCACCTGAGGTCGGGAGTTCGAGACCAGCCTGATCAATATGGAGAAACCCTGTCTCTACTAAAAAAATACAAAATTAGCCAGGCATGGTGGCACATGCCTGTAATCCCAGCTACTTGGGAGTCTGAGGCAGGAGAGTCGCTTGAACACGGGAGGCAGACATTGCGGTGAGCCAAGATCCCACCACTACGCTCCAGCCTGGGCAACAAGAACGAAACTCCGTCTCAAAAACCAAAAAAAAAAAAAAAAAAGTAACATTGAAATTCTGGTTGGAAGTTCTGTGTCTACACTTCCCTGTAAGGTACAATGTAGGGACCTGGCTGTTTCATTTGGGTTCCGTAAGTATCGATACCTTAAAATCTTTTCTCTTTTCCCCTAGATTTTCTCCAAAGACAGAAACTCCAATAACCAGAGGAGTATATCAGCCAAGTAGAGAGCTGCCTGGAGATCTTGCCATGCTGTATGCCAGTTGTCACTAGGTTTTCTGGAGACATGTCCCCATCTTCGGCAAGCCTATACCCAATTCCAGACCCAGTTTTAGTCCCAGCCCTCTGAAGAAAAAGCCTCCTTGATTTTTCTGTTGCATATTCTTCTCCTTCAAAAATATAACAGAGGTAAGACCCTTAAGAAAATAGTGTCTTACTGGAAAAGTTAAAGGATAGTCCACATATCATGTTTTATCAGTTTGCATCCATTTGATCCTCAGGAAAAGCAATCACATATTCTAAATGACTCGAAAAAATGGCTTTCTTGGCCAGGCACAGTGGCTTACGCCTGTAATCCCAGCACTTTGGGAGGCCAAGGCGGGTGGATCACTGAGGTTGGGAGCTCGAGACCAGCCTGACCAACATGGTGAAATCTCGGCTCTACTAAACATCCAAAATTAGGAGGGCATGGTGGTGCATGCCTATAATCCCAGCTACTCGAGAGGCTGAGGCAGGAGAATCACTTGAACTCGGGAGGCGGAGGTTGAGGTGAGCCGAGATAGCACCATTGCACTCCAGCCTGGGCAACAAGAGTGAAACTCTGTCTCAAAAAAAAAGAAGGCTTTCTTCTCCAGTCATGTTTTCCACATATCCTAGGAGAGTGGGATGCTGAAAAATGTATGTAGGCTGATTAAATTTTGGTACATATTTCCAAAGCTCAGCTATGAGAAAACTTACAAGGAAATTTAACCAGAGAAATAAAAAATGAAATCAAACTCAGATTTAATTTAGCTAAGAGAACTATCCTTGTAGTCTATAAACCTGGGTTCTAGTCTTGCTTAATTGGTGACATATGTTGGACTGGGACAAGGTCAATGTCACTTAATTGTGAAATGTAAAAACTGTATAACAAAAACAAATGAAAGCTTTTCTTTGAAAAGGTGTTTTATGAGGTATTATTACGATGAAAACTTTGCTGCCAAACAAAATTATTTGGTAACTTCTCACTGCAAATTTTAAAAAATCTAAAGATCACTAAAATAAAGACTTTCTCTAGAAATTTTAAAAGAAAACCTTTAAAATGATAACCAAAAATTTCAAGGTAAAACAAAATCCTTCAAGTATAATTCAGGAGGGAACTAAATGATACATTACAAAAAATGACTTCAGCAAAAAACTCCAGGAAAACATGATATTAACTACTAGTAGTAACCAGTCAACTATCTTCACTATTCATATCAGAAGGAAGATGTCGGTTTAGGATCATGGCAGTTACAATACAGCAATTTAATCCTGTTATATATTTTACAACATCATAATGAAATGTAGAGTAAGAATAACAAAACTAAAAGCTTTAATTTTTTTTTAAATATTACTTCCTCTCCACCCTCCCCACCGCACTGTTACCAGAAAGAAGCTCTCACTCTGTCACCAGGGTGGAATACAGTGATGCAATCATAGCTGACTGCAGGCTCAAACTCCTGGGCTCAAGCCATCCTCCTGCCTCATCTTCCCAAGTAGCTGGGACTACAGATGCATGCCACCATGCCCAGCTAATTTTGTTTACTTTTTGTAGAAACCAGTGTCTCACTATGTTGCCCAGACTGGTTCAAACTCCTGGCCTCAAGCAATCCTCCCACCTTGGCCTCCCAAAGTGCTGGAATTACAGGTGTGAGCCACCATGCCTGGCCTAAAAACATGTTATAACAAACTGGACTTGGTTTATTTAACATTCAAAGAGCATAATTCAAAAGCTATATCCATGCCTAGAACAGTGCCTGAAACACAGGCAGAGAATATATTTTTACTAACTAAAAAAATACAGCACTGAAGCAAGCAGAGGAAGGAAAAGAAAGGTGAAAATTTTTTAAAAACTAACATTTGCTAAGCACATATATGCACTGGAACCTGTATTGCTCCATGTGGCTATAATCTCATTTAATCTACAAAACCTCCTTATGAGGTAGACATTGCACAGATGAGGAAACCGCCATTTACGAAGGTTAGAAAACTTTCCTATGAGTCACACAAAGCTAGTAAGAGACTGAATTGATACACAAACCTAGATTTCTCTGAATTCAAAGTCCATGCATAAGTATACTAGGTCTTCCGTACAAAGCACTATACTATAAATTATTTTAAAATGCTGAAAAACAGGTAAGTGACTAACAGGCAGCTGCATTATCCCAGTAAAAATGAGGGATTTTGAAAGAGGTATCATTTAGTGCAAATATTAGATACCATCATTAAACTACCTCTTCAGACACAGAGATTCTTACTTAATATCACCTTTAAGATGCATAGAGATTATAGGTTAGTTAACTATGGTATGCTTGCACTCCGCCATGCCATTGCACTGCATTTTTCTTCAGATCTTAAGAGAGAAAAGTCAAAAAAAATTATAATGGGGGCTGGGCACGGGGGCTTACGCCTGTAATCCTCCAGCACTTTGGGAGGCCGATGCGGGCAGATCATGAGGTCAGGAGTCCGAGACCAGCCTGGCCAGCATGGTGAAACCCCGTCTCTACTAATACAAAAATTAGCCGGGCATGGTGGCGGCGTCTGTAGTCCCAGCTACTCGGGAGACTGAGGCAGGAGAATCGCTTCAACCCAGGAGGTGGAGGTCGCAATGAGCTGAGATCGCACCACTGCACTCCAGCCTGAGTGACAGAGCAAGACCCATCTCAAAAAAAAAAAAAAAAAAAAAAATTACAATGGGAAGAAATGGGGGCTATTTTCTGAGTCTTACGCAGGATCCCAGCCCTACCACCTTTCAATATCTCCTGGAATTTTTATTCTTTTATTCTCCTAGGGGTAGAGGTAGCAATAGGGAGGTCATTATAATTTTTTTAAAGTATTTAATACATTTTTTTTGTTTTTGAGACAGAGTCTCGCTCCGTCACCCAGGCTGGAGTGCAGTGGCACGATCTCAGCTCCCTGCAACTTCTGCCTCCCGGGTTCACGCCATTCTCCTGCCTCAGCCTCCCGAGTAGCTGGGACTACAGGCGCCCGCCACCATGTCCGGCTAATTTTTGTATTTTTAGTAGAGATGGGGTTTCGCCATGTTGGCCAGGCTGGTTTCAAACTCCTGACCTCGTGATCCACCTGCCTCGGCCTCCCGAAGTGCTGGGATTCCAGGCGTGAGCCGCCCTGTCCGGCAATAAAGCTTTTAATAAAATGTTTCATATTATAGTCAGTGCTTTATCCCTCCCCGACCCCAAAATGACTCCAAAAAAGTAACAGGAAGCTTTTCAGGTTTTTAACAAAACAATATGGGTTGGGGGGAATGATGTAACCAAACGTCACAGTTTCCATGTAACAAAAAGCAATGCACTAGGACTTCCAGATGGAAAGCTATAACCATGAAGAAAATTTAAAAATGCTAGTCCTCCAAAATTGGAAGTCTAAAATTTAGATAAATTTCTCTGTGAACTGTCAAAATTACTATACTAAATTTGTTGGGAATTTTTTATGAATAAATTATACAATTACCATGAGATTTTCTACATTCCACAGCAGTGGTTATCCAGCTTCAGCAGGCATCAGACTGACCTGGAGGGCTTGTTAAAACAGACTGCTCAGCCCTACCCTGGAATTTCTGATACCACATGTCTGAGGTAACAACCAATAATGTAAACCTCTAACAATTTCCTAGGTGATGCTGCTGCTGCTGGCCTAGGAGCCACACTTTCAGAACAGTGCTCTGTGGCAGCTACTGTGTGCCCAAGAGAATTGTATACTGGCAGAACAGGTCAAGATTTCTAGTCCAAGAAAATGACTGGAATATTTACAACTAAGAGCAATAGTTGTTTGCTTCCTCCTGAGAGAAACTAAATGATTGGGTTTGTAACGATCTCTGTGTGTCTCTGTGTTCCCCCACATTTGGAAAATGTACTAAGAAACTTGAACACAGTATTACTAAGAAGTTGCAACTGTGATATAGTTGTATGTTGCAGGAAGGTTTCTTCCTCCAGAAAAATGTGAGAATAAAAATAATTCAAACCTTTGATACATACTCTAGTAAAATAACAAGTTAAGCAAAGTGGAAAGTTACGTGTCATATCAAGACCTCTGGAAACGAAAAGAACTGCGTTTTGGACAGGGCAGCACAATGTAAGACAGCAAGACATCGACTGCATTCCGCAAAGACCACCACTGCTCACAGAAGCACAGGTTTTGTGAAATAATTAAGTACTGTGTATTCTAAATAATAAAATTATTTTACCTTGAAATTAAGTAATGGCTGTTACACGACCTAGTATGTTAGTTTAAGTAACTCAGGTTTATGCTAGAATGTCATCATGCATATATTTCATAAGTAATCCTTTGTTTAAAGAAAGAAAATAAATCCTTGATGAAACTGGCCTTGAATTATCTGCTGAACGGGGACAGGAAATCAGACTGACCATACTGAGTAAACCCAGGTAAGTAAAATTTAGGAGCTTTCAAATATATGGGCCCAGCGGCATCACAAAAAGGAGATTTATTAAAAATGAGCAATCACAAGGTGACATTTAAATGTTGATATTTCTAAAACTTTTGATGGTATTTTAATTCAAAATATGCTTTGGTATAATATATACTAACACAGCCCATAAAATGTGACTATGCTGGGAATGAAAATGGGAAAAGTTGGTAACATGGATCATAAATGAGTATCCATCGAAAAGCTTCTATATTAGGGTAAAAAAAGAATTTGGTAAAATAAGGGTTAAAATTGACCACATTCATGATTTTGAAAGGCTCCTGTTCCTTCAAATGAAATAAGCTAAACTGTCTTTATTGTTATCTTGTCTGGTATCAGTTGCCATGTGAAATGTTAGACAATGAGCTCCAGGAGACAGGCTGTAGTCCTGGATCCTATTGCTCACTAAAATGAACCAAGGCTCCTTAAGGATAACTGCCTTTGTTAGGAGAGGGGAAAACAAGATGAACCTAGAAAATCTTTTTGTTTTTGGAATATAATTTCCAGGTTATCAGCAGTAATCAATGTTGGAATAGGAAAGAAGTTTTGCCACACATGGTTTAAGCAATGATATGCGAGTATGGAATGCAGCAGGTACAGTCAGTTGTCAACATTCTGAATCTCTCAGATTCATAAAGATCCTAAAAAGAAAAGGTAATATGAAGGGTACTATGAAAAAATCAATATGTATTATGAAAAAATCCCCTTCTTGTGTGAAAAAAGGAGTGGAGGCCGGGCACAGTGGCTCACGCCTGTAATCCCAGAACTTTGGGAGGCCAAGGTGGGTAGATCACGAGGTCAAGATATCAAGACCATCCTGGTCAACATTGTGAAACCCTGTCTCTACTAAGAATACAAAAATCAGTGGCCGGGCGTGGTGGCTCACACTTGTAATCCCAACACTTTGGGAGGCCAAGGTGGGTGGATTGCTAGGTCAGGAGTTCGAGATCAGCCTGGCCAACATGGTGAAACCCCATCTCTACTGAAAATACAAAAACTAGCTGGGCATGGTCAGAGACGCCTATAATCCCAGTTACTTTGGAGGCTGAGGCAGGAGAATAATTTGAGGCAGGAGAATAATTTGAACCCGGGAAGCGGAGGCTGCAGTGAGCCAAGATCATGCCATTGCACTTCAGCCTGGGCGGCAGGGCAAGACTCCATCTCAAAATAAATAAATAAATAAAATTAGCTGGGAGTGGTGGCGCACACCTGAAGTCCCAGCTACTCGGGAGGCTGAGGCAGGACAATCGCTTGAACCCAGGAGGCGGAAGTTGCAGTGAGACACTCCAGCCTGGGCAACAAAGTGAGACTCTGTCTCAAAAAAAAATAAAAAATAAAATAAAAAAAGGAGTGGATAATCAAGGCACAGACAGATTCTATTGGAAATGCCTTTAAGTTCTATTTGTCATTCTTATGTTAGAAAATAAGGAAGTGTTGGCCGGGCGTGGTGGCTCAAGCCTGTAATCCCAGCACTTTGGGAGGCCGAGACGGGTGGATCACGAGGTCAAGAGATCGAGACCATCCTGGCTAACACGGTGAAACCCTGTCTCTACTAAAAAATACAAAAAAACTAGCTGGGCGAGGTGGCGGGCGCCTGTAGTCCCAGCTACTCAGGAGGCTGAGGCAGGAGAATGGCGTAAACCTGGGAGGCGGAGCTTGCAGTGAGCCGAGATCCGGCCACTGCACCCCAGCCTGGGCGTCAGAGCGAGACTCCGTCTCAAAAAAAAAAGAAAAGAAAATAAAGAAGTGTTTACTAACTACAAGTATTATGATAAAACAGCAAAATTAACAAACCTATGATGGTCACTGTTGATTTGACCACAAGAATGTTTGTAGTTCCTCGTGTTACTAAACATTGTCTTCACAAGCAAGATAAGCAACTGAACAAGTAATAGTCTTTTAAAAGTAGGTACTAGAAACAAATACACCAGTGAGAAATAGAGCCCTGTTTCTGGTATAACAATTTTGGATAGAAAGCCCCAGTCCTCAGGATAGGAGTGAGGACAAGATAATTGAGCTCTGGATACACAATGGGATTTCTGCACTCTGGATCCTTACCACACCTATTAGGAGGACATATGAAGGCTTTTTTATTTTCCAGTATAACTTAAGGAGGGGTGCAGCTGAGGCAAGGCCAGTCTAAAAGGGCTTGCTAACATCAAACTCTAGCCATGTACATATCCATGGTATGTCCAGCGCATCATATTCTAGGAACAAGGCAACTGGTGTCGTAACTTTCTTCTTTGCTTATTGCCACCCCAAAATGTGTGTTTTTTTTTTTTTTTTTTTGATACAGGGTCTCACTGTGTCGCCCAGTGCAGTGGCACAATCTTGGCTCACTGCAACCTCCACCTCTGCGGTTCGAGCAATTCTCCCACCTCAGCCTCCCTAGTAGCTAGAACTAACTTAGAGGTGCATGCCACCACTCCTGGCAAATTTTTGTATTTTTTGGTAGAGATGGGGTTTCACCATGTTGGTCAGGCTGGTCTTGAACTCCTGACTTCAAGTGATCCGCCTGCCTCGGCCTCCCAAAGTGCTGGGATTATAGGCATGAGCCACCATGCCCGTCCCCTTTTCATTTTTTAATAGACTGATGTTGAAAGTATTCAATTTGGTCGCCCCATATCATATGGGGTTAAATTAACTAAGGCCAATTATTTACTTACTGAGACCCTTCGGAAAAAGAGTTACCTGGTTAACGTTAGAGCAGTGCTTCTTAAGCTGAAATGCAAATGCAGATTCTTATTCTGAGATGAGGCCTGTAATTCTGCATTTCTCACAAGGGCCCCCGAACCCACATGGCATGCCATAGAACCGGATGTGAAAAACTACTACCCTCCAAAATAACTTTTAGAGTAAAGGAGCAAATTCTATTTCTTTTTTTTTTAAACAAAAAACAAAAAACAGTCTCACTCTGTGGCCCAGGCTTGAGTGCAGGGGCACAATCTCAGCTCACTGCAACCTCCACCTCCCAGGTTCAAGTGATTCTCATGCCTCCGCCTCCCAAGTAGCTGGGATTACAGGCACAAATCACCACACCTGGCTTAAAGTAGCAAATTCTAAGGAAGTATTTTTCAAGTGGTTCTTAACCACCTGCACCTAGTACCATCAGGATGCTTGTTAAAAATGTAGTTTAATGAACTCCACCCCAGATCTCAATCTCTCTAGGAATCAGACCCAGGGACAAGTATTTTTTTTTAAAAGTGCCCCAGGTGACTTTATGCACAACACCAAAGCCTGAGAAGCAATATGCTGCAGCTTGTCACTTGATAATGGATGGCCAGAAGCCACAAATTTTCTAGGCTAAAAGAAGCATACCCACATTATCTGACTAAGATTTTCCTTACACAAGTGAGACTTATGTAACTACCAAAGTTGAAAACACGGGATAAACAGAAAGCCTCCTTCACTCCATATAAGGTTTAACATTTTTATTCCTTTTATTATGATCAATGAATCTATTGTGAAAGTTTCCAAATACCTAGAAATTGACATTTATTTTGAGAGACAAACTCTTAGCACATGTAACATCATTTCTCTTATCCTCTATGATACCAATTTAAAAAGTTCTGAATGCCTGACTTTTTCACACCAAAGAGAAGCATACCCACTAGTATTATCCTTGAGAATGTTCTGATTGAATTCTACGTATCATAGAAACCTCCAGGGTCCCCACTGAAACCAGTTACTTTATAGTGCAGTCAGGTGTCACTATTTCCAAAGCTATGAAAGTGAAGAGGCTCTCAATCATTCTTTTCGCCTTCTCATTCACGCATCCATTCATTCAACAAACCCTCAAAAGTTAAACACCAACAAACTGGATAACTGAGAAGAAACGCATAAATTCCTAGGAACATACAACCTGCCAAGATTGAATCATGAAGAAACAAAATCTGAACGTATTAATGAGTAAGGACTGAATTAGTAATAGTCTCTCACCAAAGAAAAACCATGGTTTCACTGCTGAATTCTGCCAAACAAATGAAGAACTAGTAACAATGCTTCTCAAACTCTTTAAAAAAACTGAAAAGAAGGGAATACTTCCAAACTCAGTTTACGAGGCCAGCATTACCCTGATACCAAAGCCAGATACAAAAAATAAAATTACAAAAGCCACTATCACTGATGAACACAGATGCAAAAATCTTCAACAAAATGTCACACAGCAAGAAGGCCCTCACTAGATGGCAGCACCTAGATCTAGATCTTTCCAACCTCCAAAATTGTGAGCCAACAAATTTCTACTCATTATAAACTGCTCAGTCTGTGGTATGCTGTAATAGCAGCAAAAAATGGACGAAGACACCAGTCTAATCCCTGGAACTGTGAATACAGGATCTCATACCCCAGGATCTTCCTTATGTGGAAGAGGGGATTTTGCAGATGTCATGACGTTTACTAATCAGTTGACTTTAGAATTAAAAGAGGCACAATCTTGGTAAACCCAGTCTCATCACATGAAGGCTGTGGATAGCAGCAGCAGAGAAAGTCTGAGAAATTGGAAGCACGAGAAGTGTTGATGACACACCAATGCTGGCTTGAGGATAGACAGGGCCATGTTGTAAGAATGCAGGTGGCCTCCAGGACCTGAGAGTGGCCTGAGGCTGACAACCAGAAAGGAAATGAGAACCTCAGTTTTATAACCACAAAGACTGAATTCTGCCAAAACTTGAATGAGCTTGGAAGCAAACTGTTCCCCAAAGCCTCCAGGTAAGAGCCCAGCCTGCCAACACATTAGTTTCAGTCTTGCGGAACCTTGAGTCCAGACTCCTAACCTATGGAACTATAATAAATGGGTGGTGTTTTAAGCTGTTAAATTTGTAATAATTTGCTACTTAGCAACAGAAAACTAACATACCTCCTCCAAGAAGCTGCCAATCTAGTAGAAGAAAAGATGATATTGTGTACTGTGACAATAGAAAAATGTGCACAGGGTATTAGGGAAACAGTAAGTGCCTAACTGAGGGGGAGGACGGTAGAGAGAGGAAGAGAATTTAAAAAGAGATGGCCATGAGAAATACATGAGTTAACAATGAGGAAGTTACCCTCAACAAAAGTAGAACATAAATGAAAAGTGAATAAATCATAAACGTACAATTCAATTTTTAAAAAGTAAAACATGAACAACCATATAATCACCACCAAGGTCATGAAACAGAGTATTTCCAATACTTCAGAAATACATCCCTGACTCCCAACACAAAGCCCCCTTTCTTAATCACAGCCTTTTGCTCCTCCCCTAGAGGGAACCATCGTCCTGATTTTTATGGTAATTATTTCCTTTTCTTCGTACTTTTAGCACTTACATATTTTTTTGTTTTTGAACTTTACTAAATATATTTGTACTATATATATTATGCTTCACACTTCACTTTCTTGACATTATGTTTCTAAGGTTCATTCCTGCAATTGCATATAGTTATAGCTCATTCATTTTCTTGTCTTTTTTTTTTTTTTTTTTTTTTTGAGATGGAGTCTCACTCTGTCACCCAGGCTGGAGTGCTGTGGTGTGATCTCAGCTCATTGCAACCTCCGCCTCCCAGGTTCAAGCGATTCTCCTGCCTCAGCCTCCCGAGTAGCTAAAATTACAGGCGTCTGCCACCACGCCCGGATAACCTTTTGTATTTTTAGTAGAGATGGGGTTTCACCATGTTGGTCAGGCTGGTCTCGAACTCCTGACCTTGTGATCCACCCGCCTCAGCCTCCCAAAGTGCTGGGATTACAGGCGTGAGCCACCACACCCGGCCAGCTCATTCACTGCCACACAATTGATTTATCCATTCTACTGGTGATCATCACTTAAGTTGTTTCTATTTTGTCAAATACGAATAATGCTATGGACAGTCATATACCTGCTATATATCCTGGTATACATACACACAACTGTCTCTGAGGGATATATCTCAGAGTGGAATTTCTGGGTCACAGAATATGTATAAATATATGTATTTATATGTATTATATGTCTGTTAAACCTTCCTGGATCGTTCCTAAACATTTTCAAAGTTGAGGCACCAGTTCACACTCCCACAAGCTCCCACAGCATCGTGTGAGTCTCCACTGCTCCACGTTCTTTCCAGTACTTGGAATCATCAACTTTTATAGTACCCACTGTGGTTTTATTTTCTATTCTCTTGATTACTGATGAGGTTGAGCACCTTTTCAAATATTTATTGGCCATTTGGAATTCCTCTTTAGTAAAGTACTAGTTCAAGTGTTTTCTCAGTTTTCTACTGGGTTGTCTTTTTCTTGTTTGTAGAAATTCTATAAATATTCTGGATATAATCTGTTGCATTTATTGGAAATCTTAAGAAGAGTGTGGCTTACCTTCCCACTCTGTATGATATGAAAATCATTTTTTAAAAACTGTGGGGTTTTTTTGTTTTTTTGAGACAGAGTCTCACTCTGTCGCCCAGGCTGGAGCGGAGTATAGTGCGGTGATCAGCATGATCTCAGCTCACTGCAACCTCCACCACCAGGGTTCAAGTGATTCTCCTGCCTCAGCCTCCCGAGTAGGTGAGTTTACAAACACCTGCCAGCACACCTGGCTAATTTTTTTTTTTTTTTTTGGTAGTTTTAGTAGAAACGGGTTTCACCATCATGGCCAGGCTCGTCTTGAACTCCTGACCTCAGGATCCACCCGCTTCGGCCTCCCAAAGTGCTGGGATTACAGGCATGAGCCACTGCACCCAGCCTGTTTGTTCTTTTTGTTTGTTTGTTTGTTTTAATGGAGTCTTACTCTGTCACCCAGGCTGGAGTGCGGTAATGCGATCTCAGCTCACTGCAACCTCTGCCTCCCGGGTTAAGCAATTCTGCCTCAGCCTCCCGAGTAGCTGAGGCTGGGATTACAGGCACGCGTCACCACAGCTGGCTAATTTTTGTATTTTTAGTAGAGATGGGGTTTCGCCATGTTGGACAGGGTGGTCTCAAACTCCTGACCTCAGGTGATCCACCCACCTCGACCTCACAAATTGCTGGGATTACAGGCATGAGCCACCGCACCTAGTCAAAAACCTGTTTTTAATGGGAAAATCTATTATCCAGTCTTTAAATAAGAAGTAAGTTAAAATCCAAGGTTTAAGACTTCCTTCAAACAAAAATTTAGAAATTGTGAAAAGAAAGAAGAAAGTTAAAAGTGAATAGGGAAATGCTTTAAATTTTTAGGACTAGTTTGATTCTAAAATTAGTCGCACCTCATTTGATATTGCCGGCTGCTTCAGGAATTCAAAATAATATTCCTTTGTGTGAATTACCACATTGACCATACATTTTTCCCAAGCACAACTGGGATATTTCACAAATGAACTGCAAAGAATGAGAAACATGTATACAACCATACCACTTAAAGTCATACTTGATGTTATAATATGAAGTAACGTTAACCATCCAGCTCCCAAATACAGCCACTGTAAAAGGAACTGGAACCTGGGAAATCCTTGGCCCCAACACTGCTGCCACTCCCCTACTCTCAACACTGGTCTGATGGTCATCTATGGTTCATCTTCTTGCCTCCCCTAAAGAAACCATCCTACTACCTCCCCCTCCCTTTTAAAAACAATCCCAGGGGAGTCTAACATACTATCCAACATAACTTCCAGCAGTGATGAGAAAGTTCTATTATCTGTGCTGTCCAACATGACAGACAGGAGGTGGGTCCAAGGTACTGTCCAAAATGACATATGTGGCTAGTGAGCACTCGAAATGTGGCTACTGCAAATGAAGAATCGAGTTTTACATTTCTATTTTAATAACCACTTACGGCTAGTTGTTACCATACTAGACAGCACAGTTCTAGAAAAATTCATAGTGCATATACTGCGATTGTTACAAAATAGACATAAACAACGATCCAAGAAAAAACACAATCTCAAATTAAGACCTGGTACTCTAGTCCGTATTTCCAAGACTAATGAAACCATAATTTTGTGAGTTACGGACTGCCGCCTTGGAAAATTAAACGGCATTTTAGCAGTCCTCATCCTTCTTACCTAGAAAGTATTAATTTCTTGAAAATTTTCTCATAGCTCCAATAACACTGCGTTACTTTGGTTCACCTGCTGCATGTCAATTTGTTTCCTTTTTGTGTGTGTAACCTTAGTCCACCTCCCCATAGCATCCTGCTCTCACCTGTAGGCTTTACCGCAATGTTGAGTCTTTGGTTTCTTGTTTTCTGTATTTCATTCAAGTTTTCTTCAAGCTTCAGCTATGACTCTTATTTGCCTTCTGTAAAACAGTATCACCTCACTATATAACCTTAAGAATATCATTTAATCTGAGATTGCTTCTCTCTTATTTTTATTTATTTATTTTTTGAGACAGAGTCTCACTCTGTTGCCCACACTGGAGAGCAGTGGCGCCATCTCCACTCACTGCAGACTCAGTCTCCCACCTCAGCTTCCCAGGTAGCTGCGACTACAGGTGCATTCCACCAAAACTAATTTTCGTATTTTTTTTTAAGAGATGAGGTTTGCAACGTTGCCTAGGCTGATCTCCAACCCCTGGGCTCGAGCAATCCACCTGCTTCAGCCTTCCAAAGTGTTAAAGTGCTAGGATTACAGGCGTGAGCCACTGCACCCAGCTTCAGATTGCTTCTCATTTGTGAAATAACTCAGAAGGTCACTATGGTTCCTTCTGGTTTTAGGATTTTTCTTTTCCTTTCTTTTTGAAACAGAGTCTAGCTCTGTTGCCCAGGCTAGAGTGCAGAGGCACCATCTCGGCTCACTGCAACCTCCGCCTCCCCAGCGCAAGCAATTCCCCTGCCTGTCTGCTGAGTAGCTGGGATTATATGCCCGCCAACGGCAACCAGCTAATTTTTGTATTTTTAGTAGAGACGGGGTTTCACCGTGTTGGGCAGACTGGTCTCGAACCCCTGACCTCAGGTGATCCACCTGCCTCAGCCTCCCAAAGTGCTGGGATTACAGGTGTGAGCCACTGCGCCTGGCCTAGTTTTAGGATTCTGTGAATTCTAGTACAGGCCTAGTTACTGAATCTTTTTTCTGTTTTTGTTTTTTCCCAGACTGACTCCTCTTTCCACCTTTTAAAATGCTGGTATCTCCCTGAGTTGGCAGTGCCTACCTTTTCCATACTCTACGTCCTTCCTCCAAGAATCTTATAAACTCTCACTATGACTCTCTTGAATTTATTCCACAGTCTTAACCTCACTCTACATTTTTTTTTTTTTTTTTTTTTTGAGACGGAGTTTTGCTCTTGTTGCCCAGGCTGGAGTGCAATGGTGTGATCTTGGCTCACCGCAACCTCCACCTCCAGGGTTCAAGCAATCCTCCTGCCTCAGCCTCCCAAGTAGCTGGGATTATAGGCGTGCACCACCACACCCGGCTAATTTTGTGTATTTTTAGTAGAGAAGGGGTTTCACCATGTTAGCCAGGCTGGTTTTGAGCTCCAGACCTTGGGTGATCCCACCTCGGCCTCCCAAAGTGCTGGGATTACAGGCATGTGCCACCATGCCCAGCTAATTTTTTGTATTTTTTAGTAGAGACAGGGTCTCACCATGTTGGCCAGGCTGGTCTTGAACTCCTGCCCTCGTGATCCACCCACCTCAACCTCCCAAAGTCTCACTCTACATTCTAAAACTCTAGTTTCTATTTGTCCCACATGATTCACTAGATGTGCTACCAAGCCTTCAAAGATATTGGGCAAACCAAAGAAATTATACGAACCTAACTTGTCATTATAATTATTGATCAATAACACAAGTTTTAGGGTCAAATGCATCAGAAATTGAATCCTAGTTCTGTCACTTATTAGCTGTGAGACCTTGATCAAATTAATCTCCTGACCCTCAATTTTCTCACATGTAAAATGGGGTCAAAAACTCACTATGGTTGTTTTTGTTCATGTTTTATATATAATATATATATATACACACACACACACAGAGCTTAGCACAATACCTGGAATATGTTAAGACCTCAATAAATGTCAGCTACTATTATAAGCAATAGCATTACTATCTTTCTAGTCTTACAGTTTAAAGTTATCTTGGACTCCTTCTATCCTTTATTTCTTAAATAAATTCAGTCAGCATTTGTACATTTTCATTTACCAGTATAATCTCAGTGTACCAGGATTTCGTGCCCTCACAGCTTTCTACTATGCAGCTACCCAACCAGATTACTAGATTTAAAAATATTCATAAGGCCTCATGTTTGTTTCCTCTAATTACCCAGCATAAAACATAAAAGTTTAGCTATTATACAATTCAAACAATCCTTCCACCTGTCTGTCTCCCCATTAGATCCCTTGAGTGCTTTCAGGGCAGGGGATGTCTTGGTCCTCTTTGTACACTGATAACTGCCAAAATCCTTTAGTCAAGAAATGTCTGTTGAATGAATGCTGACCTGTCTCTAAACCTATCGGCTATCTAGCTTCCTCATATGTGAAAGGCAGCTCTTATATTCGCTAATCCAATAATTTATTTGGACCAAATTGGTCTCATCACAGTATCATGATGAGCGGTTTCACTGTATTAGTCAGGACCTTTTTATCATCAAAAAATTCTGGCCGGGTGCGATGGCTCACGTCTATAATCCCAGCACTTTGGGAGGCCGAGGCGGGCGGATCACAGGGTCAGGAGATCGAGACCAGCCTGGCCAATATGGTGAAACCCTGTCTCTACTATATATATAAAAATTAGCCAGGCGTGGTGGCAGGTGCCTGTAATCCCAGCTACTCAGGAGGCGGAGGCAGGAGAATCGCTTGAACCTGGGAGGCAGAATTTGCAGTGAGCCGAGATCACGCCACTGCACCCCAGCCTGGGTGACAGAGCAAGACTCTGTCTCAAAAACAAAAACATTTTTACTCACCTTAAGCAGAAAGGAGAATTTACTAGCTCACATAATCTGAAAGTACAGAGATAGCACTGACTTTAAGCATGGCGGCTGACCCAAAGGTACAAACACTGCCATCAGAACTTGGTCTCACTGTCTCCATCTTTTGGCTCTGCTTTCCACTTATTGGTAACTTCCAGGCTCACATCCTATTCTCTCAGCAACCCCAGGACTCAAAGCATGCCTCTTTCTCAACAGTTCAACAAAAAATTCAGTTATTTATCTGTGCTCATTGCAAAATGTGCCCACTTTTGAACAATCACTACGGCCAGAGCAATGGACTGTAGACTGACTGATCATGAGCTGGGCCTGAGTCACTGGCATACCATATGTCAGGGTGGCGTTCACTTAACTGAGAGGGTGGTTCCCTGGGAAAATGGGAGTCCTGTTACCAGAAGGGATTGAATGATGGCCTGGCAAAATTAACTGATGTCCCTTATACTCTGACATTTTTTGCATGCTGTCCACCACTGCCTACAATGGCTTTCCTTCTTGTTTCTGCTTGCCCAAATCCAAGTTATATCCTTTCTGCTTCAAGAAGTCTTCTGTGATTTCTTGTCCACTGTATCAAGTCACCCATTCCCAAATAAATATTCCCCTTTTCCAAAAGATTAACCTTTTTCATTTTTCTTTTTTTTTTTTTTTAGATAGCACTTACTCTGTCGCCCAGGCTGGAGCGCAGTGGCACAATCTCAGCTCACTGCAACCTCCGCCTCCTGGGTTCAAGTGAGTCTTGTGCCTCTCACGCAGCTGGGATTACAAGCACCCGCCATCATACCTGGCTAATTTTTGTATTTTTAGTAGAGACCGGGTTTCACCATGTTGGCCAGACTGGTCTGGAACTTCCGATCTCAGGTGATCCGCCCGCCTTGGCCTCCCAAAGTGCTGGGATTATAGGCGAGAGCCACCGGACCCGGCCAGATTAACCTTTTAAAATAAACAGCACAGAAAGTCTCAAGAAAACGTTCCCAATAAATTCAAAATCATGTCTAATTATAAATATGGGTTATATATGCTGTTCCCTAGGATATGAATTCGAAGGACAACAGCTCTACCATGTACCCGCTATACATTATGAGGGAACAGTACGTGAGGCAACTTTTATATATTAGCATTCAACTAATTTTACTTGGCTTTAAATTTTCTATAAGGTCTAAGCTACCTAATAACTACCATAAGTTGGTCCCGAATTAATCAAAGTACCTGCCATAAAAACAGACTATGGCTTTTGGAGTCACCTCAAACTAGAGTAAAATCATGGCTAATACCCCCTCCTCTGTCCTTTAGCCACAGATCTTTGAGCAAATTATTGAATATCTCTAAATGCTGGTTTCCACCATCTGTAAAAACAGGAACAGCAATACCTATTTCTACATGAAGAGGCTGCACGGTACAGTGGAAAGAACAGAGTTAGACGAACCTGGGCCAAAATTCTGCCACTGATACTATATAGTGATAATAGCTATAATCCGGGCCAAAATTCTACCACTGATACCATAGAGTGATAATAGCTACAACCTGGGCCAAAATTCTGCCACTGATACTATAGTGATAATGAAAAAAAAAACATAATCGGTAAAATTCTACCACTGAATGCCGTGAAGTGATAATATAGCTACAACCTGGGCCAAAATTCTGCCACTGATACTATATAGTGATAATAGCTATAATCCGGGCCAAAATTCTACCACTGATACCGTGCAGTGGTAATAGCTATAACCTGGGTCAAAATTCTACCACTGTTGCGTCAGAGTGATATACAACCTGGGCCAAAATTCTACCACTGATACCGTAGAGTAATAATAGCTACAACCTGGGCCAAAATTCTACCACTGATACCGTGCAGTGGTAATAGCTATAACCTGGGCCAAAATTCTACCACTGATACCGTAGTGATAATAGCTACAACCTGGGCCAAAATTCTGCCACTGATACTATATAGTGATAATAGCTATAATCCGGGCCAAAATTCTACCACTGATACCGTGCAGTGGTAATAGCTATAACCTGGGTCAAAATTCTACCACTGATACCGTAGAGTGATAATAGCTACAACCTGGGCCAAAATTCTACCACTGATACTGTAGAGTGATAATAGCTACAACCTGGGCCAAAATTCTACCACTGATACCGTGGAGTGATAATAGCTACAACCTGGGCCAAAATTCTACCACTGATACCGTGTAGTGATAATAGCCATATGACTTTCTCTAGGTGATCCCTCACATGTAAAGTGGGGATGATATTTAATCCACAAATTGTTGTGTGCCTTTAACAAGGCAATATATTTCAAAATATCTAACACAATGAATCACAAATAGTGAATACTCAATAAATGACGTCATCAGCATTATGTTTAAAACAATTCAGAGACTGGGTAATGACCAAGGTCTGCCAAATATTTTTTATATTTCATAAGCGATTACTACATGTTAGAAATGAATCTAGTCTAATAGGTTATAAAATACCTTGTAATCTTTTTCTTTTTTGCACTTTTTGACCAGATAAAAAGTCAACTAAAAAATGTGGTTTCTATAGAAAACTATTAAAGTGTGGGCAACGCCATACTTAAAAACTCAGGGCACAGTAAGGAAAAACCTCTTTGGTATTACTTATTATTCTCCATAAATGCACTTGGATTTTCTTAGTCAATAAAATACTTCTTAAGGACTCAACACGTTGCTCCTAGAACTACTGAAAGGCAGGTGAGATAATGAGCTAGATAGACTCCTGTAATCAACTTGTTGTTTAGCTTCAGGCTTGATGTAGTAACACTGAAATGACTCGCACCAATATGAAATCACTATACCATATAGCCATCTCCTAAACAGAAGCAGGAAATCTGGGGTATGAATGATAATTTTAGATGCTGTCTACCAGAACACACACAAAAGGCAAGTGGCTGCTCATATTTACCTTAGCAAGAAACTTTAATGTAATTCACTAAAAAATATTCAGTTCAACTGTTTCCAAAAAGATATTAAATAAGCAGGCATTTAATTTCTTCTATTTTAAACTATAGCAAAAGTTTCTTTGGAAAAAACAGCTTCTTGATTTAGTTTAACAGTTCTGTTTATTTTTCCAAAATGAGTGAATCATATGTAATACTTATCAACTTTTAACGGCTGCAAAGCATAGAAAACGTGCTCAATCTAAGATTTTAAAATAAAATAAGACACCAAGTATTGCCAGCCACAGTGGCTCACGCCTGTAATTCCAGCCTTTTGTGAGGTTGAGGCCAGAGGATAGCTTGAGCCCAGGAGTTGGAGACCAGCCTGGGCAACACAGCGAATCCCCATCTCTACAAAAAAAAAAAAAAAAAAAAATTGACTGGACGCGGTAGCTCACGCCTGTAATCCCACACTTTGGGAGGCCGAGGCAGGCGAAATCACCTGAGGTCAGGAGTTCGAGACCAGCGTGGCCAACATGGTGAAATCCCGTCTCTACTAAAAATCCAAAAATTAGCCGGGTATGGTGGCGGGCGCCTGTAGTCCCAGCTACTCGGGGAGCTGAGGTGGGAGGATCACCTGAGCCCGGGAGGCAGAGGTTGCAATAAGCTGAGATTGTGCCATTCCACTCCAGCCTGGGCCACAAGAGCAAGATACCGTCTCAAAAAAAACCAAAAAACATATACATATATATATATATATACATACACATACATACACACATAAAATTAGCTGGGCGTGGTGGCGCGTGCCTGTAGTCCCAGCTACTCGGGAGGCTGAGGTGCAGGCTGCGGTGAGCAGTGACGACCCTCACTGCAAACATGATGAACAACAACTCAGGCACCAGACACTGTTCCCTACAACTAAGAAAGCCAAATAATACCTACTTTCTTATCCTCTTTCCTGTTTTCGAAAACATACATAACACGAAGTAATGCTTTAAAAAGGAATAGCAAGCATAGATATGTCAGACTATCTTTTCTAAGGAGCTTTCTTCAACTTTTATTTTGGAGGACATGAGGAGTGGGAGAGGAAACTAAAGGGAGTCGGAAGGTGGGTTCTGGCTATTTTTACAAGTATATTTATTTTGTAAGTCAACTAGATGGAGGCGAAGAAAAGTTCCAGCGTTCGGGTTCACTTTCAACACACCCCCGCAACACTTCTTTCGGGTTCAAACACACACCCCAACACTTCTTTCGGGTTCACTTTAAACACACACCCCCAATACTTCTTTCGGAAAACCGCCAGGGCTGAGACCGACCCTCCCCGGACAATGCAGCCCGCCCGCAGGCAGCCCTGCTGCTCGGATCTCTGAGGAGCTCGCGCTACCGGTCCCGTCTGAGCAGCTCCATCCGGCACCCCGAATCCGAAAGGGCCTGCAGGAACCGGGGCGGGGCACGCGTCCACCCTCCGCCGCGGCAGAAGTTGGGTTTCCTCAGAAAGACTAAGAAACCATCCATCAATCACTCCGGCGCCCTTCCCCGAGATGCCGCCGCCTCTCCCCAGGCTCGGGGCTGGCGCAGGCCCGGAGGGCTGGGCCGTCGGCTTCTCCCCGTTAGCCGGGTCCGGACCCGGCGCCTACAGGACGAGCTCCCGTAACTCCCCGCACCCGCCTCCCCCGGCCGGGGCGGCTCCCGGCGCCCGGTCTCCCGCGGGCAGAGGCGCCCCCGCCCCGCTCACCCGCCCGGGTGGTGTCCGTCAGGTCGTGGTTGGCCGCTCCCCGGGGAAACTCCCTCAGTTTCCGGCCGCTCAGGCTCAGCACCCCGGTGACCGCCGCCTCCTCCAGGGCTCGATCGAGAGAGCGGCTCCACGAGCCCGGGCCAGAACCGGGGCCTGCCCCGGAGCTTGGGCCGCAGTGAACACCGGGGAGGCTGCCTCCCGACGCTACGGCGCCAGAGTACTCGGCCGCCGCGGCCACCGCGACCAAGCCCGCGGCCGCCATTTCCCAGCCGACAACACTGGGCCCTCCGCTCGGCGCATGCGCGGCCGGACCGCTGGGTGGGCGGAGAAAGGGGTTCCCGGACCCCGCCGGTTCCCGTGACGGGCAGCACCGCGGTGCCCCCGGCGCAGCCCGGCGCTTGCCCCGCCCACATGGCGAGCTTTTCAAGGGGAATTAAAACGGACTCTCAAATCCGGAGCAGCCCCTACTCTACCCTCCCAGGGGCATTTCTAAAATGCCTCTACAAGAACATCTTCCAGACAACGCTCCGCATCAAAACTTCTCCGCCTTGCTCCCTCAGTAGTGGAGGATTAGACTAAGCATTAAATTAAGTTTTTTTTTTGTTTTTTTTTTTTTTTGAGACGGAGTCTCGCTCTGTCACCCAGAGTGCAGTGGCGTGATCTCGGCTCACTGCAAGCTCCGCTCCCCGGGTTCAAGCGATTCTCCTGCCTCAGTCTCCCGAGTAGCTGGGACTACAGGTGCCCGCCACCTCGCCTGGCTACTTTTTGTATTTTTAGTAGAGACCGGGGTTTCATCATGTTGGCCAGGCTGGTCTCGAACTTCTGACCTCGTGATCCGCTCGCCTCTGCCTCCCAAAGTGCTGGGATTACAGGCGTGAGCCACCGCGCCCGGCCAGGATCCTTTCTTAACACTGTTGCTGCAGAAACTTGGATGGTGAGAGGAGAGGACCCTCTGAGATACGACCTAAACCGTTTCCCAACTTCATTGTATTACCAGATGATCTAAGTCGAGATTTGATGGACTTAACTATGGTTGCTGGAGAGAAAACAAACATGTGCTAATTGGGCTCAAAATTCTCATTAAAAACGTTATATAAATACTTTATATCATCCATCCCTTTTATAAAATAGCTCTTCTTAATGAAAATACAAGAAACATCCTCAATAGTACTTGTCCTTTTGGCAAGATTTTATTGTTGTTGGATAAAGCAAGATTAGAATAGTATTAAAATCTAAAATGTTGGTCTGGAGCCAAAACTGAAGAATAGAAAATGATCTGACCATAATCTAAATGTGGGAATTAAAGGTAGAACCGAAGAGATACTCTAAATTGAAACCACTCAAGTAATGAAAGAATGGAAAATGCTTCATTTAAAACCAATTAGACCTCACTTATACTGCAACCAGTCTCTAGCACATTCTTCAGTCTGTTTTACTGAAGAAGCCATTTCTGCTATATGACGTAAACTTTACCAACAGTCAATCAGCTAGTATTTACTATGGAAATAGAAGAGGCTGTCAGATACAATCTTTTTCCTGGAAGAGCACAATCTAATTATGGAACCCAGACAGGCCAATTAGAGAATGAGCCTTAAAAAGGGCTAAGAGTGATGGGGCTTACTTACGAGTTCAGAGAAAACTGTATCACGGATAAATTTTGAATTAAACCTGAAGGATTATGAAGTAGGACAAACTGGAAGGTGAGACTGGAAGATGGATCAGCATGAACGCATCCAGATACGACTTATAGTGGTAACATGTGGAGGATATAAAGACCACAGATCAGAAAGTTCGGGTCAGAGAGCAAAAGAAAAATAAGGATGAGAGATCCTCTCATTCAAGCCCCAACTCTTCAATGACACCTCAATTGGCATGAATTGCTAAATATTAGAAGGTATAAAAATGTTTAATCCCAGTGCCAAAGTTGATAGTTAAAACAGCTGCCCAGAGAGCTGTTCTATAAACTCTCAACACATTCTAGTTACTTCAGCAACAAGTTCCATGATACATAATCAATATGTTATGAGCATGGGTCACAATGGTGGGTGACATATTTGTCATCCCCAGCAAATAATATTTATCCGATGCATGTATAGGTTTTTGTTATCCTGGGCTTCCTAAAATTGTTATTCGAAAGATATTAAGCTATTTAAGGGCAGTTTTTAATTTATGTTTTCAGGGAGATTTCAACTACAATGACTAATTTGTCTATTCACATATTCCATACTAATGCTACAATGCTGTAGAATTAGTTGCCAGATGTACCTTTTCAAATGCACTATTGTCATCCGATTGCTTATTACCTTCTACATCTACACTAAATTCTGTCAAGTTCTCTGTAACAGGCCTCATTCCTCCGATCTACATGTATGAACACATCCATTGTAATAGCAACATACTATGCTAGCCCTGAACTGACCAAGCTTATAATGTTTGAATATTCAACAAGATTTTAAGGTCCTTAATATAGTAAACTCTATGCTATCCTAGGACTGAGTATATTTTTAGGAGTTAAAAAATTAGTCAACCCTTGCTTGTGCCTATAATCCCAGCTACTTGGGAGGCTAAGGTGGGAGGATTGCTTGAGGCCAGGAGTTCAAGAGGCCTGAGCAACACAGTGAGGGCACCCCACCTCCCACCCCTGGTCTCTAAAATTTTTTTTAAAAATTAGCTGGGCGTGGTGGTGCCTGACTGTAGTCCCAGCTACTTGGGACGGTGAGGCAGGTTTGCTTGAGGCCAGGAGTTGAGGCTGCAGCAAGTTATGATTGTGTCACTGCATTCTAGCCTAGGAGAGAATGACATCCCATCTCTAAAAATGAAAAATAATTTTAAAAAATAGTAAAAGAGTGGAAAGCAGAAACTAAAGATAGATTACGTACACACACAGGAGAGGTTGTGAGGAAAGAAAAAAGAATTACAATTTTTGGATCAGGTGGGGTGGCTCACACCTGTAATCCTAGTACTTTGGGAGGCCGAGGTAGATGGATCACCAGAGGTTGGGAGTTCGAGACCAGCCTGACCAACATGGAGAAACCCCCTCTCTACTAAAAATACAAAATTAGCCAGGTGTGGTGGCGGGCGCCGGTAGTCCCAGCTACTCGTGAGGCTGAGGCAGGAGAATTACTTGAACCCAGGAGGCAGAGGTTGTGGTGAGGCGAGATTGTGCCATTGCACTCAGCTGGGCAACAAGTGGGAAACTCCATCTTGGAAAAAAAAAAATTACAATTTTTAAGGAAAACAGGGTTCCTAAATCAGTAGATCCCTGTCTTTATTAAAAATATAAAAGTTAGCTGGGCATGGTGGCGGGCACCTGTAACCCCAGTTACTCGGGAGGCTGAGGCACAAGTGCTTGAACCCGGGAGGCGGAGGCTGCAGTGAGCCGAGATCACACCACTGCACTCCAGCCTGGGCAACACAGCAAGACTCTGTCTCAAAGAAGAAAAAGAAAAAAGAAATGTAGATATTTAAAAGCCAAAAGAAACACCTGCGCATACGGGGGAACTGAAGATGTTATATATACTATTATATGAGAACAAGTTCTAGGTAAAGGAAGGATGGGAGGCAAGATAGAGGAGCAGTTAACGTTGCAACTTCTAAGGATTTGAGGCTTCAGCTGCAAAGTAAGGGTAGACTATGAGGGAATTCTTACCCTACTCCCTCCATCATCTCCACAAAGTAGGTGACAGCGTCTTATGAGAAAGAGATACTGGAAATGGAAATGGAGTCTTTGTGGGGAGTTCACCAGAGAGTCTACTGATGAATACAAGAAATGATGAAAGATAGTGGCACAAAGGCCAGGAGCAAAGTGGTTTATAGGGATCTGTAACTTCTTCCATCACTGGTCTGTGGTCTGGGAGCAGAAGCTGAAAAAACAGGCAGCGCAGGTTATTCAGTGTAAGCAATTGATACAGTGTACTTCCCAGCTTCTTCCTGTTTATTTTACAGACTGAAAGTTAACTCATTCAAAAAGTTTCACTAAAATCTTAATCTTTCCAGCTCTGCGATACATTATACCATGCAAAGGTTATGTCCTCCCTTCCCTCTTCTACTCACTAGAAATTTATCACGGCCACTCCTTCTAAGACCCCACTTCTAGGCCGCGCTCCGTGGCTCGTGCCTGTAATCCCAGCACTTTGGGAGTCAGAGGCGGGTGGATCACCTGAGGTCAGGCGTTTGAGACCAGTCTGGCCAACATGGTGAAACCTCGTCTCTACTAAAAATACAAAAATTAGCTGGGCGTGGTGGCACGTGCCTCTAATCCCAGCTACTTGAGTGGCTGAGACAGGAGAATTGCTTGAACCCAGGTGGCAGAGGCTGCAGTGAGCCAAGGATCACTACTGCACCCCAGCCTGGGCAACACAGGAAGACTGTCTCCAAAAAAAAAAAAGACTCCACTTTTAGGGCAGGCACAGTGGCTCACACCTGTAATCCCAGCACTTTGGGAGGCTGAAGTGGGCAGATCTCCTGAGGGTAGGAGACCAGCCTGGCCAACATGGTGAAACCTCATTTCTACTAAAAACAAAAATTAGTTGGGCGTGATGGCTCAAGCTTGTAATCCCACCTACTCAGGAGGCTGAGGGACAAGAATCGCTTGAACCCGGGGAGGATCCTGGGAGGCAGAAGTTGCAGTGAGCCGAGATCGTGCCACTGCACTGCAGCCTGGGTGACAGAGTAAGATTCCATCTCAAAAAATAAAAAAACTCCACTTTTATAAACTCAAAGCAGTATGAATAGGATTGAGGTAAATCCCATTCTCTTCCTTGCTGAATACATTTATATATTTGCTGAATATATTTAATAAATGTTTGATCCTTCCATTGCTTACTCCTTTAAAAAGAAGTCCTAATAATTAACTTTTTAAAACTTTAGGCCGGGCGCGGTGGCTCAAGCCTGTAATCCCAGCACTTTGGGAGGCCGAGACGGGCGGATCACGAGGTCAGGAGATCGAGACCATCCTGGCTAACACAGTGAAACCCCGTCTCTACTAAAAAATACAAAAAAATAGCCGGGCGAGGTGGTGGGCGCCTGTAGTCCCAGCTACTCGGGAGGCTGAGGCAGGAGAATGGCGCAAACCCGGGAGGCGGAGCTTGCAGTGAGCTGAGATCCAGCCACTGCACTCCAGCCTGGGCGACAGAGCCAGACTCCGTCTCAAAAAAAAAAAAAAAAAAAAACAACTTTATACAGGAAAATTCAGACAACATGATTCTTTTCTCATTAAAAGGAAATGGAGTAAGTAGAAATTACACATGCACACGAGGAGAATAGCTTCCAACTAATCTTTAAACACTGGTACACCTCATCTGAATACACTCAGAAGAAGACATTTCAGTCCCAGAATGGCATCACATTTGCTTGTGTTATCAAGCTTCCTATTAAACATAGGTAGAAAAGCTGTAGGCCGGGTGCGGTGGCTCCCGCCTGTAATCCCAGCACTTTGGCCCAGGCAGGCGGATCACCTGAAGTCCAGAGTTTGAGACCAGCCTGGCCAACATGGAGAAACCCCATCTCTACTAAAAATGCAAAATTAACAGGTCGTGGTGGTGGGCACCTGTAGTCCCAGCCACTCGGGAGGCTGAGGCAGGAGAATCGCTTGAACCCAGGAGACAGAGGTTGGGGTGAGCTGAGATCGCACCATTGCACTCCAACCTGGGCAACAAGAGCGAAACTCCATCTCAAAAAATAAAATAAAATAAAACTGTAGTGAGAAGGGAAATAAAAGATATCAGAAGTCTACAAGTTCTAAGTAAACCTTTAAATCCCTATTAATGGTCCACCATAGTCCACAATTCTTGTAGTAAATGCTGTTGATTCAAGTATCATTTTTTTAAAAAAAGAAGCTAGTTCCAAATTGATCTATCCAAAAAGAACCCTCTCTAAAGGAAGCTTTACATGCTTAACTGCTTTTTCACAGTGGCAAGAAAAAAAAAATAATTCTGATGAAAACTGAAAGCACTACTGATCAGAAATGAATTATTTTCTGCTTTAATATTACCAATATGGTATTCATTTTCTCTACTGCCAAGTGAGTTATTTTTTCTCTAATCTCTTTGTAGTAAAAATAAATCAACAAAAATTACTCTGGGCCTGTATATTTTGTGTGAATTACAAAGCTATTAACAGCAAAATATTAATAATTAGATATACACACCTATTCTAATAAAAACTAGCCACTGAGGATTGAAGCTTGTTTCCTCAGACATAGTATTTTATGATTGTCTTAAACAGCTGACCCCTTGAACAACGTGGCTTTGAATTACTTGGTTCTACTCACAAGCAAATTGTTTTGAACCAAAAAAAATCTTGGAATGCAAAATCCATGTACACAGTGGGCCAACTTTTCGTATACACAGGTGGACTTCAGTATTGTGCAGGGTTGGGTATATACAAGGGTCTGGAACCAATCCCCCATGTATACTGAGGGACAACTGTAATTAAAATTGTGGTGAAGAGTTTATGCCTGCTTTTAAAAACTGCGTATCTGATTAGGAATACTGGACTTTTCTAACAGGCCTACCTAACTTGAATAACAAAGTAATAAAGTATAATCATCACTGGTAGAATATATTTACTTACCATGCTAAAAATGCTAAAACATGGCTATTACCAATTCTTAGGTATTTGAAAACCATACACCATTTCACTATTTTCTGTGGGTGTTCAATTCACAGAAGCAGTTTATTATCAATTAAGAATTAGAAGATCTGAGCTCAAAAAATAACTCTGCCACACGCAACTCTTAAAAACACTGGCACTCACTTTATTAAGATGTAAAAGGAGCGGTAATCCAGTATTCTGCATTGCAAAGTATATTGGATTCTTTTTTTCTTTTTCTTTTTCTTTTTTTGAGACAGAGTCTCACTGTCACCCAGGCTGGAGTGCAATGGCATGGTCTCGGCTCACTGCAATCTCTGCTTCCTGGGTTCAAGCAACTCTCCCGCCTCAGCCTCCTAAGTAGCTGGTACCACAGGCACATGCCACCACACCTGGCTGATGTTTGTATTTTTAGTAAAGATAGGGTTTCACTGTGTTGGCCAGCTGGTCTTGCTCCTGACTTCGTGATCTACCTGCCTTGGCCTCCCAAAGTTCTGGGATTACAGGCATGAGCCACCCTACCCAGCCTGGATTCTATTTTTTAGATTCATTTGTTGGAGCTACAAATGAAATCATCAAGAGAGAGACGGATGCTAATAGGAGAGACTAGAGTGAGTTACCAATTTTGCTAGTAGATAACGTTTCACACTCTAAAAACTACAAATAACCACTACAAAGTTCTTCATAACATAGAACAATCTAAAAACCACAACTCAATCTTTAGAGCTAAGAATAAATCATGTGAAACCTGTAACATTTTATTTGTTAAAAATGAACAGCTTCAGAATAGATCTAAATGTAACTTTTCCAAAAAACACCAAAAAGTACAGTGTAAAGCACCTCCTCATTAAATACAAACTTCCGTTTTGTGATGCACTGCATCAATGTTTTGCATATACCTTGATGCAAAGAAAATTTTAAGTTGCATCCTGTTTTTTAAAAAAACCAAAACTTAAGAACTGAACAAGGATTACAACCACATTCCAATAAAGAAAATTTTCCTTCAACAAAGCATATTGTTTTGTTTATATACATGTGACCACCAAGAGTTTTAATTTAGTTGTACCAAAGGCAAAACATTATACTTAAAATTAAATTACAGATGCATGAAGAATAAAAATTTAATATACCAAAGACAATTTGTTATTTGATGCACTCAATGTCAGTATTTGGGGCAATTTTTAAGGTTTTCCCAAAAAATGGCATTAATAGCTCTATACAATAGGTAAGAACAGGAAAATGAAAACACCTTTATACCATATTTTCACAAACCGTTCTAAAGACAGCAAACTCGAGCTCAGCTGCTTTTCCTTGCTTTAAAATAAGCTACCAGTAATTCTAAATCAGACTAAAATGTACTGTTCCTAGACCAAATACAGGCATTCATACTTGCAAAAATGTTTTGCAATGAGTTCTTGGCCTATATGAAAAGCATCAAATAGCTAAGGAGAGACTAGAATTTATTTTCAAATTCTGTGACTGACTTCCAATAATCACTTATCAGTACAAGTACCAGCAAAATATCAGATATTAAGAATCAGATTTAATTCTTTGGTATAAGCGTGAAAACTGTTACTGATAGCTTTCCATGGCTAGCATAAATCATTAAGTAACTCAAGAAGCATGAGAGGCAACAATGAAGTCTAGTATACAATGCAAGGCAGGCCAAGAACGATGTTTGTTTTACAGGAAAAGTCAACACTAACAATCTACTCCTGAGAAACTAACACCTATTTAGATGTTTTTAACATAATGGCAAACTAAAACGTCAAGCCTCAAAATGACCAAACTTGTAACGTATAGCTGGAAGATTTTGCTGCATTTGGCATTATACCGTAATTTACAGTATACAACATCTGAGGACTCAGTACTATCTTGGCACAGACTCACTTCTCCCACTCCCTCAGAGGTGGCAGGTGGTGGGGTGGTGGGGGAGGGCATTTGCTCCCCATAAATGCCTGAACTTTAATTTATACCATATAAGAAATCAGTGAAAGGTAAACAACAAGGTTAATGTAACTCTATTATAAATTTTGCATTTTTTCTGTGACATATACAAGTATATTTTTGTTTTTGGAGCTATAAATTATTTAATTTTGCAATCTTCAAAGCTCATAAATTTCAAGTTTTCAAATAAGAAATGTTAACTTCAAATAAGAAGTCTAGGACTTTATGGCTATTAATTTTACTATCAAAATATCCAAGGGACTCAATTCAATGTAATAGTTATAATTCTTCTAAATATCATTTGAATACTTTGTGGACACTAGACTCAAGACTAGGCTAAATCCAAACAGTACACCTATAACCTGGGTTTTGAAGTTTTTCATCTCAACTACCTGTCCTTCAACTTGCTACTTACTTCCTCTCATGCCTTCGTTTATTAAACACAAACTGTCATTTTTAAAAATTGGATCTTCTCCTCCAAGGCCCTATCAGATAACCTTGTAAATATGCATTTATAGTCTTTAACACCAACATTTTAAACGGAGACTAGTACCTAGAGTCCCATTTCTTGTTAAAAGTTCAGCACTAAAGCTGTGCAATTCCAGGGGATTACACTGTCTGAAAAATGAACCAAGTTCTAGATCTTCCCATAAATCTTAAAACCCAGAACCGGAATTCTAGTGCATTTTTTTTGTATCTCTAATGAAGAAAAGGCAACTGTACTGACTACATCAACACTATTAAAGGGTAAGTGACAGCAACAAAGGGACCTACTCATGTTTCTGAAGACCAAGATTTACCATGACAAAGTCTAAAATATGGGCAAAGGTGATGAGATCCTGAATACCACTATCATAAAAATAATCAATTTCGATCTTTCTGTCTTCCTTCTGCTGCATGAGGAACCAAAGAAGTCAAACAGATGATTGTTCTGTCTGAGCCAACCATGAAATCTTCAAGAACAGATAGGTATAATCCCTATTATTCTTTCAGGGCATTATTTTATACGTTAAAAAAAAAAAAAACTTCAAAAATAAAAATAAGAGTTATTTAGCCTTGTGAATATTTTGAAGTAAAGTTTCTTGAATTTCTGTGATGAACTCTTCAAGCAATTCAACTTTTCAGAGTCATCTCTCAAAAGTTCCTTTGACATGGGACCTATCCCACGGTTACAAAGCGGCTTCCCCCTTTGTTGTATGTGAGAGTGGCTCTTTGTTCCTTCAGGATCCCAAACCGCTCATTCAACGTCATCCCTGTCTAGAGAAAAGAAAAAAACAAAAACAACAGCAAAGCAACAATTAACAATTTTACTGAAAGCCACATTTGCTTTGGAACAATAATGTGATCTTATGATTAATTAAAAGTAACGACAACTAACATTTTACTATTATGTGTATGACCTCATATAAAGCCTACATTATATACTACAGAAAACACACATATGCTATAATGCCTAGAAGTCATACACCCAAAGCCCCTATCTGAATTATTTTCAGGCTCTGTAAACACTGCCACCAACTCATGATGTCACTGATAAAATAACTCTTCAGACCTGTAAATATTTTATAGCAAATTTTCTTGGATTACGGTGAGTTCAACACAGAAATTCAAATTCAAAGGAAAATCTTTTTTTTTTTATTAACAACAGCATCTATAAACTATACCATTTCTGGAAAAAAAAAATAATAGTAACAAAATAAAAATAAGCAAAACAAATTTGGTCAAATTTTTTTTTTCTTATTTTTTTATTGAGACAGTCTGTCTGTCACCCAGGCTGGAGTGTAGTGGTGCAATCTCAGTTCATTGCAACCTCCACCTCCTGGGTTCAAGCAATTCTCCCACCTCAGCCTCCCAAGTAGCTGGGATTACAGGCACGTGCCACCACACCCAGCTAATATGTTTTATTTTTAGTACAGACGCGGATTTTCCATGTTGACCAGGCTGGTCTCAAACTCCTGACCCCAAGTGATCCACCCATGTTGGCCTCCCAAAGTGCTGGGATTACAGATGTGAGCCAGCGCACCAGGCCAATTTGGTGAAATTTCTATCCATCCTTCGTATCTTCAATTTCACATTATTTCAAGGAATACCAAAAAACCATCTGACAAAATCGAATACCTATTCATGATAAAAATTCTCAGCAATCGGGAATAGAAAGAAGTTTCCTCAATCTGACAAAAAGAATCTATTAAAAAAAAAAAAAGAAAAGAAAAGAAAAAAAGAAACTGGGCCAGGCATGGTGGCTCATTCCCGTAATCCCAACACTTTGGGAGCCTGAGGCAGGCAGATCAAAAGGTCAGGAATTCGAGGCCAGCCAGGCCAGTATGGTGAAACCCTGTCTCTACTAAAAATACAAAAAACTTAGCCGGGTGTGGTGGCGCATGCCTGTAATCTCAGCTACTCGGGAGGCTGAGGCAGGATAATTGCTTGAACCCAGGAGGCAGAGGTTGCAGTCAGCCAAGATCGCGCCACTGCACTCCAGCCTGGGCGACAGAGCAAGACTCCATCTCAAAAAAGAAGAAAAAAAAAAAAATATATATATATATACACGGCTAATATCATACTAAATGGTGACATATTTATTGCCTTCTCATCAGGCTTTGGAACAAGGCACGCATACAAGTATACATCTTAACCACTTCTACTCAACATTGGACTGGAGGTCCTAGCCACTGTAACAAAGCAAGAAAAGGTTTAAAGATTGGAAACGAATTAGGAGAATGAAACGATTGTTTACACAGAAGATCCTAAGCTGGGCAGCCACAGAAGGCAGGCAGATGGCTTGAGCTTAGGCGTTCAAGACCAGCATGGGAAATGTAGTGAAACCCTATCTGAAATCCTGTCTCCACAAAAAATATAAAAATTAGCCAAGTGTGGTGTGTGTGCCTGCATCCCCAGGCGTGGTGTGTGTGTGCCTGTATCCCAAGGCGTGGTGGTGTGTGCCTGTATCCCCAGGTGTGGTGGTGTGTGCCTGTACCCCCAGGCGTGGTGGTGTGTGCCTGCATCCCCAGGCGTGGTGGGGTGCGCCTGCATCCCCAGGTGTGGTGTGTGCCTGCATCTAGGCGTGGTGGTGTGTGCCACCATCCCCAGGCGTGGTGAGTCAATGATGCCTGTATCCCCAAGTGGTGGTGTGTGCTTACATGTATCCCCAGGTGGTGGTGTGCCTGTATCCCAAGCGTGGTGGTGTGTGCCTGCATCCCAAGTGTGGTGGTGTGTGCCTGCATCCCCAGGTGGTGGTGTGTGCCTGCATCCCCAGGCGTGGTGGTGTGTGCCTGCATCCCCAGGCGTGGTGTGTGCCTGTATCCCCAGGCGTGGTGTGTGTCCCTGTATCCCCATGTGTGGTGGTGTGTGCCTGTATCCCCAGGCATGGTGTGTGTCCCTGTATCCCCAGGTGTGGTGGTGTGTGCGCCTGTATCCCCCAGGCGTGGTGGTGTGTGCCTGCATCCCCAGGCGTGGTGTGTCCCTGTATCCCCATGTGTGGTGGTGTGTGCCCTCCCCAGGTGTAGTGTTGTGTCCCTGTATCCCCAGGTGTGGTGGTGTGTGTGCCTGTATCCCCAGGTGTGGTGGTGTGTGCGCCTGTATCCCCAGGTGTGGTGGTGTGTGCGCCTATATCCCCAGGTGTGGTGGTGTGTGCCTGCATCCCCAGGCGTGGTGTGTGTCCCTGTACCCCCAGGCGTGGTGGTGTGTGCCTGTATCCCCATGTGTGGTGGTGTGTGCCCTCCCCAGGTGTAGTGTTGTGTCCCTGTATCCCAGGTGTGGTGGTGTGTGTGCCTGTATCCCCAGGTGTGGTGGTGTGTGCGCCTGTATCCCCAGGTGTGGTGGTGTGTCGCCTATATCCCCAGGGTGTGGTGGTGTGTGCCTGCATCCCCAGGTATGGTGGTATGTGCCTGCATCCCCAGGCGTGGTGTGTGTCCCTGTACCCCCAGGTGTGGTGGTGTGTGCCTGTATCCTCAGGTGTGGTGGTGTGTGCCTGTATCCCCAAGTGTGGTGGTGTGTGCCTGTATCAGCAAGTGTGGTGGTGTGTGCCTGCATCCCCAGGTGTGGTGGTGTGTGCCTGCATCCCCAGGTGTGGTGGTGTGTGCCTGTATCCCCAGCTACCCAGGAGGCTGAGGTGGGAGGAAGAATCGTTTGAGCCTGGGAAGTCAAGGCTACAGTGAGCTATGATTATGCCACTGCATTCCAGTCTTGGTGGCAGAGCGAGACCCTGTTTCAAAAAAAAAAAAAAAAAAGGCCTAAGGAATCTACAAAGTCAATACAAAAGTAAGTGAATTTAGCAAGATTACAGGATACAAGGTTAACATGGTTAATACAAAATTGTCAATGTGGTTTTTGACTTTTTTTTTTTTGGAGATGAGTATTGCTCTGCTGCCCAGGCTGGAGTGAGTGGCACGATCTCAGCTCACTGCCATCTCTGCCCCCTGGGTTCAAGCAATTCTCCTGCCTCAGCCTCCCTAGTAGCTGGGATGACAGGCACCTGCCACCACACCAGGCTAATTTTTGTATTTTTAATAGAGACAGGATTTCACCATGTTGGCCAGGCTGGTCTCGAACTCCTGACTTCAGGTGATCTGCCCACCTCGGCCTCCCAAAGTGCTGGGAACAGAGGCGTGAGCCACCGCGCCTGGTCGGTTTTGACAATTTTGTTATTAACCTTGTATCCTGTAATCTTGCTAGATGGCTATAGTCAAACAGCAGGTAACAGTGAGTATTGGTGAGGATATAGAGAAATTCAGAACCCTCATAGATGCTGGCGGGAATATAAAGTTGTAGCACAGACTCTTCTAGGGAAAACAGTCCAGCAGTTCCTCAAAAGATTAGATAAAGAGTTACTATAAACCGGCCGGGCGCGGTGGCTCAAGCCTGTAATCCCAGCACTTTGGGAGGCCGAGACGGGCGGATCACAAGGTCAGGAGATCGAGACCATCCTGGCTAACATGGTGAAACCCCGTCTCTACTAAAAATACAAAAAAAAAATCTAGCCGGGCGCGGAGGCGGGCGCCTGTGGACCCAGCTACTCGGGAGGCTGAGGCAGGAGAATACCGTGAACCCGGGAGGTGGAGCTTGCAGTGAGCTGAGATCTGGCCACTGCACTCCAGCCTGGGCGACAGAGCGGGACTCCGTCTCAAAAAACAAACAAACAAACAAACAAACAAAGAGTTACTATAAACCTAGCAATTCTACTCCTAGGTATTTACCAGGGAGAAATGAAAACAGAGGCTCACACAAAAACTTCTGCGCAAATGCTCAGAGCAGGATTATTCATAGTGTCCGAGGAGTGAAAACACCCAAATACCCATCCAGTAACGAAGGAATAAATAAGATGTGGTATATACATATGATGAACACTGTTCAGCAGGAAAACAAAATTAAATACGGACACAATATAGATGAACCTTGAAAACATTATGCTAAGTGAAACAATTCAGTCACAAATATATACTGTATGATCTGATTTATATGAAATGTCAGAATAGGCAAACTGGCAGACAGAAGTGGGTTAGTGGTTCCCTATGTTTCAGGGGGCAGTTAGGATACCTTGTTTATAATTTACAATTATAATAAATGTTTTGTTAATTAAAATATTCTCAGCAGATGACCCAAGAAAATACAGAAAATGTTTTTTACCTGTTTTCCGACGCTGTTTATGTCAAACTGTAGGGGAACACCTTTAGGAACTTTCCGGGCGTCACTTTGCTCCCGCTTTGTTAAAAATGAAGGTGCAGCAGTGCGAGTTAATCGTGGTTTCTGAGTTCTATTAGAAAAATATTAAAGTATCAGAGCAGCTTAACAATGAAAAGAAAAATAAATTAATTTGGTACTTAAGACATCCTGTACACATGTTCAAATGTATTAGGGCCATTTTGTGTTTTCAAAAAAAAGGTGTCATTGGCTACTCTAGACTAAAATATATCATTGTTCAGAGAATACCTCTTTAAATAGAACTACAAACTTTTCAACAAGTTGGAATGTTTGGTGATTCCTAACTCTTGATCTTCCATTAAAATAAAGCAACCTCTAAAGTCCTAGGCACCCATCCTACACTCTTTTCATTTCAATCATTAAGATGGCTGGATGGCTATGCACTGTGGCTCAGGCCTATAATCCTGGTATTTTGGGAGGCCAAGGCAGGAGGATTGCTTGAGGCCAGGGGTTAGAGATCAGCCTAAGGAACATAGCAAGACCCCACCTGTACAAAAAAATATATAAAATAAATAAAATAAAATTAGCTGGGTGTGGTGGTGCATGCCTATGTTCCCAGCTACTCGAGGCTGAGGCAGGAGAATTATTGAAGCCCAGGAATTCGAGGCAGCAGTGAGATATGATGGCACCACTGCACTCCAGCCTGGGCATCAGAGTAGACCTTATCTCTTAAAAAAATCAAAGAGATGCTTGAATAGAACATAAGCTCCATAAATCGACAACGTTTATAAAGCAATAAATTTAGAGAGAAGGTAGGTCTGTATGGTCTGAAAAATAAAGACATCAAAAATATTACAGGCATTGGGGGAAGAAGTAGCATGTATACTGTCATCTCATTTATTATTGTACATAAAAATACACATATTGGGTCAGGTGCAGGGCTCTCGCCTGTAACCTCAGCACTTCGGGAGGCCAAGGTGAGAGGACTGCTTGAGTCTAGGAGTTCAAGACCAGTCTGGGCACAAACAAACAAAAAAGCCAGGTGTGGTGGTGGCACCTGCAGCCCCAGCTACTCAGGACTCATGGTGGTGGCACCTGCAGTCCCAGCTACTCAGGACTGGGGAGGCTGAGGCAGGAGGATTGCTTGAGCTTGGGAGGTCAAGGCTGCAATAAGCCATGATCATGGCACTATACTCCAGCCTGGGTAACAGAGCCAGACTTTGCCCCCAAAAAAGGGTACATATGATATACATGCACATAATTTTTAAAATATTAAAAAACACTGTTCAACGTGGTCATTTAGGGCTGCAGAATCAGGAATCCAGAAAACTCTTCCTTTTAACTTGACATGATACTGTTTCCATATTGTATCACAGGCATTGCTGCTGCTTGGTTTAGCCTCACTTGGACATCACTCTCTGGGCAGAAGTCCAATACTTTCTTATGATCTTGTGTAATGAGAGGTTATAATTTTTGCAAAAAGAAAGAAACAACTTACACTGGGCATTGAACTGCTCCAGGATTGTCAATAGATACAGTCAAAATCCCTCCATTTGTGGTGGAAGTCCGCCATCTAGTATCAAAAAAAATAAAATTCACTAAATGTAAGTTGATAAACCCTATGTATATTCAAAATAAAAATAAACATTTTAAAAGCAGCCATTACTTTTTCTTAGCTTGCAAGAAATAAATACCTAAACCCCACCATGACATAATGAATCAACACCTTGGGTGCAGAACTGGGCATCTGAATTTATTAAACATTTTTCAGTGTGATAAATATATACAAATTTTAAAAGATCAAATAGTACAAAAGAACTTCTAATAAAAAGCAACAGTCCCTCACCCCACTATTCTCCTGCTTTCCATTCCTACTCTCCACAGGCAGCACTTTTAACCTTTGTTTTTACTGCTTGCTGGTTACTTCCAATTCACTAAACAAGATGCTTATGTAGTATAAAACCTTGCTGCAGCTGGGCGCAGTGGCTTACACCTGTAATCCCAGCACTTTGGGAGGCCAAGGCAGGTGCATCATGAGGTCAGAAGTCCAAGACCAGCCTGGCCAAGACAGTGAAACCCCATCTCTACTTAAAAAAAAAAATACAAAATTAAGCTGGGCATGGTGGCGGGCACCTGTAATCCCAGCTACTCGGGAGGCTGAGGCACAGAACTGCTTGAACCCAGGAGGGGGAGGTTGCAGTGAACCGAGATTGCGCCATTGTGCATTCTGGGCAACAGAGCGAGACTCCATCTCAAAAAAAAACTTGCTATGATGAATAGATTTAGTTCATCAAACTATCCTCCAGTTTCCTTACCTACCTTGAAACATTTTGATGGCTATGTCACTACTTCCCTGCCTTTGTAACTTAAAATACTTAAATCTCTGTTTCCTTCAGCAGAATCGCTTGACCCCGCCCCCAGCTCTGTGGGAAAGGACCTCAGTGCCTCTATTCCTTCCTTCCACCTCTGCCCCTTTGTTTGTGCCTCTCACTTTCTGTCAGCTCTTCCTTTATATCCACGAGTCAAAATCGGACACTTACATTACATTCTGTTCTCAAATTAACTATGTTGTGCTTTGACAGGTTGATTCTCAAAGTTCAAAACAAGTAACATTTATATATGATCATGATCATGTAAATATTGTTCACTGCAGAAGCAAAAAGGCTACGATTATTCTTTCCTTCCCCATGGTTTCTAATGCCATGACCCCTGTGCTAAAGAATACTACCAGTATCTGTTTCACAGTTTCCTAACACTCCAATTGCTAAAAATCATGCCCCATAGTTTGCATCATATCTGGACCATGACCATGTTTTACAGCCAGCTCTCTGTATCCACAGGTTCTACATCATGTATTCAATCAATTTCAACCACGGACTGAAAACAATCCATGGATATGGAGGGCCCATTGTAAGGGACTTGAGGATCTGAGGATTTTAATCTCTTCAATGGTCCTGGAACCAATTCCCCTGAGACACAGAAGGCCAACTGTATATATTTTGTTTTCCAAAAAGTAGCCGTAATTTTAAACAGTTAATCTCAAAACCTAATCACACTGATGGAATTAGTATGTTACAACTCACACTCAGGAGGTGTGATTATAACAGGATAAAATAGATTTTCAAAATTTCTTTTATAGGGTTAAGAAAAAAAGACTGTGAAAAGGAAAACTATTGTTTTTAAAGTTGTACAAATTTTCTAAAAGTTGTACTGAATTTTATTCTATTCGTTCCCTAAATAGGTTCATTTGTATGAAAGCAGTTATAGCCAAAAAAGAAAGAAAGAAAAAAAAAGCTGTTTCATTAAAATGGAATAGCCAATAAAAAATAAAAATAATAAAAAACAAGTAATCTACTTGGCACTAAAACTGTTACAATATCGACATGTGAAAACTCAAAAGGATTTTTGGCGAAAATTAACAAAGGACAAAACAGGATTTATTTATTTTAGGTTCAATTTTTAAAATTTTTTTTGGAGACAGTCTCCATAGCCCGAGCTATGCTGCTCAGGCCGGTGTGCAGTGGCGATGCACAGGTGAGATCATGGCACTTCACAGCCTTGAACTCTTGGGCTCGAGCAATTCTCTTGCTTCAGTCTCCCCAACTAGCTGGGACTACAGGTGTGTAGCGCCACTATGCCCGGCTTTCAGGCTCTATTTTATTTTGGGTTTCAATTAATTTCTTCTGGACTGAGGCACATGATAATTTGGGTAGTCAGTATTCTGGGAGTTTTGAAATAACATCTTGAAAAACAAATGGAAACTTACTGACGAGTTCTCTTTGCTACTACATCGTCTAGTAGTTGTTCTGTATTCAACTGGGCCTGAACCTGAAGAGAAAAAAAAAAGCAGTAGGTCCCACAGAAAGCAGAGGATTGAATCCAAAGAGCGATCCTGCTCTAGAACCTTATAACCCAGTGGGGCATGTGCATGAATGCAGAGAGGCCTGTGCTATTCTGGCAACACTTCCCTGTCGGAATTCCTGTATCAGAACAAGTGGCAAATACAGGTTTATTCCCAAATAACATGTTAAATTATTGTAAGACATTGCTATTGAGGGTAAGGACAGGAAATAAAAAACGTACAACAGAAAGAACTAATCTACTGCCATGTTCCTCATATCCTGAACCCAATGCTGCCTGTGACTGAGGCTTACTGAAGGTGGCTGCTCAGGATCCTCTTTGGGTTAAAAAAAACAAAACAAAACAAAACAAAAAAACACTGCCACAGTTTTTAAATACCTTCAGGCCTCTTCTGAAAAGAAAAGTTGCCTGACGAGTATCTTTCTGATGATTTAATTTATTTCCACTCCTGGTAAAATTAGCTGGAATGTTATTTCTGCAACAAAAACACATATGCCATGCTAAGCCATTTAACTACTTTTAAACGTCTTGAGGAAAAATAAGCAAAAATAGTTAAATTCATAGGCTGAAAACATGAGGTGCAAGTAACAAACAACTCTGAATTATTTCCTTATTAACATGAAGCTATTGAGATTTGATTAACAAATACCTCCCTCCGAAGCACAGCACATAACCACCTGTTAATTTCGAACCACTTTATCGTCCAAATATTCAATCCTCTAACATTTCATATATCTTCTGAAGACAATAATAATCACATTTTTAGTGCTATTTCCTATATTTGGTGAAAACGTAACTTCACAATTTACAGGATTAGTACAAAGAAAAACTACACATAGGCCAAACTGAAGACCTAAAATAAACTGAAGACCAAAAATAAAGACAAAGGTTTGAAAAATAACATCTCCTCCTCCAGCTTTCTCTTCCTTCCTCACTCAGAAACTGTTATGTATTAACATAAACCATAAAGGCCAGGCATTATGGCTCACACCTGTAATCCCAGCATTTTGGGAGGCTGAGGTGAGTGGATCACTTGAGGTCAGGAGTTTGAGACCAGCCTGGGCAACATGGTGAAATCCTGTCTCTACTAAAAACACAAAAACTAGCCAGCCTTGGTGGCACGCGCTTGTAGTCCCAACTACTCAGGAGGCTGAAGCATGAGAATTGCTTGAATCAGGGAAGCAGAGGCTGCAGTGGGCCGAGATCACGCCACTGCACTCCAGCACAGCGATAGACTTCATCTCAAAAAATAAATAAACCACAGAAAAACTTATACTCTTCTGTTTCTTGTTCTTTCATGCACAGAACAATGCTGTTAATTACGTTTGACTTTCACCAATTCTTTTATCTTTTTTTAATTTTACTTTAAGTTCCGAGACACATGTGCTGAACATGCAGGTTTCTTACGTAGGTATATATGCGCCATGGTGGTTTGCTGCACCTAATTTCTTGTTTTCTATAGGAAGTTGGTGAAGTATGAAAAATTAAAATTTCATATTTATGCAATATTCAATCCTCTAATATTCCATGTCTTCAACTGATATATTGATAAATATGAAACACTATACAAACAAGTGTTCAACAGATTCCTTAGTCTTACCTCCAATCTTTCAGAGATTCAAGTTCAAAATTTCCCTAGCTAACCCAATTAACATTTAAGTCTCATGTAAATGATGGGTTCTTATTTGAGAAGGTACCTTATTATCAAGTGATTCCCAAAAGATGATGGTTAAAACTGCAATTCCAGCCATTACATTTTTTGTTTTGTTTTTTATTTTTTATTTTGTTTGAGACAGTCTCACTGTTACCCAGGCTGGAGTGCAGTGGCACGATCTTGACTCACCGCAATCTCCGCCTCTCAGGTTTAAGCAATTCTCCTGCCTCAGCCTCCCAAATAGCTGGAACTACAGGCATGCACCACCATGTCCAGCTAATTTTTATATTTTTAGTAGAGATGGGGTTTCACCATGTTGGCCAGGCTGGTCTCAAACTCCTGGCCTCAGGTGATCTACACGCCATGGCCTCCCAAAGTGCTGTGAATACAAGCATGAGCCACTGTGCCCAGCCACTGCATTTTTAAAAAACTCCATTCCAGGTTTTGTTTGCTGAATAATCTTCCACGAAAGATAAATAAATAGTACTTGAAACTGAATAAGGAAACTTCACACCTCATTAACTTCATCTACTTTGTCCTTACAGAGAACAGAATGCCGTAACAACAGATCATAATTTTTCTTTTTTTTCAGAGATGGGGGTCTCACTATGTTGCCCAGGTTAGCCCTGAATCCTGGGCTCATGTGATCCTTCTGCCTCAGCCTCTTAAGTAGCTGGGACCACAAGCACATGCCACTGTGCCCAGCTCACAGGCCATAATTTTTGGTTTTTCTTATTCAACTTAGTATAAAAATAATTTCAGTTTAACAAGTGTTCATCAAGAATTCTTCCTTTCTAGTTTGATTTTTCCACAAATAACACACATTGTGATTCAGTGTTCCAGTAAGGGCCATCCAGACTGAGTAACAAATTGAGCTTTCAGAATTCCCAATTTTGAATAATTCCCACTGAGATGTTAAGAGTTCTACCAGGGCTGGGCACAGTGGCACATGCCTGTAATCCCAGCACTTTAGGAGGCTGAGGTGGCAGGATCACTTGAGGCCAGGAATTGAGACCAGCCTAGGCAACAGGATGAGATCCTGTCTCTACCAAGAAAAAAAAACTAGCAGGGCATGGTGGCATGTATCTGTGGTCCCATCTACTCAGGAGGCTGATGTGGGAGGATCACTTGAGCCCGGGTGGGGGTTGAGGCTCCAGTGAGCAGTGAGCAGTGATGGCGCCACTGCACTCCAGCCTCAGCAATAGAGCGAGAAGACCCTGTCTCAAAAAACAGGAAAAAAAAAAAAAGAGAGAGAGTTCTACTAAAGTGATCAGCTTTTGCAATTTTATTCCATGTGTCAAAGAGGTAAAGAAGCAGAGTGATGCTTTTTAAAAAGCTTATATTGGTTAAATTCATCAGTAAGAATTCATCTAATAAACGAGCTATTACTGGATACATCCATGTGGATGTTCAGATAGACATCCCAAACATCTGTCTTGAAAATGACCAGGTAACTAAAAAAATCACTGCAAATCTATTCTTCACACCACTTAATGCTAGAAGTGTTTTTTAATGCAAAATAACACATCATCATATTTGAGTACTTACTTTCTGTTTAGCTGGTTAGGTCTCTTGAGAACTGCCACTGGTTTCCTCTGCCCTTCATTTTGTCTCAGAAGGTTTGCCTTCCTTTTTAACACTGGAAAATATTGTTCTATATTCTATCAGAAGGCAAGAAACTATGTTAATCAAATTGCATTTTTCTATATACCCTACTACAATAAACATTTCTGATGCAGAATGAACAGGGATTGACAACAGCTTGAATGTGTAGATAAGGGAGATGGAGAAACAGCTTGAAAATTTACAGCCTAAGCGATTGGAAAGATGAAAACCCCACATTATATTTAAAATATGTGAGGTACTCAGGGGACCCACAGGTGATGGGGAATTGTGGCTCCGCAACTCAAGAGAAGAATCAGAGGGCCAGAGATATAAATTAGGGAATAATTTATATAAACATGATTTTTGATACTAATAGATTTTAAAAAGCCAAGTTCCAAAACAAATGCCGAAAACAAGAAAAAGCGGGGAAGTCATGACAGCAAAGAAGCTGGAATAGACATGGTCAGAGGCAAAAAGTACCATAAAAAACAAAAGCACATGAAACACCCTCTTTTTCTTCCTCCACATATGTAAATTAAATCCACCATTAAAGCCTAATTCAGATATCCATATTGTCCATAAAGACTTCTCGAAAGTTCTTGACAAATATGAACCTTATCTTATACTTTATCTGGATTCCTCTGTTAAGTATATGAGAAGTACTTCATAAATATCCACTGACTGACTCACATTAAAAAGTCTTAATTTGGTCAGGCACGGCGGCTCACGCCTTTAATCCCCGCACTTTGGGAGGCTGAGGCAGGTGGATCACGAGGTCAGGAGTTTGAGACCAGCCTGGCCAACGTGGTGAAACCCCGTCTCTACTAAAAATACAAAAATTAGCCAGTCATGGTGGCACACACATGTAGTCCCAGCTACTCAGGAGGCTGAGGCAGGAGAATTTCCTGAACCCAGGAGGCGGAGGTTGCAGTGAGCCGAGATTGCACCACTGCACTCCAGCCTGGGTGACAGAGTGAGACTCTATCTCCCCCCGCAAAAAAAACCTCAATTTTCGGCCACGCATGGTGGCTCACGCCTGTAATACCAGCATTTTGGGAGGCAGAGGCGGGTAGATCACTTGAGGTCAGGAGTTCCAAGACTAGCCTGGCCAACATGGTGAAACCCCATCTCTACTAAAAATACAAAAATTAGCCAGGCGTGGTGGCACACACTTGTAATCCCAGCTACTCAGAAGGCTGAGCCAAGATCACGTCACTGCACTCCAGTTGGGTAACAGAGCAAGGCTCTATCTACATATAAAAAACAAAAAACAAACAAACAAAAAACTTACTTATATTTGAGAATGTGGAAATTTAGGTATTCTTTATGAATGGCAGTGATTTTTATTCAGATATTAAATTTGATATATCAGTCCCAAAGTACTATATAAAAACAAATAAAATTTTCTGTTAAGCTTATTCACAGAAATGTTAGTACAAATAAAGGAAAAGGACATCTAATCCAGGATTAAGCCATCATCCTACCTTGTCACTTAGAGGTGGACGATTCATAGGACTAATTCCTTTTCGAATTCCAGTTGTTTTCCTAGCTGCAAGGCCAGTGATAACTCCATTAGGACGTCTCTTTCCAGGCATGACTCTTCCTCTACGATTCAGACTAGTCTTACCAAAACCTAGAGGAAGCAAAAAGAGAAGAAAATGTCAATTTAACAATTCAGCTGGGAGGGTCACAGGATATTCTATTTTCCAAGGAAGGGGGAAGTTATGAACATTTATTATGTTATGATTTATGTATTTTAAATTACATAAGATATGTCATTTTAAAAAGCAATCTGTTGCATTGGGAAGTGTTCTGTGACTATACCGGACTGTAAATAACTAGAGGATTCGCACATGTGGCCATACTCTTTCGTCATTAGTTTCTCAACAGACAGTCCAGAGTCTTTACCTGTGCACTAGGGTCGATACTAACCATCTGTGGTTACTACTGAGTACTTGAAGTTAAGTACTAGTCTGAATCGAGGTATTTCAAGGTAAAATATTTCACTATATGATTTATATAAAATCATCAGTGAAATATTTTAGAGATACTCGGCGAAATAAAATATATTCATATGTGCTCAATCTTTATTGAACAACGCTGATGTAGAGTGGAATCACTATCTCATTTCCAATTTACTTATGACAGCACATTGCCATCTGGCTTCACTTTCAGCCCTACTCCATTCAAATCACTTTTGCTAAGTCGCCAGTGCCAATAGACATATTTTAATCTGTGGCATGTGACATTACCAACTTTGGTTTTCCATTATATATCTTACCTATTTGAATACTTTTCTAGGCTGGGCACAGTGGCTCATGCCTGTAATCCCAGCACTTGGGAGGCCGAGGCAAAAGGATCCCTTGAGCTCAGGAGTTTAAGACCAGCCTGGGCAACATAGTGAGGCCTCACCTCTAAAAATTAGTTGGGCATGGTAGCACACGCCTATAGTCCCAGCTACTCAGGAGGCTGGGGTGAGAGGATTGCTTGAGTCCAGGAGCTCTAGGCTACAACAGAGTGAGACCCTGTCTCCAAAAAATAAATAGATTAAAAAAATAAATAAATATATAAATAAATAAGTAAATACTTTTTTCTAGTTAAAAAAAAAATAGGGGCCGGGTGTGGTGACTCACGCCTGTAATCCCAGCACTCTGGGAGGCCGAGGAGGGTGAATCACGAAGTCGGGAGATCAAGACCATCCTGGCTAACACTGTGAAACCCGTTTCTACTAAAAATACACAAAATTAGCTGGGCGTGGTGGCACGCACCTGTAGTCCCAGGTAATAGGGAGGCTGAGGCAGGAGGATCACTTGAGTTTGGGAAGCAGAGGTTACAGTGAGCTGAGATCACACTGTACTCCAGCCTAGGGTGACAGAGCGAGATCCTGTCTCACACACACACACACACACACACACACACACACACCCTGTCTCACACACACACACCCCTATATTGTGAAAATATTATCCCATGTTTTTGATATCCTTTTATTGAATTACTTTTTAATATGCCATACTTGATCCAACCAACTTTAGAGTAATCATTTCAGTTAGTTCTACTCATAAATAATATCACAATGGAACCATAGATATATTTTTAAACACATCCACGATTATTTTCTGAAGATGTGAGTTTCTAGAAGGTGAAATGTTAGTTAAACAGTAAAGCAAACTCTTTTTTTTTTCTTTGAGACGGAGTTTCACTCTGTCCCCCAGGCTGGAGTGCAATGGCGTGATCTCAGCTCACTGCAACCTCCACCTCCCAGGTTCAAACAATTCTCCTGCCTCAGCCTCCCTAGTAGCTGGGATTACAGGCACACACCACCACACCCAGTTATATTTTTGTATTTTTAGTAGAGACGGGGTTTCACCATGTTGGTCAGGCTGGTCTCAAACTCTTGACCTCAGGTGATCTGCCTGCCTTGACTTCCCAAAGTGCTGGAGTTACAGGCGTTGAGCCACCACAGCTGGCTTAAAGTTTTTAGTTTTTAAATCAATTTATTGCTTCCCTACGTGTGAAATTGCAACCAGATGGAGATTAAACCATATTGGGAAAAACTGTACATTAAAACTAATTCCAGTATAGAATGACTTGCTATTTGTGTTAAATAACATGACAGCTACCCTTCACTGTCCTAGGCACTGTGCTGAGTACCCTAATTCGTACGGTAAGCTGAGCTGAGCGCTGTAATTCGTATGATAATCTGAGCTGAGCGCTGTAATTTGTATGAAAATCTGAGCTGAGCGCTATAATTCGTATGAAAATCTGAGCTGAGCACTATAATTCCTATGATAATCTGATAAGACTGATGCTAAAGATCTTTCTTGAGAAAGGAAGAAACTGGAAAATATTCCAAAAGAACGAGTGAGTTTGTAGGGCAAAAAGAAAAGATTAAAAGGAGGAGGAACCCATTATTATACCGAAATTTTAGGACTAGATGAGAAAGACTGACAACAGTCTCTCATAAATAGCAATCAAATGGATTAAAACAAGATCTTAAGTATGAAATAAGGTTGGGTACCGCAGCTCACGCCTGTAATTCCAACACTTAGTGAGGATGAGGCTGGTGGATCATTTGAGGTCAGAAGTTCGAGATTAGCCTGGCCAACATGGTGAAACCTCGTCTCTACTAGAAATACAAAAATTAGCTGCCAGGCGTGGTGGTGGGCGCCTGTAATCCCAGCTACTCAGGAGGCTGAGGCATGAGAATCGCTTGAACCTGGGAGGCAGAGGTTGCAGTGAGCCAAGATCGCACTACCACACTCCAGCCTGGGCGATGGAGCCAGACTCCATCTCAAAAAACAAAAAATAAATAAAAATAAAATAAACAAGTATGGAATAGATCTCTATCCCTTGGTGCTATTTCTATTGATAGTACAGTACATTGTTCCCATACTTATCAATCTTTCTACTGTCTTTTTTTTCTCTTATCCATGGTGTTGCCTTTTTTGGTTTGTTTTTTTTGAGATAGAGTCTCGCTTTGTCATCCAGGCTGGAGTGCAGTGGCCGGATCTCAGCTCACTGCAAGCTCCGCCTCCCAGGTTCAAGAGATTCTCCTGCCTCAGCATCCCAAGTAGCTGGGACTACAGGTGCCACCACCACACCCGGCTAATTTTTGTATTTTTAGTAGAGATAGGATTTCACTATGTTGGCCAGGCTGGTCTTGAACTCCTGACCTCGTGATCCACCCACCTCGGTTTCCCAAAGTTCTGGGATTACTGGCATGAGCCATGGCGCCTGACCTCCTCCTCTACTTTCTAATCAGGCCTATGTGATTCGTTCTCCCACCTTTCTACCTTTGAACAAACTTCATTAGCTGTATGTTTTAGCAATGATTGTATTTTTCACCCTTTCATTGTCACATTACATAAAGCAAGAAAGATCTATACATACTGCCCCAATCATCTCCCCTCCCCTCTTATGCTCTGTGACTGTCTTATATTCTAAAAAGCACTATGAAGGGGTACTAAAGACATCATCCAATGCAACAGTCTTTTCTTAGTTTTCATTCATTTAGCCTCTCTGCAGCATTCCAGAGTACCCACATTCTCAATGTACTACAACTACCACCCTTTATGAAGACCTTTCTGCATTTTCAGCTCCACCAGAGCAGTAGTTTAATACTAGTTAGGTATCAGAATCATCCATGAAGCTTAAAAAAAGTTCCCTACCTCTACAGGTTCCGGTTCAGTAGAAATAAAGTACAGCCAGAGCATCTATTTCATAAAGCTCCACAGGTGCAACTACGGTTGATAACAACTAAAACTAGAGAAAGACATTTTCATCTTTCTTTTAAATCCCAAGACTAATCTATTCATGAGTTTCTTTCCACATACATCATATGCCTCAATAATTTCAGGAGCCTTACCATCTAAATAAAGATTTGAGGGATTTTCTGGGAACTGTCACATCCTAGGGTATATGTAATCATATTATTGGCTCCTTTCCAAAGCAACATACAAATATTTCCATCTCTTCTACTTCTAATAAGAACAGCATTCTCAAACTTTTCAGTCTCGGTACCTCTTTACACTCTTTCTTTTTTTTTTTTTTGTAGAGACGGGGTCTCCCTATGTTGCCCACGCTGGTCCTGAAGTCCTTGGCTTAAGCAATCCTCCTACTTTGGCCTCCCAAAGTGCTGGGATTACAAGCACGAACCTCTTCATATGCTTAAAAATTGAGGACTCCAAAGTTTTTGTTTCTGTGGGTTTTATTTACTGCAATTAAAATAAAACCTTTTTTTTTTTTTAGACAACAGTCTCACTCTGTCACCCAGGCTAGAGTGCAATGGCATGATCTCAGCTCACTGCAACCTCTGCCTCCCCAGTTCAAGCAATTCTCCTGCCTCAGCCTCCTGAGGAGCTGGGATTACAGGTATGTGCCCCCACACCCGGCTAACTGTTGTATTTTTAGTAGAGATGAGGTTTCACCATGTTGGTCAGGCTGCTCTCAAACTCCTGACTTCAGGTGATCCACCCACCTCGGGCTCCCAAAGTGCTGGGATTACAGGGGTGAGCCACCACACCTGGCCATAATAAAAACTATTAATAAGATAGTTAAAAACCATTTCACTTAATAATAATAAACTCATTACACATAGGGTACACATCTCTTTTTAAATGAAAAATAACAAATTTTTTTTTTTTTTTTTTTTTGAGACGGAGTCTCGCTGTGTCTCCCAGGCTGGAGTGCAGTGGCGCGATCTCGGCTCACTGCAAGCTCCGCCCCCTGGGTTCACGCCATTCTCCCGCCTCAGCCTCCCAAGTAGCTAGGACTACAGGCGCCCGCTACCACGCCCGGCTAATTTTTTGTATTTTTAGTAGAGACGGGGTTTCACCGTGTTAGCCAGGATAGTCTCGATCTCCTGACCTCGTGATCCACCCGCCTCGGCCTCCCAAAGTGCTGGGATTACAGGCTTGAGCCACCGCGCCCGGCCGAAAAATAACAAATTTTAACTTTTATTTTAAGGTTGCGGTACATGTGCAGGATGTGCAGGTTTGTTACATATGTAAACATGTATCACAGGGGTTTGCTGTACAGATTATTCCATCACTGAGGTATTAAGCCTGGTATCCATTAGTTGTTTGTTTTTCTGTGTGTGTGTGTTTGGAGACAGAGTCTTGTTCTGTCTCTCAGGATGGAGCGCAGTGGCCGGATCTCAGCTCACTGCAAGCTCCATCTCCCGGGTTCACGCCTTTCTCCTGCCTCAGCCTCCCGAGTAGCTGGGACTACAGGCGCCCACCACCACACCCGGCTAGTTTTTTGTATTTTTAGTAGAGACAGGGTTTCACCGTGTTAGCCAGGACGGTCTCGATCTCCTGATCTCATGATCCACCTGCCTCGGCCTCCCAAAGTGCTGGGATTACAGGCATGAGCCACCGCGCCTGGCCTTTTTTATTTTTGAGACAGAGTCTCGCTCTGTCACTCAACCAGGCTGGAGTGCAGTGGTGTGATCTCGGCTCACTACAACCTCCGCCTCCCAGGTTCAAGTTATTCTCCTGCCTCAGCCTCCCGAGTAGCTGGGACGACAGGTGCCCACCACCATGTCCAGCTAATTTTTATATTTTTAGTAGAGACGGGGTTTCACCATATTGGCCAGGCTGCTCTTGAACTCCTGACCTTGTGATCTGCCCGTCTCGGCCTCCCAAAGCGCTGGGATTACAGGCTGAGCCACTGCGCCTGGCCTAGTTATTTTTATTTTCTGAAACAAACAAAAATATTTAGTAAGAAGAGTGTTGTTGTTTTTGGATCTCCTTGGTGTTTGCCTTAATAGAAGATTCTCACTAGATTCTCACAACTGCTTGTTAAGGACTGAATGTTTGTAGTTCTCCAAAATTCACATGTTGAAGTACTAACACTTAATATGATGGTATTAACAGGTGAGGGCTTTGGGAGGTAAATCATGAGGATGGAGCCATCGTGAACGGGATTAGTGTCCTTACAAAAGTGACCCTGGAGAGCTCTCCAGCCTTCTTTCTGCCACACAAGGATACCACAAGAAGTCCAAAGTCCGCAACCTGGAAAACAACCCTCACCAGAATCTGACCTTGCTGACATCCTGACCTTGAACTGCTAATCTCCAAAACTGTGCAATATAAACTTCTGTTGCTTATAAGCTACCTAGTCTACGGTACTTTGTTACAGCCCACTGAACTAAGATCCTGCTTTTGCATTCTATCTACTTTAATTATCAGATATCGTGTAGACTCCAGAAAAGCCTACTGTACATTCCTGAGAGAGCAAGAGTGAAAATACAATTAATGCCTTAGTATTAATATTAAATTAGTTTTGATCTTGTGGATCCCCCATGTCTTAGGGATCCCCAAGGGTCCCTGATGACATTTTGAGAACAACTCTATACATTCTACCACGGAAGAACACTCTATACATTCCTCCACTGAAGAACAACTCTATACACTCTACCACTGAAGAACAACTCGATACATTCCTCCACTGAAGAACACTCTATACATTCCTCCACTGAAGAACACTCTATACATTCCTCCACTGAAGAACAACTCTATACATTCCTCCACTGAAGAACACCCTATACATTACTCCACTGAAGAACACTCTATACATTACTCCACTGAAGAACACCTCTATACACTCTACCACTGAAGAACACCTCTATACACTCTACCACTGAAGAACAACTCTATATATTCCTCCACTGAAGAACAACTCGATACATTCCTCCACTGAAGAACACCCTATACATTCCTCCACTGAAGAACACTCTATACATTCCTCCACTGAAGAACACCTGGGTAGTTTCTCCAAGTATTTACTGAGTGCCTAAATTATTATTCACACATGAAGTTAGAAAGATTTCATTCACTGACTTGTTCCACCATCAGAAATCATACTGCGGATCTGCAAAGAGATCTCTGTCCTAATTATTTCTCTTACCTCAAGCTAACATCTTCATTGACATTACAAAGTGGAAATCTGAACTTTTTCCTAGCCAATCAGAATTTAAGACAATCTTCTATCTCTGTACATTCAGTAACAGTGGCTGCTGTTCTATTTTAGCCCCTGTCACATGTAAGCAATAAACATACAAGGACAAGCTCAATCTTATGAAATCCTAAGATGCCCCTAGATATCATTTATTTCAAGGCTCAGATCACAACATCCATAAAAGAAAAGCTTTTCTGATCCTTCATGGACCAGCTCACATTTCACCTTATTCATGAAATCACTCCTGATCTTCTTAGTACAAAATCTCTAAAGTCCTATAATACTATTTGAATTTCTCTTATGACATTTCTCCCGTACTACCTTTTCCATCTTATCTCTAACACTGGAAATTAATTCCTTGAAGTAGAAGACCATATCTTTATATAACCCTAGGACTCAATCAGGTTAGAGTATCTATCAAGTATTTAACACTGAAATATATTAATGTTAAATATTTGATAAACATTAATTAATGAATATATTTCTGGCTTCTATGAACTCTCAACAGTTATTTTAAAAACAAAGAATATAAAAACAAACAAATAATACAAAAAATACATAGTATGTTCAATAACGTTTATAAGAAATATTTAGGCTGGGCACAGTGGCTTACTCCTGTAATCCCAGCCCTCTGGGCGGCCGAGGCAGGAGGCCAAGGCAGGTGGATCACCTGAGGTTGGGAGTTCGAGACCAGCCTGAACAATATGGAGAAACACCATCTCTCCTAAAAATACAAAATTAGCTGGGCGTGGTGGCGCATGCCTGTAATCTCAGCTAGTTGGGAGACTGAGGCAGGAAAATCGCTTGAATCTGGGAGGTGGAGGCTGCAGTGAGCCAAGATCGCGCCATTGCACTCCAGCCTGGGCAACAAGAGCGAAACTCCATCTCAAAGAAAAAATGTAAATATAAATCACTGGAACTAAACTTCATTTGCTACAGTTAAATACCTGTCATGAAATTCACTCCCTTAGGTTCAACTATTCAAAAAATTATTACAGATGAATAGTTTCTTTTTAGGGCCCAATCTCAGTTATATGTACTTTTCTTGAGACAGAGTCTCATGCTGGAGTGCTGTGGTACCATCATGGCTCACTGTGGCCTTGATCTCCTAGGCTCAAGCCATCTTCCCACCTCAGCCTCCCAAGTGGCTGGGACCAGAAGGAGGTCCCAGGCTACCACACCTGGCTAATGTTTAAAATTTTTTGTAGAGACAGGGTCTCCCTGTGTTGCCCAAGCTGGTCTCAGATTCCTGGATTCAACTGATCTTCCCAAAGTTCTGGGATTACAGGCATGAACCACTGTGCTAGGCTTCAGTTATACATATTTTGAGGATACAATGGGATATTAGCTGTAAACACAGAATTATGTTCAACCTACTGGAGATTATTTTTATGTTTTTCAACATATAGAATAAAAATCAATTTGGAAGTTAGTTTGTCAAACATATTTTTACATATCTGAAAAAGGTTTAGTTCTTTTATTTGAACAAAGATTTATTCTAAAATTCTGATATTGCTGATAAAGAAGTTAACAAGCCATATATATTAGTGTTCAATTACGGCCTACAATCGAGATGGTTATAAATAATATAAATACAAAAATGGTTATATATATATAATGGCAGTATATAACGGTTATAGATAACATAAATATAAATAAATAAGCTTCCAGATTGTCAAAAATAACTAAATGTATAGAGATCCACATTATATCTAAAGCATTCAATTCTGAGTGTCACCTTTGGAAGATTCAACAAATCCTAAAGTTCTTGGATGATAAGACAAGGAGTCTGAAGGTCATTTTCTACGCAGAATGTAATAGTAGTCTCCACATAATTAAAGAGTTCTCATATACGAAAGAGAATTTGCTTTCTATAACTTTACTGAAGTGCCAGGCATGCTTTAATTCAAATTAAGAGGCCAAGCACAGTGGCTCATGCTTGTGAGGTAGTATGCTCTTTCGCTGAATATATTTAAGCTGGAGTTAGTCATCCATTAGGCAGACTATTAAAGGAACATCTCACTTGGATGGAGATAGGAGCTCATGATTTATAAGATCCTTTGCAATTCTAAACTCTGAATATAATTTAGACTATGTATAAACTGAAGTTACTTTTAAATGACTTAAATGTTTAAGAAACAGTGTTATGCCTATTGAAGGCTACTGAAATTTTTACCAGGTTTTAGATCTAAACAAACACCTAGTCATAGAGGAAACAGAAAACACAAAGAGTACTGATGCATTTCCTCCACATTAAGCATACGCTAAAGACAGTACACTATGAACACACAAATAACAGCTTTTCATTAAAGCTTCCTTTCAAAACTTACCAGAATTCTGTTGGATTCCCCATCGTACTCTCATCCTGAATTGCCGGGCACCACTTTGCTGGAGGAGTCTTCTATTTAGTCTTGGAAAATTCTGCTTCTTCCCTTCCTTTCGATTCAACTTGATGATATCATCTATGATAGAGGAAATGCCAATTATTTTCATTTTAACTTAACTCAATTACTCAGTTTCATTTTCCAGCTGATAGATTTCCTATGTTCCTAACTTCTCTTCTATTTTGAAAGCACTTCCATAAGAGGATAACAAGAATCAGTCATTTTTCAATAGCCCAAAGCAGATCTACCAATTAATGAAGAGTGCTATTAGCCATAGTATTTCTTTACCTGATGACTCTAAGCAGAAGCCTGTTTACAAAAGTTATTCCTACTTACTTTCCATAATGACAGAAGCCTCCATTTTTTAAAGATGACCCCCTTCTGGCCGGGCACAGTGGCTCACGCCTATAATCTCAGCACTTTGGGAGGCTGAGGTGGGAGGATCATCTGAGGTCAGGAGTTTGGGACTGGCCTGACCAACATGGTGAAACCCTGTCTCTACTAAAAATACAAAAAAAAAAAAAAAAGCCAGGTATGGTGGTATGCCCCTATAATCCCAGCTACTCGGGAGGCTGAGGCAGGAGAATTGGTTGAACTCGGGAGGCGGAGGTTGCAGTGAGCCAAGATCGCACCACTGCACTCCAGCCTGGGTGATGGAGGGAGACTCCATCAAAAAAAAAAAAAAAAAAAAAAAAAAGGAAAAAAAGATGACCACCTTCCAATATGTAGGTAATCAAAAATTAAACCATTCAACTAAAATACTAAATGCTGAAATTCAGCCAATATTTATTGAGCATATACTACATGCAGTGAATATATGTGTCAGGTTGTGCTGTAACTGAAAGAAAAGTAAAATACGATCCCTTTTCTAAGTAAGTTTAAAAGTACTGATGGAAACAGACATGCAAATAGCAAATACAAAATTAAACAAGTGCCATAATAAAGGTATAGTACAAAAAAATACTAATGGCTCACCTCTAGCAAAGTACTTCAAGGTTACCTTATTTTTCTTTCTACACGGACCTGAGCCTCATTACTTCCAAACATACTACCAAACTGCCCCAAGGTAATTCACAAACAAAAATACCACAACAGAACAAGGTGAAGACCAGAAAATTAAATGTGCTCCAGATTCCCATTTATATCTGTTAAAAGAGGTTACCAGAAGCCAAACATACTCCTTTAAGAAATATCCAGCTGGGCACAGTGGCACATGCCTGCAATCCCAGCACTTTGGGAGGTGAGATGGGAGACTACTTCAGCCCAAGAGTTCAAGACCAACCTGGGCAACACAGCAAAACCTCATCTCCACAGATAATTTTTAAAAATTAGCCAGGCATGGTGGTGCGTGCCTGTGGTACTCGGTACTCAGTGGTGCGTGCCCCAGCTACTCGGGAGGCTGAGGCGGGAGAATTCCTTGAGCTCAAGCGCTCGAGGCTGCAGTGAGCCACGGTCATGCCACCGCAGTCCAGCCTAGGCAACAGAGCAAGATTGTCTCTCAAAAAAAAAAAAAATATATATATATATATATACACACACACACACACACACACACACACATTTTCTCCACAGTCCTAATTTCAGTATTATTTGATAATTGAGAAAGCAAATAAAACAAAGAAATTGCATACAGTCAACAACTTCTTAATAAAACTCTACAAAACTAATAAACTCAAATTTTTTTGTCACTATAATTAGTCTCTCCAGAAGTCAGAGAAGGAAATATAACTTGAAGGTCCTTTGTAATATATTACTGTTCTACCTAACCCATCTCTAATCTTTAAGACTCTTAATTACACTCAAATATTCACACAAAATCTCTCAAATCTCCCCCAAAGTATTTAGTTGTCTTCTTAAAATTAATGTCCAACTGCGAAAGAGTTCACAGTTCATCAAAGTTAACGGCACTCAAAAACTTTTGTAAAAAATTAAAAGGTCTCATGAACATCAGATATATAAACATGCATCTCAACAAGCATCAAGCGAATACTTAGGAAGACACTCTTTATGAGACACTGCTTTCCTTTAACAAAGTGCTACTTACTCTTCATCAAAAGTCTAAAATCTCAAGCCTTGAGAGTAAATCAAAAAAATGAATTTGGTCTGGGGAGCATTAAACAAAAAAGAGGCAAAGTACAATGTTGACTAACAAAGTTAATCTTAAAATACAGCATATGGGCCGGGCGTGGTGGCTCACGCCTGTAATCCCAGCACTTTGGGAGGCTGTGGGCGGATCACGAGGTCAGGAGATCGAGACCATCCTGGCTAACACAGTGAAACCCCGTGTCTGCTAAAAAAATACAAAAAATTAGCCAGGCGTGGTGGCGGGTGCTTGTAGTCCCAGCTACTCGGGAGGCTGAGGCAGGAGAATGGTGTGAACCTGGGAGGCGGAGCTTGCAGTGAGCCAAGATCGTGCCACTGCACTCCAGCCTGGGCAACAGAGCAAGACTCCGTATGAAAAAATAAATAAAATAAAATACAGCGTATAAAGTCTAAATATAACTAAAAATGAGAAGTAGCAGAGCATATTAAATACAAAATTACATTTCACATTTCAACATTTTACTACCTATATCTTCAAATAAGTCAAATGAGCTACCATGGCTGAGGGGCTTCTCTCAATCTAAAAAAAGAAAATGGCTTTCTCCTGCCCAATGAATAGATACAGAGGCATCAGAATTTTTTTTAAAAATTCCTTACAATGAGCTATTTTAAGCTTCTCCCCTAGCACTAGGGGAATATACATGGTAATAGTAATAGCAGCAGCAGTAGTGGTGGTAGTAAGCACTACAGTACAGGCATTAGTAACGTTAGTACCAACAGTTCTGACATGTATTCATTTAATTCACAACAATCCTATGAAACAAGTATCATCATAACACCCATTTTCAAATTAAGAAATTGAACCATGAGGGCAGCTATTGGTAAACTCGGTACTCAATATGAAATTCAAATACACCTAGCAAAGCCATGATTTAAAACAAAAAAATCAGGTTCTAAAACCTCTGCAAACCTGGTAAGATTAAACATTCACAAAGCATAATAACTGTCTAAGATAGACGATCATCTCTTCATCCCATTTCTGTAAAATTCTCACCAAAATGCAACAGAGAGACTGCTGTACGTTCCTGGGGGAAAGAAAGAGATCAAGCTGCTTCAGCTCTCCACAGCACTTCATTGCTACCTCCAAGAGAACGACCCCTTGATTTTCTTCACTTGAACGTACTAATCATCAAACAAAACACATACAAAAAGCAAACAGGAAATGTAGAAACTTAAGAAATCTAGGTGTAAAACAGTTTGAGGCTCTAGAACCAGACTGAAATCCTGGTACTACCACTTAACTAACTCGTATGACTTCAAGCAAGTTACTTAATTTCTCTATGCCTCAGACTTCTATAAAATGGAAATAACAACAAATAAGAAAGGCATATATACATACATACATACATATAGTGTGTGTATACAAATAACAAAGCCATATATAAACATACACTCATATATAGTGTGTGTATAAAAATAAAGCCATATACACAGACATGCACACATATAGTGTAGTATAAAAATAAAGCCATATACATACACACATATACATAGTGTAGTATAAAAATAAAGCCATATACAGACATACACACATATACATAGTGTAGTATTAAAAATAACAAAGACATATATACAGACATACACACATAAACTGTATGTATAAAAATAACAAAGGCATATATACAGACACACACATATATATAGCGTATGTATAAAAATAACAAAGGCATATATATACAGACATACACACACAGTGTATGTATAAAAATAAAGCCATATATACAGACATACACGCACATATAGTGTAGCATAAAAATAAAGGCCTATATAGACATACACATATATATAATGTATGTATAAAAATAAAGCCATATATACAGACATACACACATATATACAGTGTATGTATAAAAATAACAAAGCCATATATACAGACACACACATATACATAGTGTATGTGGAAAAATAACAAAGGCCTATATAGACATACCCATATATATAGCGTATGTATACAAATAAAGCCATACAGACACACATATATATAAAATGTATGTAGAAAAATAAAGGCATATATACAGACACACACATATAGAGAGAGTACGTAGAAAAATACAGTGCTGTATACCAGGTCCTGTTCTAAGCAGTTCACACATGCCTTCTGACTCATTTAATGTTTTCAGCAACCCTATGTGATAAATACTAATTACTATCACCTTTCTACAGATGAGGCACTGGGAAATCATCTGCCCACGGTCACATGGCTACAAAGTGGCAGAGACAGGACCTGAACTGAGACAGTGTGGATCTGGATTTCACGCTGTCCATCACTAGCGGTACAACCCTCCCAGACTTCTCATGAGGATAAACTGAGTTAATATACAAAATGCTGGCCGGGTGCGGTGGCTCACGCCTGTAGGGGAAGCCGAGGTGGGCAGATCACCTGAGGTCAGGAGTTCGAGACCAGCCTGGCCAACATGGTGAAACCCTGTCTCTACTAAAAATAGGAAAATTAGCCGGCCATCAGTGGTGGCGGGCGCCTGTAATCCCAGCTACTCAGGAAGCTGAAGCAGAAGAACCGCTGGAACCCGAGAGGCGGAGGTTGCAGTGAGCCGAGATCACATCACTGCAATCCAACCTGGGCAACAGAGCGAGACTCCATCTCAAATAATTAATTAATTTAATTTAATGCTTAGTCCAGGACCTGAACTGAGACAGTGCGGTTCTGGGTTCCATGCTCTCGATCTTCTGCTAGAAGTACAATCCTCACAGAGTTATTATGAGGATAAACTGAATTAATGCATAAAATGCTTAGTGCAGTACCTGGTAGGTAGTAAGCAATCAATATATATATAAATATTCATTATTACATTATTTCTTGGCCTTACCTCAAAAGGTTTCTCATTTTTTTGGGGGGGGGGGTGGCGGACAGGGTCTCTGTCTACAGCCCAGGCTGGAGCGTAGTGGCACAACCTTGGCTCATTGCAACCTACGCCCGCGGGTTCCAGCTATTCTCATGCCTTAGCTGGGATTACGGGCACGCGGTCAGCACGCCTGGCTAATTTTAGTATTTTTAGTAGACACGGGATTTCACCTTGTTGCCTGGGCTGGTCTCAAACTCCTGGACTCAAGCCATCTGCCCGCCTCCGCCTTCAAAGGGCTGGGATTGCAGGCTTGAGTCACCGCGCCCAGCCCCGGCTTTCTCATTTCTTACAAGCTCACTACTAACCAGCAGCTAGGCAAGACTTGAGGCCAAACCTATTATTTCTGATCATTTCCTTAAATTCACATATTGACTGTGGCAATCCTAGAAACCAACAGTTCTCTTCTCACCTGGAACCAAAAATGTTCCACCAGACAAACCACAACAAAACACACACAAGACAAATGGGAAGAAATGACAACCGAAAGAAGGTTTCCCAGACGGTTATTACCCCAAAGACCGTCCTGGGAAACGGTACGCCTCGGAATCCACCAGTCAGGTACTTTTAAACATCCGAAAAGCTGCCGGCCGAAGAGCTGGCAGAGCTGACTTACACCCAACGCCACCGAACCCCGACAGACATGTTCGTACTTCAGCCCAGCCAAGCTGACCACAGCGGCTGCTGCCTGGGTAGCGTCAGGGCTGAATTTCAAAGGAATCAACAACCCCCCGCTTTTTACATAATCGACAAGAAACCACGCCGGCCCTTAGGCACGCTCAAGAGCCCCACGCCTGACCTGGCTTCCCAGCGAGCCACAGCAATGTCTCCTTCCAAGATCGCTGCCTTCTCCCCACGAGCTAACTCTGAGGCCTGGAGAGGGAGACCGTGCTTTTCCAGCAGCGCGCAACACACAACACCCCGCAGGCGGCCGAGCGCCGCTTCCTCTCCGACACACGCTCCGGGGCCGCGGCCGGAGGTGGCCCGAGAGTCGCGCCCGGCAGCCAGGGCCCGCGCCGGCCCGGAACGCCCGGCGACCAGGGAAAGCTCCGGCCCCGGTTCACCCGATCGCAGCCCGGCCGGGCTCTCACAGGTCTTTCTTCAGAGGGCACGGTCGGTCGGACCGTTCCGCTGGCTCCCGGATAACGCCCACCGCGAACGCGCTCCGGGGAAACCCGCGGAGCCCTCCTCACAAAGAGCCGGCGGGCGGCGAGCCGTAGCCCCTCGGGGGAGAAGAGACGCCCCCCGCGACCCTCCGAACCTCCGGGCCCGCAGCGCCCCGGTCCCCGCCCCCACAGCCCCTCCTCCGACCGCCGCGGCCGAGGGGACGCCCGGGTCCCTCGCGGTCCCGCCGGGCACCTGGCGTCCAGCCTGCGCTCCCGGCTGTCCTCCGGGCCTCCGCTCGGGTCCGCCCACCCGCGAGAAAACTCCGCGGCAACTGCGGCCGACCGCCCCCGCCCCCACAAACCGCGCCGCCTGGTTCCGCCCGCGCCCTCCCCCGCACTCCAACTCGGTCCAACTAGGCCCCTCACCCAAAGACATGTCTATTTTGTCGAGGTTTTCATTGCTGCGGGCCTTCGGCGGCGGCGAAGAGGTCGCCGTGGCTCCCACCAGCCGGGTACCAAAGCGGTTCATGGCTGGAGACGTCGCGCTGGGAGCGGGCGCCGGGAAGGCCGGAGTCGCAGGCCTGCCGCCTCCCACTCGCGCACGCAGCCCGCCGCACCGAGGGAGCGCGCACGCGCCGGCGCCGTCCTCCGCCTCCACCCGCGGCTGCGGGCGGGGCGGGGCCACCGACGCTCGCGGGCGACCAGAGCGGCCCCGCGCCGTGACTCGCTCCTAGCGGCCCTCGCAGGACCGGACGAGGCATTGCAGCCGCCGCGCTGGGCGCTCGCGAGGACCGCCGTTGTGAGCAGCTCGAGTTTCCGCCCAAACTGGGGGAGCCAGACCGCGAGCGCCTGTGAATCGTGTGCCTTCGGTGATCTCCTAATCCTCCGTGTCCTTCGAGTCCCTCCTGCTGCAGACAGGTCCCCTGTACTTCGGTACACGCGAGCCTTGCACGCCCACTGCAGTGCAGCCTCGGAGGCAGGACAGACCCCTGCGAGCGCAGACGGCAGCCGCATCCCAGCTCCCCTCTCCCTGCACGCTCCTCCACCTACAGCTGCGCTGAGCTGCCGCCTCTGAACGCAAAGCAAACGCTGCAGTGACGGTTCCTGCGTCACCTTAACATCCAAAGTAAACGCTAACGTTTCGCGTATCTGTACCATCTCTCAATCGGCACCCTCCAAACGTTTGGCACGGTGTTTACTACCCTAATAAGACGTCAGCTTCCCTTGGGAGGGGTAAGTACCTCTGTTGAGGCAGCTGCATTTTCCTCTAATTCATTTGCATTGGGAATGGATAGAAGGGTTCGTTTACTTTTTAATCATCCCTACGGAAAAACAACTTAATATCTGATGAATTCCTGCATGACAACTTTTTTCCTTATATCCCCCCCTTCTTACCTCATTTGCCTTCCCTGAAGTAACTGCGTTTATGTGGAAGCATTTAGGTTATATCATCCTCACAACAGCTTGAAACTATCTCGGATATTTACATCTAAGGACAACACCAGATGCATTCTGTCCACCTGGAAATCTCTGTCGCCTTTCTCCTCTCCAATTCATAAAGTGCAAAAATTCCTTTAGCATAGAAACGAGCCATCTCGAAACCACAGCACCCTCTGCTTAATTCAGTCATGTCACAATGTCATGTGGCTTCCAACTTCAACACCAATGACACATTTACTATTTTTTGCTTGGGGATCCATGTTTTAAAATATTTCTGATGCATGTCACACTTAAAAATTAAAGCCAGCTGTTCCAGCTCCCCTTTCCATGCCTGAATTTAAAGCAAAGCTTGGCAGCGACAATTTGGCGGTCACCTTAACAATAAAAGTAAATGCAAACGTTTCCTGTATATGTAGCATGAATAAAACCAGGAGTCTTCACACAGATTATGTTTCCAGCTGAAATCAAAGCACTATGACTTTTTTGTAAGCCTAGTAGTCTTACCTTGGGGAAATGTATCATTTTTACTAGGCTTTTGGGAATATTCTAAATAACGTCTTATTCTCAAAGGTCAAGTTGTCCCTTTTTTTCTCATGACAAAGACTTAACAATATAGGAAGAGTGAACCACACACCTATCAAGGGGCACAAGAAACTTTAATGGTGGAGGAAAATTTGGACTCAGAAACTCGAGAACAATATTTGGCATGTCAAGGAGAATATCATGTATGTTCTTAGCATTATGTGCTTGATTTTACTACTCACCTGTCTGGACTGCTAAAATCTAGAGAAACTGGCTCATGCCTGTCATCCCAACACTTTGGGAGGCCGAGGTGGGCGGATCACCAGGTCAGGAGATCAAGGCCAGCCTGACCAACATGGTGAAACCCTGTCTCTACTAAAAAATACAAAAATAAAGCGTGGTGGTGGGCACCTGTAATCCTAGCTACTTGGGAGCCTGAGGCAGGAGAATCGCTTGAACCTGGGAGGCGGAGGTTGCAGTGAGCCGAGATCGTGCCATTGCACTCCAGCCTGGGTGACAGAGCGAGACTCCATCTCAAAAAAAAAAAAAAAAAAACACTAGAGAAACTAGGTTGTGGGCCCAGACCTGAGTTTCATTGAGTGATAACTTTTTCACTTACTTTAGTCATTCACTGTATGATTTTGGGAGTCTCTGGACCTCATACTCATCTTCAAAACCAGAAAAAAGAAGTAATAATAGTATGAAAAGTATACTAAGTTATTCCTAAAATTCCTTCCAGTTTCAAAATCCTCTAAGCACAAGTCATTTTTCTCCACATTCACCTTCTCTCACTAGAAATAACTTCTACAATCTCTGCTCATTTGTGGGAGTAAACTACAGAGACGATCCTTAGGTTAAGTTCTTAATTTTATGGAAGAAAATTAATGCAGTTAAGAGTTTAGAGGCATTTTGTACTTCAGGTATTTATAGGACAGATAAAAATGCCAAATGTATAAAATCCTCCCTACCACTAATATAATAAAGATTCTCGGCCGGGTGCGGTGGCTCACGCTTGTAATCCCAGCACTTTGGGAGGCCGAGGTAGGTGGATCACTTGAGCCCAGGAGTACGAGACCAGCCTGGGCGACATAGTGAGACCCCGTCTTAAAATTAAAAAAAAAAAAAATTCTCTTTTATCCTGATCTTCTCCCCCAAACCAAAGCCTTATCCCCAGTCTCTACAGTGCAAAGGCCATGCTGCAGTATTTCATTAAACAGTCCTAGCTGCTGTGTTTCAGACTTTCAGGTTTCCCCAAGGGCTGAGAGTCCTGGGGCCTAGGAGCAATCCCCAGATTCCAGAGGGAAAGGCAAGAAAGCAAGAGTGAAGCATTGTGGGTAATGGTAGGTCTTTTCATACACAAACCAGAACAAAATAGCAACGGAGACACACACAGTAAAAATAAAGAGGAAGACAAGCCAAGAAATCAGAACTGGGTCCTGTCCAAGAAGTCCATCAGCCAACCACAAGGGCTAGGGCTAAAAGGTCAACCCTGCAATTTTCTGGGGCAGGAGAGGTAGCTATTCATTTAATCATATATTCATTGAGCGTCAGGCATTGTAATAGGCCCTGGGGATTAAAAAAAAAAAAAAAAAAAAAAGTGGTGAGCAAGAGGGATGCACACCCTATCTTCACACAGCTTGAGGAGCAAAGAATATCTCAGCACCTACCGCGAATAAGGCCCTGTGCTGGACAGGGCATTCAGCCTTTGTCTGTGTGCGGCAGTTCCGCAGCTTCACCTAAGTCAAAACAAACATGGAATCCAAGAAGCTGCCCTTTTAAAAGACTTCGTTTCACACAATGTAGGTAAAACAACATCCAGGATTGCCAGATAAAATGCAGGGCCAGCTAAATTTGAATTTCAGATAAACAACAGATAATTGTTTAGTACAACTATGTCCCAGGTTTCAGATAAACAGTGATTTTTTTTTTTTTTTTACTACAGTAAGTTTCATGTAATATTTAGGATATATTTACAACAGAGAATCATTTCATTGTGTGAAATAAAATAATTCAAACTTAAAGCGGTTGAAACTTTACATTATTCTGAGCCTTGAGAGGGACGTGGCTGCGTGGCACGAGTCCAGCAGCTGCGGCTGTAACTTCTGCTTTTTCCTGGAAGTGCTCTGGAATGATTGAGGAGTGCCAGAGATAAGACCCCTCCGAACATGACACCCCCTCACAGAATATTAACGGAATCTTGTTGGAATGTAGCAAGTTATACTAATCAAATCGTTATAACTGTTTCTGCCTGTATAAGTGAAATCTTAGCCTCCTCACTCTGGAGCACTGACCCCAGTCCTCTGGAATCGTGTTTCTGGATGGCTATCCTCAAGCTTTGTGCTGCAGTAAACTCTATACTTAGTCATATTTTCTGAATCTCATTATTGAAGGTTGACATTTGTTTAACTGAAATTCAGTTTCAACTGGAGTCTTATATTTTATTTTATTTGCTAAATCTGGCAACCTTCTCAACCTCAAACTTTTCTTTCTTTCTTTCCTTTTTTGAGACAATCTCACTCTGTTGCCCAGGCTGGAGTGCAGTGGCACGATCTCACTGCAACCACCGCCTCCTGGGTTTAAGCAATTCTTTTCCTCAACCTCCCCTGTAGCTGGGATTACAGGTACACAGCACCACACCCAGCTAATTTTTGTATTTTTAGTAGAGAGAGCATTTCACTATGTTGGTCAGGCTGGTCTCGAACTCCTGACCTCAGGTGATCCACCCACCTCGGCCTCCCACAGTGCTGGCATTACAGGCGTGAGCCACCGCAACCAGCTTAACCTCATCGTTTTCTGTTAACACTTTCTGGCTCCTTTTTCATAATGTGCACAGAAATCTACAGTTCTTCAAAGGTAGTAGGCACAACTCTTACACACTTCACCTCTTAATTTTTTATTAGTTTGATTTGCCTTTTTTTTTTTTTTGAGATGGAGTTTTGCTCTTGTTGCCCAGGCTGGAGTGCAATGGCGCTATCTCACCTCACCGCAACCTCTGCCTCCCGGGTTCAAGCGATTCTCCTGCCTCAGCCTCCTAAGTAGCTGGGACTACAGGCGCCTGCCACCACACCCAGCTAATTTTTATATTTTTAATACAGACAGAGTTTCACCGTGTTGGCCAGGATGGTCTCGATCTCTTGACCTCGTGATCCGCCCACCTCAGCCTCTCAAAGTACTGGAATTACAGGCGTGAGCCACCGTGCCCAGCCTAAATCCCCCTTTTCTTAGCTTTGAGATATATTTGATAATAAAAGACACACACTGAAAGTATGCAGTTTATACAGGTGTACAGGATAAATACCTATGAAAACACTACCATAATCTGAATAATAAATATCATTATATATTCATTATTTTCTAAAGTTTTCTTGCTCACTTTTGTAATCCTTACCCCCCACCTACTATCTAGGCAACTACTGATCTGTTTTCTGTTGCTGTAGATTAATTTGCATTTTCTGGTATGTTTAATAAATGGAATCATACAGTATATACTTTTTAACTGGATTATTTCACATAGCATAATTGTTTTCCATCCGTATGCCTTTTCTTTTTGCCTTATTGCACTGACTGGGGACCCTAGGATCATGTTTAATTGGAGCAGTGAAAGTGAACATCTCTGCCTTGTTCCCAACCCCAGAGGGAAAGCGTTTAGTCTTTCACCATTAAGTATGATGCTAATTTTTTACAGATGCCCTTTATTAGGTTGAGGAAGTTCCCTTCTACTCCTGATTTGCTGAGAGTTAATCACAAATAAATGCCGAGTTTTAGCTGATGCTTTTTCTGTATCTAGAGATTATCAAAAGGTTTTTCTTGTAAAATTTATTAATATGGTGAATGACATTGACAATCAAATTTTGAATGTTGATTTTCTTTGTTTTTGAATGTTGATGTTCCAAATATTGCATTTTTGGGATAAACCTACTTAGTCATGGTGTATTATCCTTTTTACATATTGTTGGATTTGACTTGCTAATATTTTGCCAAGAATTTTGTTTTTTCATGAGTGACACTGGTATGTAATTTCCTTTTCTCATAATTTATTTGTCTGTTTCTTATGTTAACTCTTTTGCTTTTCAAAAGAGGATATCTAGAAATCATACTGATGTAATTAATATGTATTATACTGGTATATTAAAGGAGTATGGTATAATTTATATTATATGATACTAGATAATATGTATTAGATATAACTATTAGCTAATATTAGTTTTTTTTTTTTATTTTTTAGACGGAGTCTTGCTCTATCACACAGGCTGCAGTACAGTGGCACAATCTTGGCTCACTGCAACCTCCGCCTCCTGGGTTCAAGCAGTTCTCTTCCTCAGCCTCCCAAGTAGCTGGGACTACAGGCGCCCGCCACCACACCCAGCTAATTTTTGTATTGTTAGTAGAGATGGGCTTTCACCATGTTGGCCAGGCTGGTCTTGAACTCCTGACCTCGTGATCCACCTGCCTCGGCCTCCCAAAGTGTTGGGATTACAGGCGTGAGCCACCATGCCTGGCCAATGTTAGTTATTAATAAACAATAGCTAATTAATAGCTCCCTTAAACTACTTATATATACACTACAGTTTTTCTTTTTTTTTTTTTTTTTTTGAGACGGAGTCTCGCGCTGTCGCCCAGGCTGGAGTGCAGTGGCTGGATCTCAGCTCACTGCAAGCTCCGCCTCCCGGGTTCACGCCATTCTCCGGCCTCAGCCTCCCGAGTAGCTGGGACTACAGGCGCTGCCACCTCGCCCGGCTATTTTTTGTATTTCTTAGTAGAGACAGGGTTTCACCGTGTTAGCCAGGATGGTCTCGATCTCCTGACCTCGTGATCCGCCCATCTCGGCCTCCCAAAGTGCTGGGATTACAGGCTTGAGCCACCGCGCCCGGCCTACACTACAGTTTTTCTTCTCTTTTCTGTTCAATTTTTTCCATTCTGCCCCATCTGCTACTGCCTTCTGCTGCAGCAGCCTTTCTTTGCCACTTCGCAGTAGCTTCTGTCCCTCTTCTGTGTTGCCCTTTTCCTTTGTTGTAAACTTTTTCTGTTCTAGTCTTCTGCCTTTTCATCTCAAAATTTGTTTGTTCATTTATTTGTTCATTCAACTGAGTTTGAGTTCCTACTGTGTGCAAGACACCGTGCTAGATGCTGGGGACGCTGCCGAGAACACGACAGACAGGGCTGCAGGCACAGCTGCTGCCCTGAAGAAACTCGAGCTCCGGAGAAGCCCGTCCGCCTCAGCTAGCCAGTTTAAAGGGGCACTACTGGCCCTGAGCATCAGTTCTGTGTAACTGGGGAACCTGCTCTGGATGGACAAGGGAACTTGAAGGCGAATTCTTCCTGGACTCAGGGGTGGGGCCTCTCAGCTTATTAGGTCTTGCCCTCCTTGGGGAAGCCAGGAATCTTGACCACCAGGGAGTCTAGATTGATTCACCGAATGACCAACTGTGGCATTTTCCAGAGCTAAACAAATTTACGTAAAGTGCCAAATTCCCCCCATTTACATAAAACTGTTTGTTTTTCAAAGATATCCTCAGTTTGTACTGGATGGATTTGCAGTCCAGGAAGGCTCAGGGAGCCAGAATTCCAGGGTCGTGGATCTTCACGCGTTCCTCCTCCTCCCAGGCCTCTTCTCTCTTTGCCCCTCAGGTTCCCTGCTCTGGGATGAGGCGCCCAGGCGAGGGGAGACTAAAGCACAGTGTCTTGCACATAGCAGCCACTCAAGTGCTGACACTCTGCATTCAGCAGGAAGCTGGGGCAGGGACAAACTGAACATTCGTCAACTGTATCAAGGATTTGCTCAGTCTAGAAATAAGATTTTTTTTTTTTTTTTTTTTTTTGAGACAGAATCTCACTTTGTCACCCAGGCTGGAGTGCAATGGCACGATCTCGGCTCACTGTAACCACCACTTCCTAGGTTCAAGTGATTCTCCCGCCTCAGCCTCCCGAGTAGCTGGGATTACGGGCGTGGCCACCACACCCAGCTGATTTTTATATTTTTAGTAGAGATGGGGTTTCACCATGTTGGCCAGACTGGCCTCAAACTTCGACCTCAAATGATCCGCCTGCCTCGGCCTCCCAAAGTGCTGGGATTACAGGCGTGAGCCACTGCGCTCGGCTTAGAAATAAGATTTTTAAAATTTTCATTTTAACATTAAAAATGGCACATTTTTATCCATTGTTCATGGCTGGCAAAAGCGTTCCTATATATATATTTTTGTTTGTTTGTTTGTTTGTTTGAGACAGTCTTGCTGTTGCAGTGGTGCAATCTCTGGAGGGCAGTGATGGGATCTCGGCTCACTGCAACCTCTGCCTCCCGGGTTCAAGGGATTCTCCTGCCTCAGTCTCCCAGGTAGCTGGGATTATGGGTGCGCACCACCACGCCCGGCTAATTTTTAGCAGAGACAGGATTTCACCATGTTGGTCAGGCTGGTCTTGAACTCCTGACCTCAAGTGATCTGCCCGCCTCGGCCTCCCAAGGTGCTGGGATTATAGGCGTGAGCCACCGTGCCTGGCCGGTTCCTATATAATTGAATAAATGAATCACTGCTAAATGCTTAGAGGGGATGGAAATGTTGCTGTAAAGACAGAATTAAAGCCAAGTAATTAAAACTTGGCAAAATTCTTCAAAAGCTTTTAAAATCATCTCATCAGATGAACTGCTATAAGCTTTATATATGCCTAATAGAAAAAGAATTTTGGTAAATCAGTGAATTTGGTAAAGTCAGTGAATTGAAAAGTTGGCAAAATTGGCTTAAAAGACTTTTAGAAATGCTACCTATGGGGAAAACATACATTACTTTTAAACTATCTTTAAAATTAATCATTACAAGATAAAAAAATGTCCATGTGAAATACTAAAATTTTTGTTATATTTAGCAGGATACAGTCGTAAGAAAACAAAACCATACTGAGATCGTTGACTACTTTTTTAGGTCTCCATGAAAGCAGAACCTTGACTATTTTTTAAACTTGCAAATCTAGAGAAAAGTTGCAAAAATAGCACAATGAATACCCATATATCCTCTACTTCACCAGTTATTAATGTTTTGCCACATTTGCTTTCTCTCTGTAGAGAGATAGATATTATTAGTTGTTGTCAGACAATTTGAGAGGAAGTTGCAGAAATTATGACTCTTTAGAATCTATTTCTAAGGGCTGTGTGCAGTGGCTCACACGTGTAATCCCAGCACTTTGGAAGGCTGAGGTGGGCAGGTCACTTGAGGTCAGGAGTTCGAGACCAGCCTGGCCAACATGATGAAACTCCACTCTACTAAAAATACAAAAACTAGCTGGGTGTGGTGGCGGGCACCTGTAATCCCAGCTACTCAGGAGGCTGAGGCATGAGAATTGCTTGAACCCAGGAGGCACAGGTTGTAGTGGGCTGAGATTGTGCTACTGCACTCCAGCCTGGGCAACACAGCAAGACTCTGTCTCAAAAAAAAAAAAAAAAGACAATATATTTCTAGGGATATTCTTTAACATAACCATGCTAAAATTACCAAGTTTAGAAAATTTAACATTGATGAAGTACTATTATCCAATGTATGGTTCATGTCCAAATTTTGCCAATTATACTAAAAAAATTTCTTTTTTTTCCTTTTCCTTTTTTTTTTTTTTTTAGACAGAGTCTTGCCTTGTTGCCCAGGATGGAGTGCAGTGGCGCAATCTGAGCTCACTACAACCTCCACCTCCCAGGTTAAAGTGATTCTCCTGCCTCAGCCTCCCGAGTAGCTGGGATTACAAGCGTCTGCCACCACGCCCAGCTAATTTTTTGTATTTTGTATTTTTAGTAGACACGAGGTTTCACCACGTTGGCCAGGCTGGTCTTGAACTCCTGACGTCAGCTGATCCACCCGCCTCGGCCTCCCGAAGTGCTGGGATTACAAGCGTTAGCCACCGAGCCCAGCCAAAAATTTCTTCATAGCAATTTTTTTTTCCAAAATCTGAGATCCAGTCCAGATTCACATGCTGCATTTCTTTGTCTTCTTTAATCTGAAAACATTCTTCAGGGTTTCGTAGCTCTTTATGATATTTACATTTTTGACGCTTGAAGGTGGTTGTTGCATAGACTGTCTCTCAATCTGGTTTTGTCTCATTGTTAGCCCTGTAGATTCTGGTTGTTCATTGTTGTCAGCAATACCACAAGTTACGCTGTGTCCTCGCTGATGCCAAACATCAGGGGCAGGCACATAGTATCATATTGTCTGATTACCGGTGACCTTAACTTGACCACGTGTGATGCTCACCAGCTTTCTCCATTGTAAAGGTACCCCCTTTTCCCAATTTATAATGAATAAGTCACCTGTGGGGAGATTTGAGACTGTGTAACTATCCTGTTTCAGAGTAAATTTCACAAATGGCGTTAGCATTCATTGATGATTCTTGCCTGAATCAATTATTACTATAATGGTTGCAAAACGGTGATTTTTTTTAACTCTGTCATCTTCTACATTCATTAGTTGATGTTCCACTGTGAAATGAGGTTTCCCTTTCCCCCTTCTTCCTTCCTTTTTCTATTTATTTATTATTTGTGTATCTACGTATTTATCTACCCATAGAAACTCATGGACTCCTGTTGTATTAAAAAATCCTACTCTGAGGCCTGGCACAGTGACTCATGCCTGTAATCTCAGCACTTTGGAAGGCCGAGGCAGGCAGATCACTTGAGCTCAGGAGTTTGAGACCAGCCTGGGCAACAAGGCAAAACTCCATCTCTACTAAAAATACAAAAACTAGCTGGGTGTGGTGGCACATGCCTGTAGTCCCAGCTACTCAGGAGGCTGAGGTGGGAGGATCACCTGAGCCTGGGAGGTTGAGGCCGCAGGGAGCTGTGATCACACTCCAGCCTGGGAGGCAGAGTGAGACAGGTCTCAAAAAGAAAAAAAAAAAAATTCTACTCTGAAAAGCAAAAGGGTAAAGAATGATGCTTATCTTTTGAGATAATGTAGATAACGTAGGACCCCAACCCTAATGCTAGTTTGGCATATTTGGCATTTTTTTGTATTTGGACCTCAGATGCATGAAATTGGATTAACCGTAATACTTGGTTCATGATATACTCTTTTTTCCATGCATGCTCCATTTTCTTTTTTCTATTTTATTTATTTATTTATTTTGAGAGGGAGTTTCACTCTTGTTGCCTAGGCGGGAGTGCAATGGCACAATCTTGGCTCACTGTAACCTCCCCGGCCCCGGATTCAAGCAATTCTCCTGCCTCAGTCTCCCCAAGCAGTTGGATTACAGGTATGCAACCATCATGCCCGCTAATTTTGTATTTTTAGTAGACGGAGTTTCTCCATGCTGCTCAGCTGGTCTCAACCCCCAACCTCAAGTGATCCACCCGGGGCCGGCCTCCCAAAGTGCTGAGATTACAGGCATGAGTCCACTATACCGCAGTTTTACATTTTTTTTTTTTTTTTTTTTTTTTTTTTGAGACGGAGTCTCACTGTGTCTCCCAGGTTGAGTGTGAGCTGACCTCGCTCACTGCAAGCTCCGGCCCCTGGTTCACGCTTATTCTCCGCCAGCCTCCCAAGTAGTTGGGATCACAGGCGCCATCACACCGCTGTTTTTGTATTTTTAGTACTGCTCACCAATGTTAGCCAGGGATGGTCTCTGATCTCCTGACCTTAGATCCACCCGCTGCCTCCCAAAGTGCTGGGATTACAGGCTTGAGCCACCGCCCGGCCAGTTTTTTACATTTTTATAGCAACAGGGTTCTTGCTAAGTGCTGACCAGGCTGGTCTCAACTTCTGACGCCAAGCCATCCTCCCACCAGCCTCCCCAGCCACGAGACATAGGCATGGAGTTACCACACCTGACCAGTCCACTTTCATTAGTTCATTAGTTATTTTAAATAACTGACTAAACTAGTTATAATTTAATAACCAATTATTTTTACAACTATGCACCTTAAAACCTAATTGCCCAAATAAAACCCTATGACAATAACCCCATGACCCAGCAGCAATTCCATTCCTAGGTATGTGAGAAATTCTTGCTTATATATAAGAGGAGACAGATGTGTACAAGAATACCTTAGCAGCACTGTTTAGCACAGCAAAACCCTAATGCCTATCAATGGGATAGAGCATGAAAACAGCGGTACATTCTTACAATGGACTAAGATACAGCAGTTGAAATCAATGAACTACAGTGATCTAGCAAGTGACAACATGAATGAGTCTTACAAGATTAAAGCAAAACGGCTCCAAAGAATAAATATAGCTTGGATACCCTTTACAAACAAAGCATAAATGTTAGGTATATACATATTTTTTAGGGAATATAGATAGATGCAAAGAAATTATATAACAAAGAAAGCAATTGAATCATAAAGAGTGGGTTTATTAAGGAGCACTCCGGCTTATATCCTAGTTACTCAGGAGGCTGAGGCAGGAGAATCGCTTGAACCAGGGAGGCAGAGATTGCAGTGAGCCGAGATTATGCCCAGCACTGCCCTCCAGCCTGAGGACAGAGGGAGACTCCATCCTCAAAAAAAAAAAAAAAAAAAAAGGCGGGGTTCCCATTATGAGGGAAAGTAGAGGGATGGGATAGGTGAACGCATGGCTGGTATAGATTATTACCGCGTTTATTAATGGCCAAGAAATCCAGGGGTCATGTAGGAAATAAGCTGGTTCAGCACTTTGAGATACCGGAGGCGGCGGATCACGAGGTCAGAGATCGAGACCATCCCAGCACATGGTGAAACCTCGGTTTTCACTAAAAATGGGCTGTGGGTTCAAAGCCGGGCGGGTGGCGTGGCGTCCCAGCCGAGGTGCCGAGGCAGGAGAATGGCCTGAACTTGGAGGCGGAGCTTGCAGTGAGCCGACGTGTTATTGCACTCTCCAAAGCCTGGTGACACAGCGAGACTCCGTCTCAAAAAAGAAAATCCAGTACATGTAACTCTAACTTATTATATGAGAAAAGTCTGTTTTCCAGACTTTTTGCTACAATTTTAGTTTTAGGATTCCACCCCCCCAAGACAGAGTCTCACTCTGTCACCCAGGGTGGAATGCAGTGGCACAATCTCGGCTCACTGCAACCTCTACCTCCCAGGTTCAAACGATTCTCATGCCTCAGCCACCCAAGTAGCTAGGATTACAGGTGTGTGCCACTACACCTGGCTACTTTTTCTTTGTATTTTTAGTAGAGACAGGGTTTCACTATGTTGGCCAGGCTGGTTTCGAACTCCTGATGTCAAGTGACCTGCCTGCCTGGGCTTCCCAAAGTGTTGGGATTTCAGGCGTGAGCCACTGCTTCTGGCCCCTAGGATTTCCTGATAGAGCTGATTGCCTTTATTTTATTTATTTATTTACTTATTTTGAGACAGAGTCTCCCTCTGTCACCCAGGCTGGAATGCAGTGGTGCAATCTCGGCTCACGGCAAGCTCCACCTACCTAGTTCACACCATTCTCCTGCCTCAGCCTCCCGAGTAGCTGGGACTATAGGCGCCTGCCACCACACCCGGTTAATTTTTTGTATTTTTAGCAGAGATGAGGTTTCACTGTGTTAGCCAGGTTGGTCTTGATCTCCTGACCTCGTGATCCACCCGCCTCGGCCTCCCAAAGTGCTGGGATTACAGGCATGAGCCATCGCGCTTGGCCTTTTTTTTTTCCCCTTTCTCAGACGAAGTCTCGCCCTTATCGCTCGGGCTAGAGTGCAGTGGCGCGATCTTGGCTCACTGCAAGCCCTGCCTCCCGGGTTCAAGCGATTCTCCTGCCTCAGCCTCCTGAGTAGCTGGGATTACAGGCGTCTGCCACCATGCCCAGCTAATTTTTTTTGTATTTTTTAGTACGCCTGTAATCCCAGCACTTTGGGAGGATGAAGCGGGTGGACCACCTGAGACCAGCCTGTCCAACATGGAGAAACCCTGTCCCTACTAAAAAATACAAAATTAGCCGGACATGGTGGCGGATGCCTGTAATCCCAGCTACTTGGGAGGCTGAGGCAGGAAAATCGCTTGAACCCGGGAGGCGGAGGCTGCCATGAGCCGAGACCACACCATTGCACTCCAGTCTAGGCAACAAGAGTGAAACTCTGTCTCAAAAAACTAGATAGATAAATAAATAAATAAATCATATAGTGTTAATTTGGGATTATACTGTATGCCAAAAAATAAAGTTCATACATTTATAGAACTAGAAGTAAGGCCAGGTACGGTGCTTCATGCCCGTAATCCCAGTACTTTTTGGGTGACTGAGGCAGGAGGATTGCTTGAGCCCAGGAATTTGAGACCAGCTTAGACAACATAGTGAGACCCTGTCTCTACCAAACATTAAAAGAAAAAAGAATTAGCTGGGCATAGTGGCACTGCCTGTGGTCCCAGCTACTTGGGAGGCTGAGGTGAGAGGATCCGCTTGAGCCCAGGAGGTTGAGGCTGCCTTGAGCTGTGGTAGCGCCACTGCACCCCAGCCTGGGTGACAGAGCAAGACTGCGTCTCTAAAAGAGAAGACAGACACAGAAGGTGGAGAAATCCCAATGAGTAATATTGCCCCTTTCTTAAAAAGTATAATCGTTTAGTAGGAAAATGAGAAAGTTTGAAAGAGTATTTTTTAACCTAAATGAAATCATAAATTGCTTTAAGAGGCTCTTTCATTTCATTTTTAATTGCCAAAACACTTCTCAAGTTTGAAAATACCTAAAAGCCATGTTATTTTAATAGAGTCATTAGTTTTACAGAGTTATTCTTGATCCCTCTTTCTCCCTCACTTGCCACAGTCAGTCCTCTATAAAGTAGTGCTGATTCTATTGCCTTCACATTGCTCTAATCTGAACCTCTTTGTTCTCTTCAACCGCTGCTGTAGTTTAAGCCTGGGTTTGCAAACTAGCAACTCAAGGGCCACCTTCAGCCTACACACAAGCTGTGTTTGGCCTGTGCAAAGTTGAAAGTTTAAAAAATGTGTTGCCAACGTTTAAAAATTTGGAAGTTGTGCTTAAAAATGCAGCTCTTAGCTTCTTTCAAAAAAATCAAAATATCATAGCTAGATGTGGTGGCTCGCACCTGTAGTCCCAGCTATTCAGGAGACTGAGGAAGGAGGCCTGCTTGAGCCCAGGAGTTCCAGGCTGCAGGGAGCTATGATTGCGCCACTGCACCCCAACCTGGGCGACAGAGAGAGACCCCGTCTTTGAAAAAGAAAAAAGAGAAACCAGAACATCTGGCAACCCTACGCCCACATGTTTCTTTCAACTGGTTCGCTTCACTTCTTAAGGACGACCAGTCTCCTCTATCCAGCCTTCCACCCTTACCTCAATACAGTGCTATATCTTCCCCATCTCCTGTCCACATTGTCAAAAGTGGTTTTCTCATCGGATTCGATCAAATCACTTCTTGATTTGCATATGCTTGATTTGCTGATTGTTTTCAGGATACAATCCAAACTCCTTAACATGGCATTTCACGACCTGGTTTCCCCACACCAGAACGCCCACCCCACGCTGCTGCTCACTCCGTCCCAGCTCCGGCTGCCAGCACCTGCAGTCCCCAAACCGCGCTTCCTTCCTTCCCTCTGCCGTGCTGCTCTCTCCGCCTTCTCTTCTCGCTCCTGGCTCACCCGTACTCAGCCTTCAGAACTCTGCGCTGACATCCCTCTCCCGAGGCCCCCAGAAGCCTTTCTCCCCCGCTGCTTCACCATCCCAGAGCAACCTGTGCTCTTACTTGCGAGCGCTTCATTTAAATGCTCGAGATCTCCAAACACCAGCGGCGGACATTAGGCCAGGGCGGGCTAGGTGGGGTTAATCGTGCCGGGATTAGAGCAGCGTTATTGCCTAGTCTACATCTCGGACTGAGTTCGGTCCCCAGCGTGTAATGTGACGCGGGTAAATACGGGCCCGCCCCGGCACGGATCCCTGAGACCACCGTCCCCCGCCGCTCGCGAGCCGGCCCCGCCAGCCACCGGGTGCGCGTAGTCTACGAGCGCGGCCTGGGATTGGAGGGCGCCGCCTGCCGGAGCGGCCTGGGATTGGAGGGCGCCGCCTGCCGGAGCGGCCTGGGATTGGAGGGCGCCGCCTGGGATTGGAGGGCGCCGCCTGCGGGAGCGGCCTGGGGTTGGAGGGCGCCGCCTGGGATTGGAGGAGCGCGGTCTGCGGGAGCGGCTTGGGGTTGGAGGCCGCCGCCTGCGGGAGGGGCCTGGGAGTGGAGGGCGCCGCCTGCGGGAGCGGCCTGGGATTGGAGGGCGCGGCCTGCGGGAGCCGCCTGGGGTTGGAGGGCGCCGCCTGCGGGAGCGGCCTGGGATTGGAGGGCGCGGCCTGCGAGCGCGGCCTGGGATTGGAGGGCGCGGCCTGCGGGAGGGGCCTGGGATTGGGGGGCGCGGCCTGCAGGAGCGGCCTGGTCTCGAAGGGCTTGCCGGGAGCTGTAGTCCCCGGAGCCGGAAGTGGGGGTGGCCGGGATAGAAGCCGCAACCCAGGCGGCTGTCTGTGCCGCCGCTGCCGCCGCCCGTGTGTAGCGCATCACCCGGAGCCCACCGGCCGTGGGTGCCTCCTCCGGCCCCAGGGGCCCCCGGGAGCCCTGAAGGGCGAAGCGGCGGGGGCGCCTCTCCTGGGCGAAGAGGCGGCCTCGCCGCCCCGGATGCGGCCGGAGGGCGCGGGAATGGAGCTCGGAGGCGGCGAGGAGCGCCTGGCTGAGGAGAGCAGGTGGGCTGGGAGCGGCCGCGGAGTCGGGGCAGCGACAGGCGCCGGAGCCCCGGGAGGCTTGGGAGGGCGCGGGGCCACGGAGAGAAGGGCCGGGCGCGACGAGTGTTGAGGACGACGGCTGCGGAGGACTTGTCTGGGGAGCCTTTCGCAGGGGGGGGGGGGGGGGGGGGGGGAAGGGACGAGGGGGGGGGGGGGGGATTTGCGGAGGGCCGGGGGAGCCGAGACTGCTGGAGGGGAGGTGGCCGCCGAGAGCGACGGCGAAGAGGCCGGAGGGGCTGCAGCGCGGTGAGGGAGGCTTCACAGGCCGGAGTCTGCGGACAGGGCCGGGCGCCACCTTGCCTGCAACTTGCCGTGGCTGCAAGTGGGGCCAACGTGAAGAGGAGGGCGCGGTAAGAAGTCCTGGGCGCGGAGGTGAAGCGTCGTGAGTGGCTGAGGAAGAAGCTGAGGCGGAGTGAGCGTGGGGAGGAAGGCGAGGAGAGCCCGGGGAGGAAGGGAGCGAGTGTCATGGCGGTGCGGTGGGGGTGGGGGCTGCCCGCGAGACCCGAAACTCCGCACTGGGTCATTGGCGAGTCGCTGTCAGAGTGGCAGGACCTCTGTGTCATTTCCTTTCGTCTTCAGACCTGTCACTTCTTCCTCACAATGCAGACTAAGCAAGTTCACGTGTATTTCTATGGAGCCGTTGTCAGAGAGTTCATGTCTTCTAGAAATTGGGGGATAGAAAATAGGAAAACTACTGTGGACCGGGTGCGGTGCCTCACACCTGGGATTCCAGCACTTTGGGGGAGACCGCGGCGGGTCGCTTGAGTCTAGGAGTTTGAGACCAGCCTGGGCAACCTGGGGAGACCCCGTCTCCACAAAAATACAGAAATTAGCTGGGCGTAGTGGTGCTCAGCTGTGGTCCCAGCTACTCGGGAGGCTGAGGTGAGAGGATCGCCCGAGTCCAACAAGTCGAGGCTCCACTGAGCCCAGATCGCACCACCACACTCCAGCCTGGGCGACAGAGGAAGACCCTGTCTTCAGAAAACAAGAAACCGAAAAAACACCAAACTGCTTTGAGTAAATGATGAATCGGAGTCTGTAGAGATGATTTCCACATTTAGGGTTTGCTTCATTAATAACTCTGGTCTTAATCTTTTAAACAGACTGGAATGCTGACAGGCGAGAGCAGGAATGTGGCATGAGGGAGTCATACTTGACATTTATTGTTTTATTTTTTGAGAGAGGGTCTCGCCCCGTCCCCCAGGCTGGAGTGCAGTGCCGTGAACAAGGCTCACTGCAGCCTCCAACTCTTGGGCTCAAGCGATTCTGCTATCTCAGCTTCCCAAGTAGCTGGGATTATAGGTGCCAGCTACCACACCTGGCTAATTTTAAAAACTTTTTTTGTAGAGACAGGCTGCCACCATATTGCCCAGGCTGGTCTCTAACTCTTGGGCTCAAGCGATTCTCCCCCACCTCGGCCTCCCGAAGTGCTGGAATTACAGGTGTGAGCCACCAGGCCTGACCTCGCTTGACATTTAGAAACAGTTTCAGATATAATGATGGTCTCAGGAGCAGCTGGGGTCCAAAAACTAGAAGCAGAATATTTACCTCTGAGAAAATACCAACAAGGGAAGATTTATGAGACGTTCCTGAGTGAAGACTTGCTCTTTTTAAGGGTGGCTCTACTTTTATGTGCAAAGTGGCCTGTTGAACAAAACCTGGACGAACAGGACTTTGGGGCTCCCGCCTGAGATCTGAGGATGATTTGTACTAAGTGAAACTGAACATTTTACTTCCCTTTTCCATACTTCACTTTCTGTTTTGCCTATTTGTCTATTTATTCTTCTTACAGATGTCTGTGAAATGCCTCATGCGAGAGGTCCCATGTAAATTCTAAACACGTTTTAGGATTGTTTTGATTTCCCTGCACCACTTCATGTGAGGGAGGCTGGGTTATTTTTATTTTTATTTTTATTTTTTGAGACGGAGTCTCACTCTGTTGCCCAGGCTGGAGTGTAGTGGTGCGATCTCGGCTCACTGCAAGCTCCGTCTCCCAGGTTCACGCCATTCTTCTGCCTCAGCCTCCTGCATAGCTGGGACTACAGGCGCCGCCACCACGCCCGGCTAATTTTTTGTATCTTTAGTAGAGACGGGGTTTCACCGTGTTAGCCAGGATGGTCTCGATCTCCTGACCTTGTGATCCACCCTCCTCGGCCTCTCAAAGTGCTGGGATTATAGGCATGAGCCACCGCGCCCGGCCTGAGTTAGTTACTTTTTTAATGTATGTAACAAACACTATTTACCACATGCCAGGTATTGTTTTAAGGTATTAAGACATGAATACTGCATTAACTTCTTTAATCCTATGACTACTACTGTATGCAGTAGGTACTACTGTTATCACTGTGGCACAGATGAGAAAGCTGAGAAATTGACGGGTAAGTAACTTGCCAAGGTTGTACAGTAAATCCCTGGCAGAACTGGATTCAAATCTGGGCAGTTCGGCACCAGAGTCTGCGCTTTTTTTTTTCTTTTTGTCCTTTTCTTAGAGACAGGGTCTCACTATGTTACCCTAGGCTGATCTCAAACTCCTGGGCTCAAGTGATTCTCCAGCTTCGGCCTCTCAAAGTGCTGAGGTTACAGGCATGAACGACCATGCCGGCCCAAGAGTCTATACTTTTTTTTTTTTTGAGATAGAGTCTTGCTCTGTCGCCAAGGCTGGGGCGCAGTGGCACCATCCTGGTTCACTACAACCTCCGCCTCCCGGGTTCAAGCAATTCTCCTACCTCAGCCTCCCAAGTAGCTGGGATTACAGGTGCTCACCACGACGCCTAGCTAATTTTTTGTGTTTTTAGTAGAGACGGGATTTCGCCATGTTGGCCAGGCTGGTGTCGAACTGCTGACCTCAGATGATCTACCAGCCTCGGCCTTCCAAGGATTACAAGCGTGAGCCACCGTGCCTGGCCCGAGTCTGTACTTTTAATACTTACACTATGCTGCCTCTCACTGTGCTAATAGTAACAAAGGAATGCATAAGATAGTGAATCAATTTCATAGCATTCTGTGCCTGTCATCCAGGGCAGTAGGATAGCTCCTCTGCAGAATCTTTTCCCGTCTTTTACTCTTTTTATGATTGCCTCTTAACCAAAACTTCAATCAAAACTTAATTTTAGTAGTGGGGTTATCCTCACAAAGTCACTCACGTCATAGTTATAGGCGTACTGTGTTGGTGGCTGGTCAATTCAGAATGTGTTGTTTAATGAGGCTTCATGGTACTGATGGCCTCCTTAGCTTCAGATACACGGCTGGTAAATATATTCCTTGTGCCTATTAATTGAGGCTTTGTGACTGAGTTACTGCAAACATAACCTCTCTCTGGCCAATGAAACACCCAGTTCAGAAACAGTCTCCTTGATGAGATAGCATCATTTTTATTTATTCATTTATTTTAAAGATAGGGCCTCGCTGTGTCACTCAGGCTGAAGTACAATGGTACAATCATAGCTCACTGCAGGCTCAAACTCCTGGGTTCCAGTGATCTTCCCGCCTCAGCCTCCTCAGTAGCCAGGATTACAGGCATGTGCCACCACTCCCAGCTAATTTTTTTTTTCAAATTTTTTGTAGAGACGGAGTCTCACCATGTTGCCTAGGCTAGTCTCGAACTCCTGGCCTCAAGGGATCTTGCCGCCGTGGCCTCCCAGAGCACTGGGATTACAAGCATGAGCCACTGTGCCTGGCCGGTAGCGTCATTTTAAAAATGAAAGATGAAACTTTTTAGTATATTTTCTTTAAGTAGTTGATATAATGAAATGTGAATAAGCTTCAAAATCAGATAGACCTGCATCCTTGAATCCTAGTTCAAGGATTAATTTGGCTTAACTTGATCAAGTTAACCTGCCTGAGTAGGAAGAATAATGCTTTCCTGCCTGAGAAGTTTCGAAGATTCAATACAATAATGTGCATAAAGCTCCTAACTGAGAGCCTGATATGTAGGAAAAATGTCGACTCCACCCCTTGCTAGTTTTTTTTGAAATAAGGCGAGCGTCTCCCCCACAAGTGACTGTTTGCAAGGGCATCATTTGTTCTTCCTCTTTCAGTGGCTCCTCTATCTGAGTTGAACACACTGGGACCTAGAGTGCTGGCTGAGCTTCCCTCTTCCCCCTCTTCCCCCTGTAGTGTGCTTATGTGATGGGCTTCCCTGGTGTTTTCCGTCTAGCTCTCACTCCAACAAAACGCTGTGGAGCTCAGGGATGATACTTCCCTTTCCCCCCGTTTCCTAAATGCCAGTTATTTTGAGGTTGCCTGGTAAAACTACTACACTACGCCGGGCGTGGTGGCGATGCCTGTAATCCCAGCACTTCGGGAGGCCAAGGCGGGCAGATCACGAGGTCAGGAGATTGAGACCATCCTGGCTAAGGTGAAACCCCGTCTCTACTTAAAATACACAAAATTAGCCAGGCGTGGTGGCGGGCACCTGTAGGCCCAGCTACTGGGGAGGCTGAGGCAGGAGAATGGCCTGAACCCGGGAGGTGGAGCTTGCAGTGAGCTGAGATCCGGCCACTGCACTCCAGCCTGGGCGACAGAGCGAGACTCCGTCTCAAAACAAACAAACAAACAAACAAAAAAACTACTAGACTGGTAAACTGCTAAAGGAATGATCTTTCTAGCATTGCTCTGTCTCCCTAGACTGCCTTGGCCTTACAGTCTACTGCTGAGCTTGCAACTCAGGGACATGCCCTGCTCAGTATTCCTGGCACTGTGATCCAGATACAGTCAGAAATCAAGGAGTGAGATCCGTTTCAGTGTCTCTAAACTAAGCTTATTCCACTGACCAAAACCTTCCCCTCCTCTGATCTCTGTTAATAGCATTTTCCACTCACTCAACCAAGCCAGAGTGAAATTTCAGAGTGAAATTTGACATTTTCCTCTTCTCCATTTGCCATATCTAAGCAATCACCGGGGTCTAAAATTTTGTTCCTAATTTTTCTTTTGAAGCCTTCTTTTTCTCTCCATTTCCAAATAGAATGGTTTATAGTACTAAAAAATCTAGGGTGTACTGTTGCTTCAGAAATGCCCAAATATGGGTGTTCAAAGTCAAGAATTTGTCTGTGTCTCTGGGCTCTGCCTCCTGATGTGTTGTTTTCATTCTCAGGTAGACTCTTCTACAGGATTATCGTAGCAACTCCAAGCTTAGCAATACCAGCAACAAGAAAGATGCAGTCCCAGTAGCTCCAGCAAAGCAAAAATCCCAGGGCTGACTCTTTTTGGACTGACTTACGTTTCCGTTCTTGTGGTCAGGGTATGGGCTATTCTGCTTAGTCAGGCCTAAGTTGTGTGCCCAACCCTGGATCCTAGAGCAGGGTGAGCTCTTGGAACCTCATGGACCGAGTAAGTGGTAGAGAGGTGGTTCCTCAGCGGAAAATCAGGGTTCTCTTACCAAAATAAAGGGACAAATTCTGGGCAGATATAGTTTATTCACTGTAGACCCATATAATCTCTCCTTGGGGATTATACCTCAGTAGCTTCTTAACTAATCTTCCAACTTGAATTTAGTCCTGATTCCAGATAGCCCCACCCTGCTACTACTTTAATTTTTCAGAAACAAAATTACTGTAATATTTTACTCAGAGATGTTCAGTGATTGGCTGGGCTTGGTGGCTCATGCCTGTCATCCCAGCACTTTGGGAGACCGAGGTGGGTGGGTCATCCGAGGTCAGGAGCTGGAGACCAGCCTGGTCAACATGGCAAAATGCTGTCTCTACTAAAAATACAAAAAATTAGCCAGGTGTGGTTGTGCATGCCTGTAATCCCAGCTACTGGGGAGGCTGAGGCAGGAGAATCGCTTGAACCCGGGAGGCAGAGCTTGCAGTGAGCCGAGCTGGTGCCACTGCACTCCAGCCTGGGTGACGGAGTGAGACTGTCTCAAAAAACAGAACAAAACAAAAGCAATGTTCAGTGGTTTTCCCATTGAAAATAGAACATTTTCTATGTCAAAACTCCTCACCCTGGTATTGAATCTTTTTTTTTTGAGACGGAGTCTTGCTCTGTCGCCCAGGCTGGAGTGCAGTGGCACCACCTCGGCTCACTGCAAGCTCCGCCTCCCAGGTTCATTCTCCTGACCCCGTGATCGCCCGCCTCAGCCTCCCAAAGTGCTGGGATTACAGGCGTGAGCCACGGTGCCTGGCCTGAATCTTTATGTTAGTACTTAATGAAGTTTCCAATTACAAAATCATGGCACACTCACCCACTCTCACATCTTTCTCGCCGTTCTCATTCTTGCTTTTCTACCCTCACTGCAATACCTCCCTCTTTGCCTGAAGAGCTCCTAGTCGCCCCTTAAATGACGCTTCTTTAGAAGGCATCCCGCTCTATTAGAGCACATCTCACGTCTCCCTTCACAGCATGGCTCTCTAAGTGCCCATTCCCCTATTACATCCTGAGTTCTCTGACAGATGGGACTCATAACCCCTCTTTAACCACCAGTGCCTAGCCCAGTGCCTGACACGTAGCTGGTGTTCAGTGAATATTTATCTGAGGAATGAAAACATTAAGAGTGTGGCCATCCCTCTTCAGTTGGGCAGATGCCAGTGGAACTGTTGTGATTGGAAGTGCCACTTTCTTCCCATTTCTCCTCTTCATTTTCACTTTTTCACATTTTTTAATTTCCTGTTTTCTTTTTTTCGCGTCTCCCTTTGATTATGCTGGGGTTAACAGTTTATATAGAACTGGTAGCAAAGCAGGATGATCACGTGATTTTAAAGCAAACTAGCAATTGCTCGTTCGATTTTTAGTACAAGAATTACAGGAACATACCCTTGAAGCTTTTGGGGAAACTGCTATTGTCAGAACCCAGGAGGGGAAGGGCGTTTCAGCTGACTGCCAGGACTCTAAGCCTGAAGCTTTTCTCAGTATTCCTCTCCCCACAGCTGTTTCGGTTTTTTAAAGGGTTCTCACATTGTTGCCCAGGCTAGACTTGAACTTTTGAGGTCAGGTAATCCTCCTGCTTCAGCCTCCTAAGGAGCTTCAGCCTCCTAAGGAGCTGGGACTACAGGTGTGTGCCATTGTGCCCATCTTGCCCTTTAGCTTTAAATCATCTGCCTGAAACTGAAGAGACGGAAACACTCTTTCCTTCTGTGCCACTACTATGAAAGTGGTGTTGTGTGCCTGCTTTACCTTGTTTGTAAAGCATTCTGCTGCCTAGACAGTACTAAGATGAGCCTGGTGAAGTCATAAGATTGTCTTTCTTATATGGCTCATGAAATCAGCCTTATGGTGCTGCAGTAAAACCTTTAAAGTTTCTTCCATTCCGTCAAGCAGATAAAAGTCATATCCAGTATTTGAGGAAGCCCTTCCTAGCTTTCCTACTTCAGTGAGAGGACCAGCATCAGCAGGGCCCTGCAATCGTGCTAACCCACAGACTTCGCCTTGGTTTAAATGCAGTGGAGATACTCTTTGGACGTGGGACACTGTGACCAAACTTAATTATGTTGCAGACTGTCCAATCCTATGGAATTTTTGGCAGAATTTTCTTTCTAAGCAGAATGGGTAAGAAGACTTTATTCTAGGTACCCTTCTTGATGTTGTTGGATTTATTGGATTTATGCAATGGAAGTTCACAGAGGGAAAATGACAGAGAAAAGAGAATATTATTCTGTGCTGCATGATAGTGCCTCCCCTAGATGGTCAGTTACACCCTCCTCTGTGAAGCAATTCTTGTCTCCATTGTATACTGAGGGAATTGAAGCTTCAAGAGTTTAAATGGCTTGGTCAAGAATGTGGATCTAGACCAGGTGAGGTGGCTCACGCCTGTAATCCCAGCACTTTGAGAGGCTAAGGTGGGCAGATCACTTGAGCTCAGGAGTTCGAGACCAGCCTGGCCAATATGGTGAAACCCCATCTCTACTAAAAATACAAACATTAGCTGGGCGTGGTGTCAGGCACCTGTAATTTCAGCTACTTGGGAGGCTGAGGCAGGAGAATTGTTTGAACCCGGGAGGCGGAGGTTGCAGTGAGCTGAGATCGCCAACACTGCCCTCCAGCCTGGGCGACAGAGCAAAACTCAGTTTCAAAAAAAAAAAAAAAAAAAAAGAATGTGCATCTAGTTTGTGAGCAGCCAAGATTCAAATTCAAATTCAGTTTGAATGACTGTGATGTCTATTTTCTTTCTACTGGGTGACATTTTCCTCCTGCTTCTTATTAAAATACAAAAGATCTGTAATCCCAGCACTTTGGGAGGCTGAGGTGAGTGGATCATGAGGTCAGGAGTTCAAGACCAGCCTGACCAACATGGTGAAACCCTGTCTCTACTAAAGAATACAAAAATTAGCTGGGCGTGGTGGCGGGTGCCTGAAATCCCAGCTACTCAGGAGGCTGAGGCAGGAGAATTGCTTGAACCCAGGAGGCGGAGGTTGCAGTGAGCCGAGATCACGCCACTGCACTCCAGCCTGGGTGACAGAGTGAGACTCTGTCTCAAAAATAAAACAGTCTGGGCACGATGGCTCACGCCTGTAATCCCAGCACTTTGGGAGGCCGAGGTAGGCAGATCACGAGGTCAGGAGATCGAGACCATCCTGGCTAACACGGTGAAACCCCGTCTCTACTAAAAATACAAAAAATTAGCCAGGTGTGGTGGCGGCACCTGTAGTCCCAGCCACTCGGGAGGCTGAGGCAGGGGAATGGCAGGAACCCAGGAGGCGGAGCTTGCAGGGGGCCAAGATCGTACCACTGCACTCCAGCCTGGGCGACAGAGCGAGACTCCATCTCAAAAAAAAAAAAAAAAAAAAATGTATATGTGTATATATATATATAAAATAAAATACAAAAGAAATAGAAGATACATAGTCCCTTTCCTTCAGGAAACAAGCTATATAATATTAAATAACGGTCTTAAAATATTTTTAGAAGGAATGGTATAGTGACATCATATGCTTTTGGAGTGCTAATAAAAGAGCTATAGTGGGTCAGATTATTTAGAACGTTTTGAGAGAAAGTTGAATCAGAGCTGGACCTGAATCCCTGAATGGGGTGCGAAGAGGCGTTCCAGGTGGAGAGCTCTGCGTGAGTAAGGTCGTGGCAGTAGGAGCGAGGTCGGCACGTTTGTAATAGCGTGTGCTAAGGTGCCTGTACCTAACCTGAGGAGTACCGAGCAGCAAAGTTGGTATTTAGATTGGGGCCGATGATGGAGAATTCTTCACCTTCATGCTAAGGAATTTGTTGGTGGTTCGGTTTCTGACATAAGGGATTTTTCATCCTTATGTTAAATCTACTGATTGTTGAAATTCGATACATTTGATGTTACTCATTTGATAAATGGGTGTCAAGTTACAAAGCACACCTACAGGTATTAAGATTCTCCTTTGGCCGGGTGCAGTGACTCACGTCTGTAATCCTAGCACTTTAGGAGGCCGAGCCAGATGATTGCTTGAGCCCAAGAGTTTGAGACCAGTCTCAGCAACATAGTAAGACTCCCATCTCTACAAAAAAAAAGAAAGATTCTCCTGTCAGCCGTGAAATGTGTGGGACATTCTCTCAGGTGCCCCAGAGCTGAGAGACTATATGAGAGAGTCAAGTATGTTTTTCCTATAAGCATGTTCTTTATTTAAAGCATATTATTTATATAAAAAGCATATTCAACTACATAGCCTGCAAGTTAAATACTAGATAATTAAAAACAAAATATATAGCCAGATAAGAAGAAAAATTAAACACAAATGTGATAGGGTCCCGCTACCTCAGTGTTACCAATAATTATTTCACTTAATTATATTTTTTTCTACCTGAAGGAAGAACACATCACTTCTTTCCAGGAAGTAATTTCTGGCATTCAAAGTCCCAGGGACGCTTGCCTGACCACAGTGTTTCAACGTAGAAGCCCTTGATACTTGAGTATTTAAAAAAATCCTCTATGGGGCTTTCCAGCTTCTTGTTTGTTCAGATTATTGATCCTTTTTTTTTTGTGGGGAGGGATTTTTTAGGTTTTTTTTAATCGAGACAGGATTTTGCCATGTTGCCCAGGCTGGTCTCGAACTCCTGAGCTCAAGCAGTCCACCTGCCTTAGCTTCCCAAAGTGCTGGGATTACAGGCATAAGCTACCACACCCAGTCTACTGATCCTTTATTAATTGCTCATCTCAGGAAAGGCCTAAACAATTCCCCTCTCCTCTACAATTCCCCCATATTACCAAAGGTAACCCCTATTAACATATTATTTCTTTTCATATTTTTATGTTGAGATCATAAATCTGATTTTACATTCTGCTTTTTATACCTTAATATGCTATAATTAGCTTTAGAAACTTTTTGGTCAAAAGTTTTCATTCTTTCATGCTATTCCATCACGTGTGTATCACACCTTTCTTCCTCCACTTCGGGGATCAAATCATTACCTGGCTTGGGACAACCTGACTTTCAGCTGTGATCCATGGGCCTGTCCCAGATAAAGAGCTCACTGTGGAAGGGGCATGTCAGTAAGCTGAAGCTGTTTCCTTTACCACTAAAAAGAGTATTTGGGGATTGAAGATAGGCCAATGTATATTTCTTACCTTGAATCTCACGTTGCAATTGCATAGTACTTTCACTTATTTACTATTTATCATGTATTTCATATATATCATATAGAAGATATGCACATATCATATATTTTTAGTGATTATGTTTTAGTTATGTATTAGTTATATAGTGTAATACTTTACAGAGTTTTGTACCTTTTTATTTTAATCTTGAGTGTTACTTATTATAACATGGTAAGCTTAAGACTGAGTTGGCATTTAGGAAAACTGTTTTTCCCTACATATACTTACTTGAGTCACTTAAGCGATTTCTATTCCTCTTTCAAGGAGGAATGTGGTCAAGATCCTCCCAGAAGAAGGTAGTTGGGATTTTATTCTGAGATTGGCTTTATTGTGAGTTGATGAAAATGATTTACGTAGAGATGGCTTATGCTCTCCCTTGCCACTAGGCCTGGTTCCACCCAGGCATAGGGTGAGAGGGTTAGAAAGATGTGCATTTCATTTATGGTGATTAAAGGAGAACATTCTGTATACTTGTGGAAGTGGCTCTCTACCAAGAGCTGCTTTGAACCAGTTCAATTCCAAGGTCTTGATTCTGTTCATATAAAGATTACATGTGAATACAGGGTGATACCATTCAAATAACGATTACCAAGCAGTAATAGGAAAAACTGACCTTACTTGCTGAAAACATGGTTAAAGAATAGGGAAATGATATATATATAGAGAGAGAGAGAGAGAAGGAGAGAGAGAGACGGAGTTTCACTCTTGTTGCCCAGGCTAGAGTGTAATGGCATGATCTCGGCTCACCACAACCTCTGCCTCCCAAGTTCAAGCAATTCTCCTGCCTCAGCCTCCCGAGTAGCTGGGATTACAGGCATATGCCACCACGCCTGGCTAATTTTTGTATTTTTTTAGTAGAGAACGGGGTTTCTCCACGTTGGTCAGATTGGTCTCAAACTCCCAACCTCAGGTGATCCGCCCGCCTCAGCCCCGTAAAGTGCTGGGATTACAGGCGTGAGCCACTGCGCCTGACCTGGAAAGGATATTTTATTTCTCCATTGTGATCTGTTTACTTGCATCTAAGATTCAGGCATAATGGTTTAATCAAACCATTGTGTATGAGCTTCAGTTGAATTTAGTATTTCAACTCCCTGATATTGATAATTATGTTGTTGGGTAAATGATCCTAAAAAGATGAAGACACTAAATAGATAGGCAATATAAAAATATGTAAAAATGGGACTTCAAAAATTCCAGATTTGGGGAGGAATGGAGTTAAAGTATAGGTTTTGTTTGTTTCTTTTCCTATCTTTATGATCAAACTTAAGTTGCTGTCAGTTTAAAATAACTTTTTATGGGCCTGGAATGGTGGCTCACACCTGTAATCCCAGCACTTTGGGAACCTGAGGTGGGCAGATCACTTGAGGTCAAGAGTTTGAGACTGGCCTGGCCAACATAGTGAAACCCCATCTCTACCAAAAATACAAATATTAGCTGGGTGCAGTGGCAGGGGCCTGTAACTCTAATTCCAACAACTCAGGAGGCTGAGGCATGAGAATTGGGTGAACCTGGGAGGTGAAGGTTGCAGTGAGCCGAGATTATGCTGCTGTAGTCCAGCCTGGGTGAGAGTGAGACTATGTCTCAAGAATAAAAAAATTAAAAATAAATAAAATAACTTTTTATAACTACAAAATGTGTTTTGTAAGCCTCATGCTGACTAAAAGCAAAAACCTATGACACACCAAAATTGAAAAGCAAGGACTCAAAGCACACTGCTAGAGAAAATCAACTGCCACAACGGAAGTAATGAAAAGAAAGAAACTGTAAAAAACTAGAAAACAAGTAACAGACCTGACTTATTGATAATTACCTTAAATGTAAATGGGTTAAATTCTCCAAATGAAAGATAGTGACCCAGTGAATTTTTTAAAAAACCATCCAAATAAGACCCAACCATATGCTGCTTCCAAGAATCTCACTTCACATGTGAGGACATACATAGACTCGACGGGAAGGGATGGAAAAAGGTACTCTATGCAAATGGAAACCAAAAGAGAGCAGGAGTAGCTTTACTTATATCAGAGAAAATAGACTTTAAATCCAAAGCTGTAAAAAGAGTCAATGTCATTGTATAATGATGAAGGGTCAATTCAACAAAAGGATATAACAGTTTGTGTGTGTGTGTGTGTGTGTGTATTTATGTATGTGTATGTGTGTATGTGTATGTATGTGTGTGTATATCTGTGCATATGTATGTGTGTGTATGTGTCTGTGTGTGTATGTGTGTATCTGTGTGTGTGTGTGTGTGTGTATGCATGCACCCAACATGGGAGCTCTTTATTTTGTTTTGTTTTGTTTTGTTTTGTTTTGAGACGGAGTCTCACGCTGTCGCCCAGGCTGGAGTGCAGTGGCGCGATCTCGGCTCACTGCAAGCTCCGTCTCCCGGGTTCACGCCATTCTCCTGCCTCAGCCTCCTGAGTAGCTGGGACTACAGGCGCCCGCCACCGCGCCCAGCTAATTTTTTGTATTTTTAGTAGAGACGGGGTTTCACCGTAGTCTCGATCTCCTGACCTTGTGATCCGCCCGCCGAGGGAGCTCTTTAATATATAAAGTGAGTATTAATAGACCTAGATGGGGAGAGAAACTGATACAGTAACAGTCGAGAACTCTGATACCCACTTTCAGCAATGGACAGATCATGCAGTCAGAAAATCAACAAAGAAACAGCAGCATTAAACTGTATCCTATAATGGACTTAACAGAGACATCTGCAGAACGTTCTGCTCGGTAACTGCAGGATACACATTCTCCTGAGCAGCACATGGAACCATCTCCAGGATACATGGCGTCATATGGTAGGCCACAAAACAGGTCTCAACAAATTTTTAAAAATTGAAATCATATCAAGTATTTATTTATTTATTTATCTGAGATGGAGTCTCACTCTGTCGCCCAGGCTGGAGTGCAGTGGTGCAGTCCCAGCTCCACCTCCACCTCCCGGGTTCAAGCAGTTGTCCTGCCTCAGCTTCCTGTGTAGCTGGGATTACACACACACACCACCACACCTGGCTAATTTTTTTGTATTTTTAGTAGAGATGGGGTTTCACCATGTTGACCAGGCTGGTGTTGAACTCCTGACCTCAAGTGATCCGCCCACCTCGGCCTCCCAAAGTGCTGGGATTACAGGCGTGAGCCACTGCACCCAGCCATTCAAGTATCTTTTGTGACTACAATGCAATGCAACTAGAAATCAATAAGAAGAACAACTTAGGAAACTATACAAATACTTGGAAATTACACAACATACTCCTGAACAACCAGTTGGTCAATGAAGAATTAAGAAGGAATTAGAAAATTTATTGAGACAAATGACAATGGGAACACAGCCTACCAAAACAGTGGGATACTGCAAAAGTAGTACTAAGAGGGAAGTTAATAGCAATTAACATCTACATCAAAAAAGTAGAAAGATCTCAACCTAACGTTGCACCTCAAGAAACTAGAAAACCAGGACAAACAAAACCCAGAATTAGTAGAAGGAAAGAAATAATAAAGATCAGAGCAGAAATAAATGAAATAGAGACTGAAAAAAAAAAACAATATAAAAGGTTAACAAAAGAGTTGTTTTTTTCAAAAGATAAAATTAACAAACCTTTAGCTAGACCAAGGGGGGAAAAAGACTCAAAATAAATAAAATCAGAGACAAAAAGGAGACATTGCAAGTGACAGCACAGAAATACAAAGAATCACTAGAGGCTGTTATGAGCAACTCTGTGCCAAGAAATTGGAAAACCTAGAAGAAGTAAAGAAATTTCTGGACACATACAGCTTACTGATACTCAATCATGAAGAAATAGAAAACCTGGACAGACCAATAATGAGTAATGAGATTGAATCAGTAATAACTCTCCCGTGAAAGAGAAGCCCAGGGCCTGATGTCGTCACTGCTAAATTCTACCACACCTTTAAGGAAGAACTAATACCAGTTCTTCCCAAATTATTCCACAAAATTGAAGGAAAGAATTCCTCCATACTTATTCTACAAGGCCAACATTATCCTGATACCAAAGCTAGAGAGGGACACGAGAGAAAAAACTGCAGGCTAGTACCTCCAATGAGTATAGATGCAGAAATCCTTCACAAAATACTAGCAAACCAAATCTAATCGCTCCACATTAAAAAAAAAAAAAATCAGAAGCTAGCCAGTGTCGGTGAGGACGGGGAGGAAAGGGAATCCTTATACGCTGCTGGTGGGAATGCAAGTTAGTACAGGCATTATGCGATGCAGTCCAGAGGTTCCCATCACGTGACACAGTTCGGAGGTTCCCATCATGCAACGCAGTTCGGAGGTTCCTCAAAAAGTTAAAAATAGAACTACCATGTGATCGGGCCATCCTGATACTGAGTATATATCCAGAGGAAATGCCATCAGTGTATCAAAGCAGTATCTGCACTCCTCTATTTATTGCAGTGCTATTCATGATAGCCAAGATATGGAATCAACTTAAATGTCCATCAACAGCTGGGCACAGTGGCTCATGCCTGTAATTCCAGTACTTTGGGAGGCCGAAGTGCACAGACCTCGTGAGGCCAGGAGTCTGAGACTAGTCTGGCCATCATGGCGAAACCCCATCTAACTAAAAATACAAAAATTATCCAGACATGGTGACCTGCGCCTGTCGTCCCAGCTACATGGGAGGCTGAGGCAGGAGAATCGCTTGAACCTGGGAGGCAGAGGTTGCAGTAAGCCAAGATCATGACACTGCACTCCAGCCTGGGCGACAGAGAGTGAGACTCTGTCTTAAAAAAATGTCCATCAACAGAGTAAAGGCTGAAGATAACGGTATGTGTATACGCTGTGGAATACAATTCAGCCTTAATTCTTTCAGTTTTGGCAACATGGGTGAACCTGGAAGATGTTACAGTAAGTGCAATAAGCCAGGCACAGAAAGACAGCTGTCACATGCTAAAACTCGTCTAATCTAAAAAGTTGTTCTCCTGGAAGTAGAGAGTGGAATAGTGGTTGCCAGAGGATGAGGAGGGTAGGAGGGAGAAAGGGATGGAGAGAGATTGGTCAACAGGTCCAAGGTGACAGGTAGGAGGACATTCTGGTGCTCTGTTGCACAGGAAGGCGGGAGAAGGGGATGGAGAGAGATTGGTCAACAGGTCCAAGGTGACAGGTAGGAGAAGAGTACGTTCTGGTGTTCTGTTGCACAGTAAGACGACAAGGGTTAACAGTGTATGGTGTATTTCAGAACAGCTGGAAGAGAGGTTTTTGCATGTTCTCATCACAGGGAAATGATAACTATTTAAGATGATGGGGCCGGGCGCGGTGGTTCAAGCCTGTAATCCCAGCACTTTGGGAGGCTGAGACGGGCAGATCACGAGGTCAGGAGATCGAGACCATCCTGGCTAACCCGGTGAAACCCCGTCTCTACTAAAAAATACAAAAAACTAGCCGGGCGGTAGTCCCAGCTACTCGGGAGGCTAAGGCAGGAGAATAGCGTAAACCCGGGAGGCGGAGCTTGCAGTGAGCTGAGATCCGGCCACTGCACTCCAGCCTGGGTGACAGAGCGAGACTCCGTCTCAAAAAAAAAAAAAAAAAAAAGATGATGGATATGCTAATTTGTTGCGATCAATGCACAATGTATCCATTGTATACTATAAATATGTACAATTATGTATCAATCAAAAATTTTTTAAAAGGTGACACTAAATACAGTAGCTATGTAAATCAAATTTTTACAAAAGTTTTCTTCTACAGGAGAAGATACCAAATATAGATTGTTTGGTATATCTTAGAATAAAAGCCACATTCTTTTGTAGCTTTGGCACCTCAGGGACACTTTATTGTGAGGAAGGGAAATTCTTCAGCTTTGTTCGGAGGAAATTATAGGTAGATCTGAGCGCTCAAAGTTTCTAAGATGTCAGTGCTGTTTGTATAATTTTGGAATCAAAGCCCTAGGATGATAGAGTATTTAATGTTTGCTTTTGGATTTATCATGATGTTCTTTTCTTTTTTTTGAGACAGAGTCTCACGCGTGTTGCCCAGGCTGGAGTGCAATGGCGCGATCTCAGCTCACTGCAACCTCCGCTTCCCAGGTCCAAGCGATTCTCCTGTCTCAGTCCCCCGCATAGCTGGGATTACAGGCATGTGCCACCACACCCGGCTAATTTTTGTATTTTTTGGTAGAGATGGGGTTTTGCCATGTTGGCCAGGCTGGTTTCGAACTCCTGACCTCGTGATCCACCCACCTCAGCCTCCCAAATTGCTGGGATTACAGGCATGAGCCGCTGCGCCCAGCCTCATGATGTCCTTTAACAGTTAACCTTGTAAGATCAGTACAGAATGAATCAGAACACAGGTATGCAGAGTCACTTCATGAGTCAGACTGATTCTCAGGCCCGTGAGACCGGATTGTAACCTGTTGGCACATGTGAAGACTGTCACTAAGAAATCAGAGGCTAGTTAGCTCTGAGGAAGAGGCATAGGATATGCAGAGTCACTGAGCAAAAGTTGGCAGTCGATTGGCCTCTGCAATGGCCGTTTCTTACGGTATAACCATAAATGACATTTTAGTGACCGCCTTAGTACTACAGTTTCTGTCCTTCACGATGCTGTAGTTAGCGCTTGGAAATATAGGAAATAAGAAGTCGTTTCTGGCCTTTTTTGTTTGGCAGAAGATGTCTGGTGGATGCCTTCATCTTTTTGTATATTGTGCAGGTACTGTCGTTGTTAAGAAATGGATCTTAGGCTGAGTGCGGTGGATCACATCTGTAATCCCAGCTCTTTGGGAGGCTGAAGTGGGAGGATCCCTTGAGACCAGGAGTTAGAGACCACCCTGGGCAACATAGTGAGACCCCATCTCTACAAAAAATTTAAAAATCTTCAGGCTGTGTTGTTGCACATCTGTAGTTCCCAGCTACTTGGGAGGTTGAGGTGGGAGGATCACCCGAACCTGGGAGGTTGAGGCTGCAGTGAGCTGTGATCGTGCCACCGCACTTCAGCCTGGGCGATGGAGTAAGTGTCTCAAAAAATAAAAATGGATGTGAATGGGTTATACGCCTGTAAAGTTAGAGTTATATGCTACTTACTTGAGGATTGTGTGAGATAGTAGATAAAAATCCCCTTACAAAGCATAACATACCATTTGAATGTGAGGGTTTTTGCTTTTTGCTTTTTGTCTTTATAATTAGTATCGTTCACAACTTTGATTCTCTCAGAGTTGAGTGTTACGCCCAAATGAAAATTAATAGGGAGAGGATGTCAGGATGTGGGGCGGGGGCTCCTCGGCTGAGGCTGTCTTTGATATGATCCAGATCAGGCACAACAAAGGTAACTAACCATTGGTAACTGATGCCCTTGCAGGAGGGAACACTGGCAGTTGCTGGGTCATTTGAAGACTACGGTGGAGGGTTTGGTATCAGCCAACAGCCCCAACGTCTGGTCTAAGTATGGTGGCTTGGAGCGGCTCTGCAGGGACATGCAGAGCATCCTCTATCACGGGCTTATCCGTGACCAGGTACGCAGAACTCCTGGGTTTGCCAGATGGGCCGACTCACTTGTTGAAAAAAAAAAGTCACATTGGCAGGGAGGAGATGGAGGCTACTAGTCTGTGAACTCCTGAGGCAGCTGTGACAATATGTTTTTTTAATATACAGAACGTTTCACATCGTGTCTTATGGGCCATAGATGTTAATGGAACGAATCAATCACTGGGTAGGACAGCAAATCAGCAGCAAGAGATAAGGTCAACTTAAAAGTTTCCTATTGTTGCTGTAACAAGTAACTACAAACTTAATGGCTTAACACAACACGGATTTCTCATCTTACAGTTCTTGAGATTAAAGTCCGAAATGAGTTTCACGGGGCTGAAACCAAGGTGTCTGCAGGGCCGCACGCCCTCCGGATGCTCCGCGGAGAATCCATTTCCTTGCCTTTTCCAGCTTCTCTAGGTTTCCTGCATTCTTTGGCTCTTGACCACTTTCTCCATCTTCAGAGCCAACAGCACTTTCAGATCTCTCTGCCCCTTCGTTTGTTTGTTTGTTTGTGTTTTGAGACAGGGTCTCGCTCTGTCACCCAGCCTGGAGTGCAGTGATGCAATCATGACTCGCTGCAGCCTCGACCTCCCAGGTTCAAGCAGTCCTCCCACCTCAGCCTCCCAAGTAGCTAGGGCTACAGGCACCCGCCACCACACCCGGCTATTTTTTGTATTTTTTGTAGAGACAGGATTTCACCATGTTGCCCAGGCCGGTATTGAATTCCTGGTCTCAAGTGGTCCTGCCTTAGCCTCCCAAAGTGCTGGGATTACAGACCTGAGCCACCGTGCCCAGCCCTCTCTGCTTTCACATCCCTTTCTCTCCTTATGGACCATTCCTCCCTCCCTCCTCTCCTTATGACCATGCCTCCCTCCCTCCTCTCCTTATGGACCGTTCCTCCCTCCCCTCCTCTCCCTTATGGACCGTTCCTCCCTCCCTCTGCTCCTTATGGACCGTTCCTCCCTCCCTCCTCTCATATGGACCCGTTCCTCCCTCCCTCCTGTCCTTATGGACCGTTCCTCCCTCCCTCTGCTCCTTATGGACCATTCCTCCCTCCCTCCTCTCCACCTGTCCATTCCTCCACCTGGTCCATTCCTCCCTCCTTATGGCCATTCCCTCCCTCCCTCCATTCCATGGTTCCTCCACTATGGGCCATTCCTCCCCTCCTGTCCATTCCTCCCCTCCCTCCCGTTCCTCCCTCCCTCCCGTCCACCTGTTCCTCCCCCTCCCTCCCGTCCACCCATGGGCATTCCCTCCCTCTCACTGGGCATTCCTCCCTCACCCTCCATTCCTCCCTCCACTGCTGGGCCATTCCCTCCTGGGCCATTCCTCCCTCCCTCCACTGTTCCTCCCTCCCTGTCCTCCCATGGACTTCCTCCCCCTCCCTGTCTTAGACGTTCCCTCCCTCCTCTCCTTATGGACCGTTCCTCCCTCCCTCCTCTCCTTATGGACCGTTCCTCCCTCCCTCCTCTCCTTATGGACCGTTCCTCCCTCCCTCCTCTCCTTATGGACCGTTCCTCCCTCCCTCCTCTCCTTATGACCATTCCTCCCTCCCTCCTAAAAGGACTCTTACAGTGACATTGGGCCCACATAGATCATCCAGTATAATCGCCCCATCTCAAAATCCTTAATTTAATTACACCTGCAAAGTCCCTTTTGTCATGAAAGTAACATTCCCAGGCTCCAGGAATTAGGACGTAGCCGTCTTGGAGGAGCAGTCTTAGCCCATCACAGCCAGGAAGCTTTTTCTTCTGAATCTTAGTTTGGTTTTAAAACCATGCTGTTTTTTCGGACGTGGGTAGGGTAAAGAAAGAAAAACAGCCAAGGCAAAAACATGTTGACTTATTTCTGACTTTCATGCATGAAATGTTTCTACAGAACGAGAAGGTGGCCAGCCACAGTGGCTCACGCCACCTGTAATCCCAGCACTTTGGGAGATCGAGTCGGGCAGATCACTTGAGATCAGTTTAAGACCAGCCTGGCCAACGTGGTGAAACTCTGTGTCTACTAAAATTACAAAAATTAGCTGGGTGTGGTGGCTCGTGCCTGTAATCCCAGCTGCTCAGGTGGCCGAGGCAGGAGAATCGCTTGAACCCGGGAGGTGGAGGCTGCAGTGAGCTGAGATCGCACCCCTGCACTTCAGCCTGGGCAACAGAGTGAGACCCTGTCTCAAAAAAAAAAAAAAAGAAAAAGAGAGGACGAGAAGGTGGAACTCCACGTGCTCGGTTACATTAAACGTACTTTCCTACGGGAATCCTTTTGCCCGGAAGCCCGTGTGTTCCAGTGATAATTAATTGCTTAGGCTTGATAAGATTGGTGTGATTAGAACCAACATCTCTTTCCTGAAACAAAATAATCAGTTCTTCCTGTGATTCTTTTTGAATTAGAATTTTCATCGTGTTCCCGAAATTTAGACTTTGTTATTACTATCTACTCCAAGTTAATAATAGGAAGAAAGAATTAATGTGCTTTCTTGTTGTGGGATAGTGAGACTTTATCCTCAGAATATCTGCAAAAGACTAGCAGCACGAAGGCGACTGGGAAAGAAGAGTCAGTAGTGACCTCACGTGACTGCAGCACGAAGGCGACTGGGAAAGAAGAGTCAGTAGTGACCTCACGTGACTGCAGCACGAAGGCGACTGGGAAAGAAGAGTCAGTAGTGAACTCACGTGACTGCAGCATAAAGGCGACTGGGAAAAGAAGAGTCAGTAGTGAACTCACGTGACTGCAGCACGAAGGCGACTAGGGAAAGAAGAGTCAGTAGTGAACTCACGTGACTGCAGCACGAAAGCGACTAGGGAAAGAAGAGTCAGTAGTGAACTCACGTGACTGCAGCACGAAAGCGACTAGGAAAAGAAGAGTCAGTAGTGAACTCACGTGACTGCAGCACGAAGGCAACTAGGGAAAAGAAGAGTCAGTAGTGAACTCACGTGACTGCAGCACGAAGGCGACTAGGGAAAAGCAGAGTCAGTAGTGAACTCACGTGACTGCAGCACGAAGGCGACTAGGGAAAAGCAGAGTTAGTAGTGAACTCACGTGACTGCAACAGGAGTCGTTAATAGGTCATGTGGCTCAGGGGAGAGCCAGGCTGCCTGGATTTGGTGTTCAGCTCCTTCACATGTTAGCTGTGTAACCTTGGGCAAAATACTTAACCTCTTCGTGCCTTAGTTTCCTCACCAGTGAAATGAGGTAGCAGCTATCTACCTCTAGGGTGGGTGTGGTATGTAAAGCGTTAAGAGAATAGGAAGAACTCTCCAAGTGTACTACAATGAGGAGGGTGAGGAGGACGGGCAGGGCGAGGAGGGGCAGGAGGGCGAGGAGGGCGGGGAGGACGAGGAGGACACAATGACTCATTTAATTTTCCTCCTAGCATCCTAGGACAATCTGAGAACTATTTATAAAATATTGTCATATTTAGAATATCCTTTGAGTTTTACTTTATATCAAGAAAGTTTATATTTTAAAAATTTAAGCTACAAACTATAATAGTTTGATTGTAGCTTACATTTTTAAAATATAAACTTTATTAATGTTGAGTTTCTTTTTCTTTTTTTTTTTTTCGAGATGGAGTCTCACTCTTGTTGCCCGGGCTGTGGTGCAGTGGCACGATCTCAGCTCACCGCAGCCTCTGTCTCCCGGGTTCAAGTGATTCTCCTGCCTCAGCCTCCTGAGTAGCTGGGATTACAGTCATGCACCAGCACGCCTGGCTAATTTTGTATTTTTAGTAGAGATGCGGTTTCTCCATGTTGCTCAGACTGGTCTCGAACTTCGGACCTCAGGTGATCCACCTGCCTTGACTTCCCAAAGTGCTGGGATTACAGGCGTGAGCCACCACACCTGGCCGAGTTTCTTTTTCTTTATAACCTCAAAAACTCTAATCAGCTTTGAGTTTTGAAATGAGTAGAATCCAATAATACTTAAAGGTTTCTGCTTTCTCTTTGGCAGTTATTCCATTTGCAGTGTTTTAAATACATTTTGATTCTGGATAAAATTGCCATGTGAGTCATTGGGGTTTGGTATATCCTCCTATTTAAAAAAAATCAGACCTCACAAATGCATGCATAATTGTGTGTGCTCACTCACGTCCTCCCCTGTCAGGGCCTAGTATAACTACCTGGAACTCTAAGGTCATCTTTCTTTTTTATCAGAATTTATTCTCAGCTAGCAATCACATTGGAAAAGAGCTAATCAACTAATTGGTATTAAAGTATGTATACTTGGCTGGGCATGGTGGCTCATGGCTGTAATTCCAGCACTTTGGGAAGTTGAGGCAGGAAGAGCACTAGAATTTTGAGACCAGGAATACAAGATCAGCCTGGGCAACACAGCGAGATCCCCATCTCTAAAAAATTTAAAATATTAGCCAGCCATGGTGATGCATGCCTGTAGACTCAGCTACTCAGGAGGCTGAGGTGGGAAAATGGCTTAAGCCTGAGAGGTTGAGGTTGCAGTGAGCTGATTGTGCCCCTGTACTCCAGCCTAGAGTGAGACCCTGTCTCAAAAAAAAAAAGCAAACCCAGAACAACAAAAAGCACCATTCTAGGACTATGGAGGCAACACTGTATCATAGACTGACAAAAGTCTTTGGAATCAGTAAGAACCTAGATCAGTAAGAACCTACTCTGGACTCACTACTCACGTCCATGGAAAATAAAGTGATGTAGTAGTTAAAATTACGGACTTTTGAATCAGACTGCTCACATTTTAACCTCAGCTTCGCCATTAACTGAGTGGTGCTGGACAAATTATATAACTCTTCCGTCTTTGTTTTCTCTTTTTTTTTGAGACGGAGTCTCGCTCTGTCGCCCAGGCTGGCGCGCAGTGGTGCGATCTGGGCTCACTGCGAGCTCCACCTCCCGGGTTCACACCATTCTCCTGCCTCAGCCTCCTGAGCAGCTGGGACAACAGGCGCCCGCCACCACACCTGGCTAATATTTTTGTGTTTTTAGTAGAGACAGGGGTTCACCCTGTTAGCCAGGATGGCCTCTATCTCCTGACCTCGTGATCTGCCTGCCTCAGCCTCCCAAAGTGCTGGGATTACAGGCGTGAGCCACCGCGCCCAGTCTGGAATTTTTTTGAATGCAATTCTGCCGTATGCCCTTCTCTCTTACTCTGTGTATTTTCCTGAAGCAGTCTCATCCACTCGCATTGCACTATCACTCACCCATTGATGACCCCCACCTCAGGCATCTCTGCCGAACTCTAGATCCAGAACACTAGCTGTCTCCTGTACATTACTGTCTGGCTGTCTTTCAGGCCCGAGCACAACATGACCAAAACTAAACTTATTTTCTCTCATGAGATTGACCTTCTTCTTATTGGCGGCATTGACCCACTCAGTCTCCAAGTCAGAAACTTGGGAATCATGCCAGCGTGTTTTACAGAAACTCAGTGCAAGTTTCCCAGGCTGCTGACCAAAATAGCTACCAGATTAGTGGCACTGCCACTCAGTGGGTCAGGTACTTGTGTCCTAATAGCAAATGGATTCTTTTCTTGGCCCTGTTACTAATATTAAACTGTCATCTAGAGTAATCACTTAACCATATCACAAGACAGTGTCACCATCTGTGCCTGAAAGTGAAATGCAAGTCAAATCAATGAGACTCTGAAATGAAAGCTACTTGATAAATGCAAAACCCTATTCACATATCTTGTTATAGTTATTAAAAGTGATAATATCTGGCCAGGCACAGTGGCTCACACCTGTAATCCCAGCGCTTCGGGAGACTGAGGCAGGCGGATCACCTGAGGTCAGAAGTTCAAGACCAGCCTGACCAACATGGTGAAACCCCATCTCTGCTAAAAATATAAAATTAGCCAGGCGTAGTGGTGCATGCCTATAATCCCAGCTACTCGGGAGGCTGAAGCAGGAGAATTGCTTGAACCTGGGAGGTGGAGGTTGCAGTGAGCTGAGATTGTACCATTGCACTCCAGCCTGGGTAACGAGCAAAACTCCGTCTCAAAAAAAAAAAAAGAATGTGATAATATCTGTGAAAGTATCTGGTCATCAGAATGGAAAATATCAAAGCATATGATCATCTGCAAAATAGCAGGAGTATTTTTAATTTTTTCATTTGTTTTTATCTTTTCTCTTCTCTCCTTTTTTACATGCCTCCTGTCCTGAGAACCCCAGTAGGGTTAGTAATCAGAAGCAGAACAAATCAGGCAGATTTGTCATATGTACACACACGTTTAGCAACTGCAGGCTTTAGTGGGAAGAATCAAAAACAAAAGATCTGTGCCAGTTTCCTTGCTGCTCTGTTCTGCCTTGTAAAGATCTGAGAAGTAAAGTCTGCGTCAATAACTTGTTTTCCCTTTCATTTCCTCCCTCTGAAAGATGAGGGCTTTCAAAGGTTTCAGGCTGCGGCGTCATCGCCGAGCTATTCTGGGTGTTGTGCCCTTGTCAGGAGGAGGGGCTGATATGGTGATTCATGCTGCTCATGTCCCCTCTGGGCTTTCAGAAGGAAGCGTTATGGAATGTGAATTGTATTTTTAAAAATCCACTCAGGGCCAGCGGAAAGCTGTAACGTCACAATCGTATTCTTAGAGGGATCTCAGTTTTCTTGACAGCTGCATCTGGGCTACCTTTTTAGTCCTTCCGGAAGGCAAGGCATATTTGATAGCCTTTTTTCTGCTGGTTAGAAATGTGGGACATTTAGCCCCTGAGATTGCTCAGCTGAACAGAAGTGAGAGGATTCCCCCTTTTGCCACCATCAAGAAGAAACTAGTTCTTGGCAACATAGATGGTCCAATTAAAAAAAAAATCAATAATAATAAAAAAGACCTTTGTGGGTTTTTTCCTGAATATGTAGGTGATATATTTTCTTTCTTGAAAATTCAGAAAATACCAAAAAGAGCTTAGAAGAAAGTAAATATCACCCGTAATCCCAACACTAAGCGATAGTAACCACTCTAACATTTAGGTGTATTTTCTGCTTTTTTCTATGTTTTGTGTGGTTTTTTAAAAATATTAAGGTTGTACTATATATATCACTCTGTAACTTTAAAAGTATTTAATTTTTGAACGCTGTATTTTACACAGCTAGGTAATAAAAATCTATAAAACTGTATACAGTGAAAAGTCTTGCTCCCTTCTGATCACATAAAAAACTACCATTTACTAGTTTCCTTACAGAGAATTTTTTTTTTTTTAATTAAAAAAATTTTTTTTAGAGACAGGGTCTCCCTGTGTTGCCCAGGCTGGTCTCAAGCTCCTGCCCTCAGGCAGCCTCCCACCTTGGCTCCCAGGGTGCTGGGATTACAGGCGTGAGCCACTATGCCCTGCCCTTCCAGAGAATTTTTATGCTTATAAAAGCAATTATCAATTATTTTCTTTGCTGTACCTGCAACTTTTTAAATATAAATAATAGCATACTGTAGTAACTATTCTGTATCTTGCCTTTTTCACTTAATATATTTTGTAATTCATCCGAAATCGTTACATAAAGAGCTTCTTCATTCTTTCTTACAGTTGTCATTTTGTAATATTCCATTGTCTGTATGTACTGTCACTTATCTAACCAGTCCCCTGGTGAATGGATATTTAGATTGTTTCCAGTCATTTGCTGTTAGTAACAGTGCTTGTGTATAGATCGTTTTGCCCTTTACCGTAGGATAAATTCCTAGAATTCTTAGATTAAAGAACATGTGCCTTTGAATTTTGATAGCTATTGCTAAATTGCTCTCCAGGAAGTTATGTGATATAACTTGAGGCTCGGGGTTTGAGACCAGCCTGGCCAACATGGTCTTTAGTTGAGACAGCCCATCTCTACTAAATATACAAAAATTAGCCAGGCGTGGTGTCGTGTGCCTGTAGTTCTAGCTATTTGGGAGGCTGAGGCATGAGGATCCCTTCAACCTGGGAGGTGGAGGTTGCAGTGAACTGAAATCACGCCACTGCACTCCAGCCTGGGCGACAGAGTGACTCTGTCTCAAAAAAAGAAAAAGAAAACATTATTTTTACTGTATACCTTGTATATCATACGCATATGTTACCTGTTCAAAAGAATGATTAAAATCATTTTTAACAATTATTCTTTAAAAGAGTAAACATATGTCAAGTGTATGTATTTCTTTTTTCTTTCTTTCTTTTTTTTTTTTTCCTGAGATAGGGTCTCACTCTGTTGCCCAGGCAGGAGTGCAGTGGGACGATCATGGCTCACTGCAGCTTTGACTTCCCAGGCTCAAGTGATTCTCCCACCTCAGCCTCCTGAGTAGCTGGCACTAAGGCATGTGCCACCACTCAGAGTAAGCTTTAAATTGTTTTTAGAGATGGGCCAGTCTACCTGGACCCAAGCAGTCCTCCTGAAGTGCTGAGTTACAGGTTTGAGCCACCACCCCTGGCCTCTGTATGTATGCCTTTGATTGCTGCTGAGAACCTTTGATGAGGCAAGGGAAGGCTGTGCTCTTTTTCCTGTCTTTGAATGCCAACCCTAGAACTGGGTCTGGTCCGGAATGGTAGTGATTTGCTCATTGCATGTGTTCCCTTCACAGGCGTGCCGCCGCCAGACTGATTACTGGCAGTTCGTGAAAGACATACGGTGGCTCAGTCCCCACTCAGCCCTTCACGTGGAGAAGGTAAGAGTGAGAGCAGAGCGGCTGTGCTGGCAGAGCTGTGGGTCTTCACTCTTTGAGGCTCCGTCAGAAGAATCTTCTAGACTCTTAAGGAGGGAATACGTCAAGTTGCGTATCAACCAAGGAAAGGAAATTAATTATCCCTCTAGGGACCGACTTTATTTGCTTAAAAAAAAAAACATGCAAACCCATTCATCCAGGCCACTTTTTCTCCTCTGGGGAAGGAATAGAAAAGTTTTGTTATTTTCAAAAAAGCCTGCATATATGGGACCCAGGGTGAAGCTTTTCAAAGCGTTTCCCTTAACTGTCTCAATTTAGTTCTCAGGTCATTAGGCCTCAATCTTGCCGTATCTACCAGGACGTATGTTTTGACTCATACCCCTTTGCTTCCCAGTTCATCAGCTTGCACGAGAACGGCCAGAGCAGTGCTGATGGTGTGAGTGAACGTGCTGTTGCCGAGTTGTGGCTGCAGCACAGCCTGCAATACCACTGCCTCTCAGCCCAGCTCCGGCCTCTGCTCGGGGATAGACAGTATATCAGAAAATTCTACACAGGTAGGTGGAGGCCACTTAGGATTGTCATCTGTGCTTCCTCATTGTCACCCACCTCGCTATTCCTCTATCGCTCTAGTACCAGGGCCTCCTATTTTTCTTTCTTTCTTTGAGACAGAGTTTCGCTCTGTCGCCCAGGCTAGAGTGCAGTGGCTCAATCTCAGCTCACTGCAACCTCCGCCTCCCGGGTTCAAGCAATTCTCCTGCCTCAGCCTCCCAAGTAGCTGGGATTACCGGCATGCGCCACCACGCCCAGCTCATTTTGTATTTTTAGTAGAGACGGGGTTTCTCCATGTTGGTCAGCAGGTCTTGAACTCCCGACCTCAGGTGATTCGCCCGCCTCAGCCTCCCAAAGTGCTGGGATTACAGGCGTGAGCCACCATGCCTGGCAGGGCCTCCTATTTTTCACTTGATGCCATAGGGATTCTACTCAGAAACATATCCAGACTTACCTCTTACCTCCCAAGTAAGACACAATTCAACTTTATGTTAAGGTCATCCCCTACAGCCACACAGAGACAAACCAGTAAGAATAGCCACCGTTTACCAGGAGTTTCCTGCGTGCCCATCACTGCTGTCCAGTATCTTCACTGCAGCCCTGAGAGTTGGGCATTGGTGCTACTGTTTCTAGTCCACAGGGCTCCAGAAGGTTAGGCGACTTGGCCAAAGTCACTCAGAGCCAGGATTCAAATCTGGATTTTTCTGACTTTGAAGTCTCTTGTCCCGGCCACTTTGCTGTACTCCACGTTCTTTAGCCTCTTCTCTACTTTGTTTCTGATTTCCCGTCACCCTACGGTGGCGTGACTCCTCCCAGTTCATCCTTACCTCTCCCTTTCTCCTTCCTCGAGCTTCTCTCAAGACCTCCCTGTTGGGTTCTATCACTGTGGTAGCTTTTCTCTCCCCAGATGCTGCCTTCCTGCTAAGTGATGCTCACGTCACGGCCATGCTCCAGTGCCTGGAAGCAGTGGAACAGAACAACCCCCGCCTCCTGGCTCAGATAGATGCATCCATGGTAAAGGAGACAAGGGATTATCCGTGTCTGTGCTGGGTCCCTGGACCTCAGCATGATGGAACCCTCTACAGCAAACTGGTTTTTTACTTAGCCATTTTTGTGAGCTGAAAGGCTTTCATTTTTTTTTTTTTTAGAGGCAGTCTTGCTCTGTCACCCAGGCTGGAGTGCAGTGGCACGATCTCGGCTCACTGCAATCTCCACCTCCTGGGTTCAGGCGATTCTCATGCCTCAGCCTCCCAAGTAGCTGGGACTACAGGCGCCTGCCACCCCCGCCCCCCACCCATTTTTTTGTATTTTTAGCAGAGACAGGGTTTCACCATGTTGGCCAGGATGGTCTCGATCTCCTGACCTCATGATCCTCCCACCTCGGCCTCCCAAAGTGCTGGGATTCCAGGCATGAGCCACCGCGCCCGGCCGGCTTTCATTTAAAATGCTTGGAGAAGGGGAGGTACCATTAAGTACTTACTGAAGTAGAAAGTCTGAGCTTAGGTCTTGTGCTTAGTGGACCTAAGCTGGGGAGTGGGAGGTCGATTTTGTTAAACCGGTGGTATCTTTTGACAGAGGATACCACGCCTTGACAGAGATCTGGGGAAAGAGGGATGGTTCTGAATTGGGCAGGGTTTAGGGTCAGACCTGGCATAGCTTAATGTTATATGGGGTCAGTTTTTTCATGTTTTCTTCTTTGATGTAAAGAAAATTTTATAGTACAAAGAAAATCTGTTGCCTAAAATTAACTTACCCCATGACTAATACTCCAGTCAGTGCCTTAGCTAGAATGGAATCAGAGTCCCCACTTCGTAGAGAAGAGGATCCCCTCTCTCTCCAGATTCTTTTAATTTTGTTTTCTGTTTTTGTTTTGTTTTGGTTTGGTTTTTGAGACAGAGTCTCACTTTGTCGCCCAGGCTAGAGTGCAGTGGCACGATCTCAGCTCACGGCAACCTCTGCCTCCCGGGTTCAAGTGTTTCTCCTGTCTCAGCCTCCCCAGTAGCTGGGATTACAGGTCTGTGCCACCACGCCCGGCTAATTTTTGTATTTTTAGTAGAGACAGGGTTTCACCATGTTGGCCAGGTTGGTCTTGAACTCCTGACGTCAAGTGATCCGCTCGCCTCGGCCTCCCAAAGTGCTGGGATTCCAGGCGTGAGGCACTGCGCCCGGCCTGATTCTTTTAGTTTTGATTGTTGGTTACTATCCATTGAATACTTTCTATGTGCCAGGCATGGTGCTGTGAATGATACATGGATCATCTCACTGAATCTTCGTAACTCTGTGAAGTGGGCATTGATCTCATTTTATAAAGGAGGCTGCTGAGGCACAGAGTAGATACGTGGTCCAGAGTTTAGATCAAATAGCTGACAAGTGTCAGGGCCTGGATTTGAACCCTAGTCTGTCTGACTTCTGATTCCACATACATAATCTTACGTACTGTTGTGCCGCCTCTGTAATAAAGCACTCCTGGTTTAACACTTGGAAGGATTCCAGTGCAGAAGCTGTGGTTTCACAGTTGTAAATTACATACTACAGTAGAAGGTAGCCTTGCTGTATCTACAGGTCTGGCTAAAGTCCAGGCCTACTGCAGAGGTGGCTTCTACCAGCATTTCTGCAGTACTGCATTGCCCCCCACTCTGAGGCCCTCTGCCCTTAACTCTGACACATTCTTTGGTTTTGTTTTGCTTTTTAGTTTGCCAGAAAGCACGAGAGCCCACTCCTGGTGACAAAGAGCCAGAGCCTGACAGCTCTGCCCAGTTCCACATACACCCCTCCAACCAGCTATGCTCAGAATTCCTACTTTGGGTCCTTCTCTAGCCTCCACCAATCCATGCCCAACAATGGCTCAGGTATGGAGACAGGAAAAAGTGGTCATTACATTCATCCCCAGCCCTGGAAAGTAAGAAGACTTTGTGGTTGCTTATAGGCTTTGAAAATTGAGCCTTTGGTTGGTACAGTTTTTCTTAAGAAGGGACATCTTTACAAGTTATATAGTGACTAGCCTGAAATAATTCAGTAGAATCATGAAGTAACAGAAGGGAGAGATGTTTTTAGATTCCCCTGGGTTTCTAATCCACGTTGCCAAGAAGGCATTTCAATGCTAGCTAACATTCATTGATTGCCAATCATGTACTAGGCTCTGTTGTATTCAGTTTGTACGTGTTATCCCATTTGAGCCTTCAAACAGTCCTCTTACTGCTCATTTTTCAGATGAGGAATGCATACTAATAAGCAATAAAGCCACTGTCTCAGGAGCCCATACACTTGACTTAGCTGCTTCTAAATAATTTTATACTTTATTTGACTTGCCATTTCTGAGGTGACATCTTATGTCCTGGGCACCTAGTAACAATAGAAAGTGTGAACCTTAGCTGTGAAGAAGTCCTTCATACATACTGCAGGATTCCACCTCACCCTTGCTCCCCTTACCATTTCCTTTTATATTCTAGAGAGAAGATCTACTTCCTTTTCACTCTCTGGCCCTCCCCGGAAACCTCAAGAAAGCAGAGGGCACGTCTCACCAGCAGAGGATCAAACCATCCAAGCCCTCCCGGTTTCAGTCTCTGCACTAGCCAGGGATTCCCCCTTAACCCCAAATGAGATGAGCTCCAGTACTCTGACCAGCCCTATAGAGGCATCCTGGGTCAGCAGCCAGAATGATTCCCCAAGTGATGCCAGTGAGGGGCCTGAGTACCTGGCCATTGGCAACTTGGACCCCCGAGGCCGGACTGCCAGCTGTCAGAGTCACAGCAGCAATGCCGAGAGCAGCAGCTCCAATTTGTTCTCCTCCAGCAGCTCCCAGAAGCCAGATTCTGCTGCCTCTTCCTTAGGGGACCAGGAGGGAGGTGAGGAGAGCCAGCTGTCCAGTGTCCTCCGCAGGTCCAGCTTCTCAGAGGGGCAGACACTCACCGTCACCAGTGGGGCAAAGAAGAGCCATATTCGCTCCCATTCGGATACCAGCATCGCCTCCAGAGGAGCTCCAGGTAATGAGGAACACCAGCTGCTAGTCAGCAAGGTAGCCCTGAACTGAGAGTGAAGAGAGGCCGTGTTATGGGGACTTCTCAGATGGCAGAGAGAGGCGTTCTGTTTCTGACTGTGTAACATCTTGTTTTGTAACGAAGGAAGTTTATAACGAAATACCAAGACTCAGAATCTCTATTTATGTTTGTTTCTTTATACATTGCTAATATTAAATGTTTTCCTGGATTCTTTGCTAGTTTAGTAACATCAGAGGATAGCGTGACTCATCACAGTCGACTTTTCAAAGTATCTCTTGGATCAGGGAAAGTATTAGTGAGCTTTAAAAATAATCCCATTAAGTTCTGTCATTTCCTGTGACGTCTTAGAAGTTTGACCAGGGTGTAATAATACCAGGTGTAATACCAATGTAAGAGGTAGAGAGATACTGGGGTTTCTAATTAAAACGAAGGCGATAGTGAGGGTGGGGTGATGTGATCCAGCAGGTGAGTGGGTGGGGCTAACGGCCGCATCACTGATTCAGACCGAGAGGCAGTCAGATGAGCAGGCCCTGGCCACTGGGACCTCACCAAACACCATCTGATAGGAGGGGCAGCCTACACGTGGGAAACGTGGGGCTCCTTGCTTTTGCCTTCTCCTTGCCATCATCTTTCCTGGCTTGTGGTATCCGGCAGGCTTTGGTTGGGTTTTGTTTGTGGCAGGATCTCCATAAGAGAAACTATAGCATGGAGCTTTGTGCTCAAAGCCATTCTGGGTCACAAAAGCCCCAGAAATAAGATATAAAAATAAAATATAAAAAATTCAGTGACCTAAAAAAAAAAGGATTTTCTTTAGCAACTGGAGATAGCATTGCTTTCTCTTTGTGATTTCTGGAAAGGTGAGAGCTTAGGCCCTCATCTGAAACCTTCAGAATTACCAACTTTTGTCTTTGTTTTCCCTCAAGAATGTGATTTAAGTTGTTGGAAATCTCGAGGAGAAGAATCTCCAAATCAAAGCCTGTCTTCCCATGAGCTTTCTTAGATGTGAAGATGACTTGGGCTGGACCCTCACTTCACATCTGCTGCTGCAGGCCTGATGTCTGCTGTACTCCAAGCCACTGGCCTTTGAGCATGTAAAACTTTCCCACCCCATTCTTGAATCCATATGGATTCCAGTGGAATCCTGCCTTGGAAAAGGGAGCCAGGGAAAATGTGTGCAGAAGTATCTGAGGAAATACGGGTCACGCACAGCTTCTTGGACGAGCCATCCGCCCTTCACAACTGGGGTTTCCTCCTGGGAGTTCCATCCCCACTTCTGCTGCGTAAAATTTAGGACACTTTTTTTCTCCTCTCTGTTCTCATTGCTCTGTCTGGACTCTCCTCTGCACCTGTCTGACTACCTACAGGAGGTCCCAGGAATATCACCATTATAGTTGAAGATCCCATTGCAGGTTTGGGAATTGGTCCTCCACTTCCTCTTTGCTCTGCTCTGTGACCACCTTTCTTAGTTCAGAACCTTCTTCAGTCTGGTGTCAAATCAAGTCTGGCTAGTCTGGTCTCGTTGTGATGCTTGGAACTGTCTATAAAATGTTACCAGTATTTCATGTGATGTGTTTTCTATACACAATTCCAAATGCCTCGTTCAGTTTCTCAACAGCTTCTGAGAGGCAGAGTCAAGACTTATCATTTCGGTTTTGGCCAAAGGTGAAACTGAGGCCGCTATTTGTCTGAGGCATCATGATGAATCAGTGGCAGATTTTTTTCTCTTTTTTAAAATTTTTTGACTTTTTTTTTTCCGGTAGAGACAGGGTTTCACCATGTTGCCCAGGTTGGTCTTGAACTCCTGGCTTCAAGTGATCCTTCTGCCTTGGCCTCCCAAGTGCTGGGATTACAGGCGTGAGCCACCACACCCAGCCCAGAATTTTTCTTATAACTGAATACTTCCTATGGATTACTTTATTTTCCTTGAATTAACACCAGAATGTATTTTACCCCTTTCTGTGGTCTCAGATAGACTTGCATGTTCGGTTTTTTTCTTTTTTGTTTTCTTTTGTGTGTGTGTGTGTGTTTTTCCTCTCCTGCAGTTCCCTGTTTCCTTTTTCTTTCACCTGTTTTCATTTCCCTATAAATCCCTGCACCCCATTCCAGCTATTGCATAGGATTTTTCTAGTGATTTCAGTGTGTTTCCTTGGTGTTCGTGGTGGTGTTCAAACTGAGACTTGTGTTCCATCCTGGGTACCATAATTCATGGAGAGGAACACTGGAATGGGTCTGCAAGGCAGAGGAGTGAGAGAGGGAAGTGGAGTGAGGCCATTGGGTGTGTGAGCTTGGAAAAGAGATGGTTAAGGAGGAATAACGTCTGTAGGGCCATTGGGTGTGTGAGCTTGGAAAAGAGATGGTTAAGGAGGAATAACGTCTGTAGGACCATCATTTAGAATAGCGTTGTTCCTAAGGAGATGAGAAATTGTAAGAAGGCAGGTATCAAGTGAGTGGAAGGAAATTGTAAGAATTAGTTAAATGATGCTGCTATAAAGACACATGCACACGTATGTTTATTGCGGCACTATTCACAATAGCAAAGACTTGGAATCAACCCAAATGTCCATCAGTGACAGACTGGATTAAGAAAATGTGGCGCATATACACCATGGAATACTATGCAGCCATAAAAAAGGATGAGTTCGTGTCCTTTGTAGGGACATGGATGCGGCTGGAAACCATCATTCTCAGCAAACTGTCGCAAGAACAGAAAACCAAACACGGCATGTTCTCACTCATAGGTGGGAACTGAACAATGAAATCACTTGGACTCGGGAAGGGGAACATCACATACCGGGGCCTATCATGGGGAGGGGGGAGAGGGGAGGGATTGCACTGGGAGTTATACCTGATGTAAATGACGAGTTGATGGGTGCTGACAAGTTGATGGGTGCAGCACGCCAACATGGCACAAGTATACATATGTAACAAACCTGCACGTTATGCACATGTACCCTAGAACTTAAAGTATAATAATAATAAAAAAAAAAGAAAAGAAAAGAAAAAAGATTTAGTTAAATGGCAGCATTAGGAAGAAGTGAACTCAGCAAGAAAAGGCTGAATGGCCACATGTTGTGAAGAGGTTAAGGTCGTGGTAGAGTTTGTGTTGTATGCTGTTTGAGAATTCCAAGTCATGGTTTTTTACCAAGGCATCGTGGTGACTACTAGTTTGTCCTCAGTTCAGTAGGAAGGAACAGACCCCACGACCAGGACTACCAGAAGTCTTTGAGGCCCAAGAAAAACACAAAATTGGTTCTTTCACAGAGTAGCATTTTTTGTGAGAGGAGTAGCTGGCAATTTGGCACCATCTGTCGGGGAAATGGGTTAGATGCAGCTCATTCATTCATTCTCCCATAGCATCCTGCTCATTTTCAAGCACCCACCTGCTTTTCCACCTGTTCTTCCTTCTGTGGTCCTGGAAATGTTGTGTTTCCTTGTGAAGAATATCAGTTTCTCATTCCTGTGAGCCCTGACTGCCACTGTTCTCCCCTCCCAGCTCTCGCTCTTCCTGTCCCAGGCATTGTCTGTCTCGCCAGCTTTCCCTCCCTCCCTTCTTCAATAAGGATGGGCTGAGCCCCGTAACAGGCCCCTTGCTTACGGGGCCCTCTCCCTGGGCTTCTCCAGCACTGCCTTGATGCTTCTTTTTAGGACACTGCTGAATTTTATTTCCTTAGTGAATGTAAATCTTCTGATGTTACTTTAAAACCTAATGTCAACATGTCAGAAAAGTTTCAATGCACTTGTCTTTGTTTTACCGTCTAAAGACTTTTCTAAATTGGTTTGTCAAGAGGATAGAAATCAGCTAACATTCCTGTAATGTTTGGTTAAAAGATGTAAGGAAAGAGAAGCAAATTTCATGAATCCATTTTGATTTGATTCTTTCTCTCCTTTATGTTGCCCCATTCTGGATCACGTTTCTTCTTTTCCACTTAGAATGTACTGACCGGCCATCTCCTTCCCTCCCTGTGTTTCTGTGCCCTTGGGCTGTTCCATTGTTGTGCCACCTCTCTCCTGCTTGGGAGGGCTTTGGGAAGGGGTGCAGTTAAATGTTGAAACTCCAAAGTTGGGAATGGATCTATTGCTCACTTCGTATGTGTGTTTTTACTCGTTGGTGGTCATCGCCATTAGAATCCTGCAATGATAAGGCGAAGTTGAGAGGCCCCTTGCCCTACTCTGGTCAAAGCAGTGAAGTCAGCACACCCAGTTCTCTGTACATGGAGTATGGTGAGTACTATGAAGGCCAGGGCTAAAACTCTATCTTTTCTCTGCTCGCCCCTTGTGCCTGCTAAGCTCTGAGCTTTGGGGTTCATCTCAGCTCTGCGGAGGGTACATACTGTTACCGTCTCAGTCGCTCTTTAGTCATTTTCAACCCCTGTGCTAGAAATCACACTGCTCTGCCACTTCTCTTGCTCCTCTGACTTCGGGGTCCTACCCACTCTTACCGCTGGGTGTTGGCACCAGGCATGTCAGCTGATCCATATGGAATGGCTCTGTGAGTGGATGAGATGGACCTTGAAAAGAGGACTTGGAGTATCTGGGCTTAATAACCAGCAGACAAACTCTACATGCAAATCATGCAGAGGAGGAAGCCATTTGTGTCCTTTTCTGACTCCCAGCCCAGAGTTTTCCATTTTTATTTTGTTTTTTCTTTATTATATGGTATGGGGGAGAGCATGTTCTCTTTGATTTTAGATGGCAGAAGGATTGTCTCTGTTTATTCCATCATTTTCCAACCAAAAGGCTCAGTGCTCTGGGATTCTAAGAGTACAAGAAATTCTTTTTTTTTTTTTTTTTGAGACAGAGTTTTGCCCTTGTTGCCCAGGCTGGAGTGCAGTGGCACGATCTTGGCTCACTGCAACCTCCGCCTCCCAGGTTCAGGCTATTCTCCTGCCTCAGCCTCCCTAGTAGCTAGGATTACAGGTGTGAGCCATCACGCCCAGCTAATTTTTGTATTTTTAGTAGAGATGGGGTTTCACCACGTTGGCCAGGCTGGTCTCGAACTTCTGACCTAGGGTGATCCGCCCGCCTCGGCCTCCCAAAGTGCAAGAAGTGCTTTTAGAAGGTAGATATCTTCTTCCAACCTCTAATTCCCAGTTACCTGGGAAGACTTGGGAGCATCTTTAATGGTAAAAGCTTAAGACTTCCTGAAGAAGCTTGACTGTTTCATCCACATTCCATTTCCCACAGAAGGTGGTCGGTACCTGTGCTCAGGGGAAGGCATGTTCCGAAGACCATCAGAAGGACAGTCCCTCATCAGCTACCTCTCTGAGCAAGACTTCGGCAGCTGTGCCGACCTGGAAAAGGTGGGAAATCGAGGGCCTCATGAAGAGCTCATGAGTTGGGAGATTGGGTCTAAAGGTCTGTGGTGCCATATGTTCTGATGAGGTTTTGGGTATGTAGCAGTGACATGGGTACAGACTACAGTAAAGATAAGTTCACAGTAGAAGGAAGCTCAGCAAGTTCTGTTTCTGAGGAACTCTGCAGGGAGCATGTGCCCCTCATCGAGTCCCAGATATTAGCGATTTTATCTTAGAAGCCAGCCTGGGCAGAGAAGCATCAAGTTTGTGTGTGTGTTTTTGTTTTTTTGAGACAAGAGTCTTGCTCTGTCACCTAAGCTGGAGTGCAGTGTCACGGTCATGGCTCACTACAGCCTCAAATTCCTGGGCTCGAGCAATCCTCCCGCCTCAGCCTCCCGAGTAGCTGGGTCTACAAGCACATGCTACCACACCTGGGTATTTTTTTTATTTTTTGTAGAGATGGGGGGTCTCCCTGTGTTGCCCAGACTGGTCTTGAACTCCTGGGCTTGGCCTCCCAGAGTGCTGGGATTAATAAGTGTGAGCCCCTGTGTTTGGGGTCTTGAACTCCTGGGCTTGGCCTCCCAAAGTGCTGGGATTGACAGGCGTGAGCCCCTGCGTCTGGCAGCATTGGTTTTGCTGCATGATTGCAGTTCCCTTGACCCGGGCACCTTAGGTAAATACTGTTTCCAGAATCAAATTCTATCTTTTGTTCTAAGGCTCAGATAAGCAATAAATGACATCTGTGTAGCATTTTGTAGCCTGCAAAACACTCTTATCTTGAGACATAACATTTACTTTAATATTTTGCATACAGGTGTATGATTTTGGGAAAGAACCTGATTGAAATCCTGGGCCTCTTCTCTATCATATTTTTATGTAGAAATGAGACAGGAAGGGACAGGCTTGGCAAAGTAAGAGAGTGAAGAAAACCTAGAATAGGTTTTCCAGCCATCAGCTTTCCTCGTAGTAGAAATGTCCATTTCTCCAGGGTGTTTTTGACAGAAACAGTTCCTATCTTGGAAACTCCCCTTTCCAACATTATAATGTCATTCAATACTTGTAACCCTTTGCTTATTTGCTGCTCCCCTTCCCCCAGGAGAATGCCCACTTCAGCATCTCAGAGTCCTTAATCGCTGCCATCGAGCTAATGAAGTGCAACATGATGAGCCGGTGCCTGGAGGAGGGGGAGGAAGAGGAAGACAGTGACAGAGAGATCCAGGAGCTGAAGCAGAAGATCCGCCTTCGGCGCCAGCAAATCCGCACCAAGAACCTGCTCCCTGTGTACCAGGAGGCTGAGCATGGAAGTCAGTGGAGCCTGTGGACACTATTCCCACATTCTCCCAGCTTCAGCATAAGGCCTGGTGCCTTATGGCTCTTCCTTTGGGATGTTATACCCAAACCAGTGGTTCCTCTGCTGTCAGAAAGACTTTTCTTTTTTTGAGACGGAGTCTCGCTCTGTCGCCCAGGCTGGAGTGCAGTGGCCGGATCTTGGCTCCTTGCAAGCTCCACCTTCCGGGTTTACGCCATTCTCCTGCCTCAGCCTCCCGAGTAGCTGGGACTACAGGCGCCCGCTACCTCGCCCGGCTAGTTTTTTGTATTGTTTAGTAGAGACGGGGTTTCACCGTGTTAGCCAGGATGGTCTCGATCTCCTGACCTCGTGATCCGCCCGTCTCGGCCTCCCAAAGTGCTGGGATTACAGGCTTGAGCCACCGTGCCCGGCCCAGAAAGACATTTCTATATAGTCCTACTTTTTTTTTTTTAAACCATACTAGGAATACTCATCCTAGAGTCGCTCCGTTTCCTACATCAGGAATAGCTCCTTTCCAGACCAGGTGGAGTGGCTCGTGCCTGGAATCCCAGCACTTTGGGAGGCCGAGGCGGGTGGATCACTTGAGGCCAGGAGTTCGAGACTCTCCTGGCAAACATGGTGAAACCCCAGCTCTAAAAATATATATATAAAGGAATAGCTCCCTTCCAAAATAGTTTTCTGGTATCAGGAGACCTAAGCACGCTCGTCCCGGATTTGCTTTCCAGATAGTAGTACCTTCTGTTGCCTTGAAACTTTCTAAAGGGAAAGTTTCCATTTCTCTCTGTTGAAGTCATACCAGGTCCCTTTTCTTGTGACACTGGAAGGACAAGAAGACCTCTTTCTGCCCTGTTTATTCCTTTTTGTTTTTAAACATAACAGGCTTTCGGGTCACCTCCAGCAGCTCCCAGTTCAGCTCACGCGATTCAGCACATCTCTCTGACTCTGGCTCTGCTGATGAGGTTGATGAATTTGAAATCCAAGGTAAGAAGTGACACTTTGTTACAAGGGAACTTTTATTTCCTGTTTCTTTCCATTTAGAATGATAAGCTGCAAAGTTTTTCCTAAGTAGAAGATCTTCATTATGGATTGTTACTAGCTATTGTAAGGGACAGCATTCTGCTAAAAACAAAACCCCTTTACAACTTCAGTAGGAAAGAGCACTGAAAGCAGGTGTTCCAGGCGGAGTGGCTGCTGGCTGGTGTCACCCTGATGCTTCCTCCTCAGTGGTATCTTTCTCTTGGGTTCCCACTCTGACTCCTCCTTTCAGCTTGTAGGGCTGGTCCATGCCACTTGGAATTAGAATCCTATTCTCTTGGGTTCCATAACACAACTGAAATTGTTTCAAAGTGTTCAAAAGAGAAAAGGACAAACAGAATCATTGGGGGCAGGGGGACAAAAAAGGAACAAAATCAGGCCTACAAAGTGAGCCTGAATTTCTGCCCTTGCAGTGCTCAGTTGCTTAGCACAGGCACAGACTCTTGTTGTTGTTGTTGTTGTTGTTGTTGTTGTTGAAGTACCAGCATAGAGGAACAGTGGGGTTCCAGTCTGGGAAGGCAGTTGTGTTAAATCAGGTTAAGGTCCCGTTCCTGCAAGTCATAGATTTCTTCAAGTTCATCAGCAAAACAAACACACACACAAAAACAGTTCAGGGACACACGCTCCTCCCTCATGGGCGAGACCAACAGTGGTTTCCTTACTGCAGTGAATGGTGTCTGTAATTCTCTGTTACAACATTGTGTACGTGGACAGAGGTGAACTGTATCTATAATTCTCCATTATAACATTATAATGTGATGACAGATAGATCTCGTGTTGTGTGAGGCTTTGATTTCCTGTTTACACAATCTAGAGAACCCATTCGCCTGCACAGGCCTCCGGATGGAGGAACCACACGTTTGTTCCCTGTTCAGAAACTCTGTTTTTCCACAAATTTTCCAGGTATTCAGGAAGTCTTCCTTCTATGTTCTCCTTAATGTCTCTGATTTCTATTTATGACAACAATAGGTACTCATTAAAACTCCTTTTGTTTGGTTGGTTGGTTGGTTGTTTGTATGTGATCCTCCAACTCCTCTCCAATTCTCCACCATCGGCTGGGTGACTTACAATTTGGTTCTGACACTAACTCGCTGGAGTCAGCACAGATCCTGCAGGCTACAGTCCTGTGAGATTACTTCTGCTTCAGATGCCAGACACAGGTCACCAAGCTACCTGCCCTTCTGCTTGTAGGCTGACTACAAATTCACAGTTCCCATGACCCCTTTTCCCCAGGTGGGATAATTTGCTTGAATGACACCCAGAACTTGGGAAAGCTTAGGATTATAGCCTGTTGTAAAGGATGCAAACGAGCAGCCACATGAAGAAGTACGTAGGGCCTAGGAAGAGATCACGAGCACAGGAACTCCTCCTGTCCCCATGGTGTCTGGGGGCACCACCCTCCCAGGTGCATTGATGTGTTCGCCAACCAGGAAGCCTGGACATCATTGTTCCAAGTTTTTATTGACGTTTCATTATATAGGCACCATTGATTAAGTCACCAGCCATTGGTGATTGAACTCAGTCTTCAGTCCCTCTCCCCTCGCTGGACCTGATGGGGGAGTAAAAGTTCCAGCCCTCTCATGACGTGGTTGGTTCTTTTGATAGCCCCCACTGGTGAAGCTGTCTGTCTAGGGGCCTGCCAGGAGTCTCCTCATTAGCATAAACTCAGGTATGATTGAAAGGGGCTTCTTTTGAATAATAAAATATATTACTACAATTCAAGAAATTCCAAGAATTTTAGGAATTCTCACCAGGAACTGGAGACAGAGACCAAGTATCTATTTTCTGTTATACCACAGTCTGTGATTGACTTCATCTCCTAATTAAAAAAAGAAAGAGGGTCTGACCTCGCTCCCAGGATCCGCAGCCGGAATTTCAGGAGGAGAATGGTGAGGTAAATTCAGATCAGTCCACGTGACAACCACATCTGTGTCCCGCAGCACAGCAGGGATCCGGGAGGCTGTGCAGTCTGTAAGGAGCCTCTCGACAGACAGGCCCAAAGCCACTCCTGTTAGAAACTGTTGCTGCCGTTGTGGACCCTGAGGAGATGTTCAATCAACTAATTCTCTAGTCGATTCACAACAGAAATCCTTAAAGGAAAAGACCTTAGGCCAGGGCTTTCCAACCCGTGGGCCAGACCATTCTTTGCCATGAGGGATTGGGCTGTGGACTGTACGATGTTTAGCATCATTCTTCGCCTCTACCCACTAGAGGCTGGTGGCGACCCCTGCCCAGTATCGAGACAATCAGAAATGCCTCCGTCATTGCCTGAGTCACCGTGGCTGAGAACCACTGCCGTGGGAGGTCCTTGAGGCTGGGCATGGCATAGGAAGTAGCAGTAACTCTCCTCCAAGCTAGAGTGAGCACCTACCCAAGGATGTCAGTTCCTAAACGCCATTTCATGTCTGGGAGCAAATGGCAAGTTTTGATTCCAGGAACACATGGTATAGAATATTAGTTTATTTCTTGCTGGAATACTAAAGGGCCCCCTTTTGTCGTCATTATTACACAGATGGTAGTGAAGGATCTAACCTGACTCACATATCAAAGAACGGACTGTCAGTGTCACTGGCCTCGATGTTCTCAGGTAGCCGACCTTGCAAGCGTGGATGTGCTCATAGACGCATGTGTGTGAATGTTGCACCAGCTTTTTCGTATATACTTAATCACGTGATAACTGTGAGGGTTACGAGGACTCGGGGGGCTGGAGAACTAGTTGGAAGAAACTGGAGCTAAGCCAGAACACCAAGCCAGGAACAATTCAGATACTCACCAATTCATCCTCATGTGACCCCAACAATCTTCCTCATCAAGTTTGTCCTTGGTGATCCTTCCCTACGGTGATTAATTTAGATTTAGTGGCCATTGTGACTGATGGAGGTAGTGGACGGTTTAGAAAGGAATAGTTAGATGAAGAATTTTAGTTCAGACCTATCCTAAGCTCCTGCCACACATTCAGGCAGCAGAAGTAGGATAGAGTGGTATGAAGCTTAGTGTCTCTTTAGAATTTTGAATTTGCAGAGCCAGTGTTTAGAAAGCCATCTCTTCTGGGTACTTTGTGTACAAGTAGGATTTACTGCAGTAGATGTTTGTTCTTGTTTTGTGATCCAAACAAGTAGGTTTCCTGTAGGTGAGGTTAATGGAAAGAAAATAGTAGTTTTCTGCTCAGAATGACTTTAAAACACAAAAACAACAACAAAACTCAGAACTTTTGTATTTTTTTTGAGACGGAGTTTGGCTCTTGTTGCCCAGGCTGGAGCACAATGGCACCATCTCAGCTCACTGCAACCTCCGCCTTCCATTTTCAAGCAATTCTCCTGCCTCAGCCGCCAGAGTGGCTGGGACTACAGGCAGCTGCCACCACGCCCGGCTAATTTTTGTATTTTTAGTAGAGACAGGGTTTCATCATGTTGGCCAGGCTGGTCTCAAACTCCTGACCTCGTGATCTGCCCACCTCGGCCTCCCAACATGCTGGGGTTACAGGAGTGAGCCACCACACGTGGCCCAGAACTTTTTATTAAAACTGTTAATATTGTTGGGCACTAGGAATTTGAAATAATTATGTGAGATTAGATCAAGATGTAGAGCAATAAAGACAAATATTACAGGAGCTCCCATTTTCTCACTCATGTGGAAGCTAAAAAAGTTGATCTCATGGAGGTGGAGAAGAGAGTGGTAGTTACAAAGGCTGGGGAGGAGGTGGGTTGGGGCATAAGGAGAGGTTGGTTAGTGGGTTCAACCACACAGTTAGAAGGAGTAAGTTCTAATGTTCAGTAGCACAGTAGTGTGGCTGTGGCTGACACATTGTATATTTCAGAATAGTCAGAAGAGATCTGAAGTGTTCCCAACACAAAGAAATGATAAATGTTCAATCAGTGAATATTCTGAATACCCTGATTTGACCATTACACGTTGTATGCATAAAATATCACACGTGCCCTGTCAATATGTACAAATATTATGGTATCAACTTAATGTTTTTAAGATTAGAGAAATAAAAGTAATTAGGCTGCTTTTTTTTCCTACTCCTAAACGACTGTCATTGATTCTCATGAGTCCTCCCTGCCTGAGAAGGAGTCGTCCTGACTCCCTTTCTTCATTGATCTAACATGAGTCTTCCCTGCCTGAGGAGGAGTTCTCCTGACTCCCTTTCTAACTGGTTTCCGGGGCGTTTAGTCCCAGTCCTTTGTGGGGGCACATGTTGAGTGTCAGCCACTTCTCCCTCAGAGCGTGTCCAATCTGCTCTCACCACCAGGCAGGCCTTGATTCGGTCTTTCTAGCATCCTTCTTTCCCCATTTTGGGGGCTTTAAAAAATGTGTATACACATGACAGGTTTTACATTAAGAATGTGAAATCTTTTTCTTTTTCTTTTTCTTTTTCTTTTTTTGAGACAGAGTCTCGCTCTGTCGCCCAGGCTGGAGTGCAGTGGCGCAATCTCGGCTCACTGCAAGCTCCGCCGCCCGGGTTCACGCCATTCTCCTGCCTCAGCCTCCCGAGTAGCTGGGACTACTGGTGCCCACCACCTCACCCGGCTAATTTTTTGTATATTTAGTAGAGACGGGGTTTCACCATGTTAGCCAGGATGGTCTCGATCTTCTGACCTCATGATCTGCCCGCCTCGGCCTCCCAAAGTGCTGGGATTACAGGTGTGAGCCACCACTCCCGGCCGTGAAATGTTTTTCAATTAAAAAGCTGCTTTTTAGGCTGAGTGTAGTGGCTGCTTATGTTGGTAATCCCAGCATGCTGGGAGGCTTGAGGTAGGAGGATTGCTTGAGGCCAGGAGTTGGAGACCAGCCTGAGAAACATAGTGAGATCCCATCTCTACAAAAAAAAATATTTCAGAATTAGCTGTGTGTGGTGGTGCATGCCTGTAGCCCCAGAGCTCTGGAGGCTGAGGTGGGAGGATTGCTTCGTCTGGGGAGGTCGAGGCTACAGTGAGCCATGATCATGCCACTGCACTTCATCCTGGGTGACAGAGCAAGACCCTGTCTCAAAAAAGAAAAAAGTCACCCACTTCAAGTGTACAACTCAACGATTTTTGGTAAATTTACCAAGTTGTGCAGCCATCACCGTAATCCAACTTGAGGACATTTTCATCACCCCAGTAGTATCCCTTGGGTCACTTTACGGTGACTTCCTGTCCCCACTTCCAGCCCCACTCAGCTGCTCGTCTTTCTGTCTCTGTAGATTTGCCTTTTCTGGACACTTGGTATAAATGGAATTATCTGATATGTGATGCGTCATCTTTTGTGTCTGTCTTCTTTCACGTCATCTGCTTCTGCTGATGGTGTCTGCCAAGTTGGGTTCGATATCTTTCATAAGCTCCCAATATCAGACAGTCTTTTCAGCTTCTTTGGATTTAGAGTTTTGTTGTTGTTATTTTTTTCCCCCATCTCCACCTTCTTGTATTATAGCTGCATCAGTGTTTCTTTATCTTCCTTTGTAGATTCTTCCAGAGTTTTCATGTTCTGCGGAGATGTATCTAGTCAGCGTCCAATCAGGAGACAGAAACTACACAGTAATTTGAATAGGGAAAGTTTAGTAAAAAGAATGATTAACTATAATGTGGGAATCATGGAGTGGGAAACTGGCTCATGAGGAGTAAAGAAGACTCTCATGAGTACACAGGAGAAACCGGGCGCGGTGGCTCCCACCTGTGAGCCCAGCACTTTGGGAGGCCGAGGTGGGCAGATCACGAGGTCAGGAGATCGAGACCAGCCTGGTCAACGCGGGTGAAACACGAGTATGTCCAAACACATGCACCAGCTGCATGGTGGCACATTCGCAATCCCAGCCACTCGGGAGGCCGAGGCAGGAGAATCTCGTTTGAACTCCGAGAGGTGGAGGCTGCAGTGATTAAGATCATGCCACCGCACCCAGCCCAAGATAAGAGGAAACTCACCCCAGGCCGGCCGTGGTCTGCTTCTGTAATCCCAGCACTTTGGGAGGCTGCAGACGGGCTGGATCGTGAGGTCAGGATCACACTGTCCCTGGCCACACGGTGAAACCCCATCTCTACTAAAAAAAATACAAAAACTAGCCGGGCGCAGGTGGGCGCCTCTGTAGTCCCAGCTACCGGGAGGCTGGAGGTGGTGAGAATGGCTGAACCCGGGAGGCAGAGCTTTGCAGTGAGCTGAGATCGGCCACTGCACTCCAGCCTGGGCGAGCAGAGGAGACTCACTAAAAGAAATCCTGGCCTCAAAAAAAAGAGCAAGCGAGGGAGGAGCAGGTGGAGGAGCAGCCACTATCCCCGGGGCTGGGATGGAGCATCTGGTGGGAATAGATGTAAAGGAGTATTACATCCCCAAGGCTGAGATCCAGACCTCCTGGCTCACTGGATTGTGGGGTTCCCTGAAGCCCAGAGCTGCCCTGAGCTGGTGCGGGGTTCCCTGAAACCCAGAGCTGCCCTGAGCTGGTGCGGGGTTCCCTGAAGCCCAGAGCTGCCCTGAGCTGGTGCCGGGTTCCCTGAAGCCCAGAGCTGCCCTGAGCTGGTGCGGGGTTCCCTGAAGCCCAGAGCTGCCCTGAGCTGGTGCCAGGGGACGCTCTCCATGGGGAGGTGGCATGCCAACAACTGTCACCGGGAAACTGTTCTCTGGGGTGCTGAGGGAGGATGCCCATGAGAGGTGCTGTCTCAGAACCCAAGGGTACTGGTGAAAGCGCTTCGTGGGAAGGTGGTAGGCCAGTGGCACTCACTGTAAAGCTCTCCAGGGAAGCTCTCCTGGTGGGTGCTGAGGGGGCTGTTTATGAGGGCATCACTCGTGGTACTCTGCTGCAAAGCTGCCCAAGGTGTGCCTCCCCCGGAGTCAGCCTAGAGAAGCAACCAGAACCAGCCAGAGAAACCCCTTCTGCCCCCAGCACCCTCCACTGCAAAACTTCACATCATGTCAGCTGGCAAAGGAGAAATGTTTCTGTGTCCAGCTCCATTACTGCAGAGCAGGCAAAAACAAGGGCAGATTTGGAGTCGAAAGGCAGTAAATTGAGAGCTGGCATAGTAGGTAAACAGGAAAGTTCATGGCTGTATTTTCTGACAAGTTTCAAAATTATATCCAATTGAAGGTAATCGGTTGCTTCTCCCCCATCCATTTTTAAATTAAATTTTTTCTCTTTATGAAACAAGAATGCTTTGGGTTCTCCATTTTGAAATGTTTCCTTTTGAGGCAGCAATTACAGAAAATTTGTTGGATTTGGACTCCCAGATATGTTGGGTATGACCTTATCTTCTAGAAAGAAAGCAGGATGGAAACCAACGTCAAACTGGCCAGTACATTCTGAAGTTGACTCTTCTTGTGACTCACTTATTTTGTTTAAAATTTGTGTAGTTGGCCGGGCGCGGTGGCTCACGCCCATAATCCCAGCACTTTGGGAGGCCGAGACGGGCGGATCACGAGATCAGGAGATCGAGACCATCCTGGCTAACACGGTGAAACCCCGTCTCTACTAGAAATACAAAAATTAGCCAGGCGTGGTGGCGGCGCCCGTAGTCCCAGCTACATGGGAGGCTGAGGCAGGAGAATGGCGTGAACCCGGGAGGCGGAGTTTGCAGTGGGTGGAGATCACACCACTGCACTCCAGCCTGGGTGACAGAGCGAGACTCTGTCTCGAAAAAAAAAAAAAAAATTTGCGTAGTTTGCTAAGGTACCAAGGTTTTAGCCAGCTCTTCTCTGATCATTCAATACCAGTGTCTGGACACGCAGCAAATTCTTCTCCTTATAACTTGTCATTGTTTTTGTTATTTATTTTTATATTTTTAAACTTTTTTCTGTCAGTAAATAATGGCCTTATTCTATTAAGTTGGTGCAAAAGTAATGGCAAAAATTGCGATTACTCAACCTAACATCTATGCATCAGAAGCACCTGAAATCATTCTCTTGCAATAACAATACTTGTTTTTGTACCAAAAAAATCAATAAAAAGTTTCAGAATTATGTTAAATTCCACTTGGATGGTGAGAGTCTCGGACCTGCTCCGTAAGTGCTCTCACTTGGGACACGTTGAGTCCATCCAGATGGGTAGCTCCCCCTCTCTTCACTCCTCAATTCGCTGGCTTAGACTCGGTCTGCTTTTATCCAGATCTTCAACTAGGGGTTCACCCACATCAACTTAGTGGTCTGCTTGAGCTGACGAGAGAGTGATAAGGCTGCAGCGCGGGCCCAGGACCCACAGAGCTGCGTGGTCCTTGGCTGGGGCCGGGTGTCATGCCCCCTTTGATGGAGTGTGCTGCTCTCCCTCCACTCCAGGCTCAGAGCCTGGCCTCCGAAGCTGGGCGGCCCCTCCACACTCTTGGTGTATTCATGATTGGCAGGGAAGGGGAAGTCCCTGCATGTACCTCCGACCTCACTTTACCTCTAGTCAAAGAGAGGAAGAAGCATGTTACAGTGTGACTCAGTTGTATTTTCTAAAGAGAGAATGATTTTTTTCTCTCAAAAAAAGTTTCTTCTTTGTGAGGATGAAGAACTGCTAAATAGTTTTATGAAGGCAGTGGTTTCCTTAGAAACTTTGAATTATCACTGTCTGTTCTTTCTGGCATGTAGTATTTTCTTTAATAGCCTGGCACTAAAATAAGAAAATTGGTTAGCTCCTTCCTGAGGGATAGCTAAGTTTTTTTTTTTTCTTCTTTTGTGTGACTCCCAAACAGGATGGAATTTGAAATAGCTGTTAATTGCTTTTAGCCAATTAATCATTTATTCAGAAAATATTTTCTGAAAACTTTTATGTACAAAACACTCTGAGGGCTACTAGTGCAAGGCAAGACTTAACGTACAACCCAAGGCAGTGTAAGTGTTACCCAAATACATGTCACAAACCAAACAGTCTGTGAAGGTCTGGCCTACTGTTGCCTCTACTGTTTTTCTTTTCTCTACCAGCACTAGCTAGAAATAAGACAACTAGCAGTGCACTGGGATCTGGATTTTGGTGGCGCAGATTCAGCCAGAAAACACGGTATACTTGAACATCTTTGTTGTTAAGTAGGCTGTGTTAATTACCAGCAAAAACGTGTTGATGTCTTGTCCTGTGCTTAGAGAACATGTGAAAACTTCTGTTACTTCTGTTATCTTACTCATATATGTAGCTTTGAAGACATTAGTTTGTCAGCAATATTATTTGAGTATATGCTTGTATATGAGCCCTGTGTTAAGTATTTTAGAGCCAAGGGAAGAAGGAGACACAATCTTATTTCCTAATAGGGTGATTTTATAATCTAGTTGTCCAGACAAAAATCTGCATACAGAGGAAACGTGAGGAACAGTAGAGCTACTCATGGCCCAGTGCACAGTGATGCCATACAAGATTCATGTCCTGAGTGCTCAGAGTAGATTGGTCATTGTGTAGGCTTAATTAGGAAAGAAAGGTCTTTTCACTGGGCAGTGAAGGACGTGAGAGAGAGTATTTCTCAGAACAGTCTTGTTTTCATGACTTGGGTAGGTTGTGTCTGCCTTGCTTGAACATAACTGCTGTGTTTCGCATTCCCCTCCATCAAAAGTATTTGGGTAGACGAGGTCTCTGAGGTCTCTGGAGGTTCAGGCATTCGTTATTAGAAATCCTCTTCTAAATCCTTTGTCAGAAATACGCTATGGAAGGTCTGCCACAGTTTCCTGTATAATTATGCCTCAGAGATCATGTTGACCATCTTTGTCAGAATGTGTCGGTAACCAGGCATCTCCAAAGAGTTGCAAAGCTATAGAGAAGTTCCTTTTCCTCCATGAAGCTTTTCTAAGGATATAGAAGACTCCAACATTCAGGGGTAAAATGGCAGCAGTGATGAGATGTTAGCAGCAAAGTTCCAAACACTTGTAACATTCGGGGTGATGGCAACAGTGGTGAAGTGTTAGAAGCCAAGTTCCAATGTCACATGTATTTCATGAGAACCTCTGTGATCCAAGTTACGTGTTAGGCACTGAATGTTATATATCTAAGAGCCAGACAGAGTTACTGCCTAAGGGAGCTTATCATTCAAGAAAGGTTAAGATGTGGAGAATGAGGGAGCGATTTGAGTCCTTGTTTTGTGTCTGTGCACGTGAGGGGTTGTGTCTGTGAACCTCATTCACCGTTTCACACCAAAGCTGAGTCTGTCGTTCTGCCTGGGTTTGTAACACTTTTCACCTTCTCAGTGCTGTGCATAATGTTACTAATTCAGCCTGGTTTTGACTTGGATAGAGGCAAGTTATAACCTGTGTGTAGAGCTTCACCTGCTCCTTTATCCTGCGTAGAATGTGGCACCTGGCTGTTACCCTGAGTGCTTAGCTGGCAGCACCGCGTTGTGGATTCCACGATCCCTCACCCACCCCTTTCCATTGCGCTCCCCTTATCTCTGGTTTCCATGTAGATGCTGACATCAGAAGGAACACAGCCTCAAGCAGCAGATCCTTCGTTTCCTCCCAGTCCTTGTGAGTACTTTTTTTTTAAAGAAAAAAAAAAAGAAAACCTGAGGATACGTAGAGAAACAAACCCAGTTCTTGGCATATGGCTGGGCAAAGCCATCCAGATGTAAGAGGAGGCAAGGTCAGAGGGAGGGGCTTGCTGATGGCGGCGAGCCCACGAGAAGAAAGCAGAAGCTCTTTGGTCCCAATGGGACGGGCTCTCGTGGAGGCAAAGCTGGAAGTGAGGGATTCCTTCTCTGCTGACTCTCATCATAACCGGAGGCCCCAGAAGGTCTCAAAAGAGAGCAGTGATGATGGTTTTTGGTTATGAAATCAGATTGAACAGATTCCACATCACGGACCCAACCAGGGGAAATAGTAGCTCATTTGGGAGGAAAAATCGCCTTTTAGTCCACAAAGCAATTTTACTCACTTTGTTTTGTAAGCAGGCATTATGATCTCCATTTTGCTGTTAGAGGAGCTGAAGTTAAGAGAAAGGAAGTGACAGAGTCCTTCATTAGCACTGCTGTGTAGTGACAGGAAGTGGGGCTTGAACCACAGTCTTAGGACTGTGAGACCAGCGGACTTTCACTGTCTCCTGTGTGAGGGTGATGAGCAGGCTGGGGTGCTGCGGGTATTCTCCCAGCCCAGAAGTTGCTGTGTGGGGGATGAGATCATGAAGGGAAGCCTCCATCTGCCCGTCCTTTCCCTGTGTTCAGCCGTCCTTGATTCTCCCCTTTCCAGCTCCCACGGCTTCCTGCACTCCACATCTGCTGAGGCGGTGGCCATGGGGCTCCTGAAGCAGTTTGAGGGGATGCAGCTTCCAGCTGCCTCAGAGCTGGAGTGGCTCGTCCCGGAGCACGACGCACCTCAGAAGGTAGGTCTTTGGCTCTTCTTCCTACCCAGGGGCCAGGAGCCTTTGTGACCTTGTTTTCCTTCGTCACACGTCCCCAGTCTGGAATGAGCCTGTGTGTTCCCCGCCTTACTCATGGAAGCCATTTATTACAGTGGCTCAGGTGATAAATGAACAGTGAATGCTTGCTCGCCTTGTCAGAGCGGAGATGACGGCTCCTTCGCCGTCCTTATTCACGTGACTGCTCGCCAGACTCAGTCACGTTTGGTTTCTGACCAGCTCGGAGACGCTGCGCAAAAGCGAATTGCTTGGATTCTTTGCTCTGCACTTGTCTTTAAGGCATGAAACACCCTGGCACGGCAAGGGTCCTGGAATGGGCGCAGGAACAACATGAGCCATGGGCCACTGCCGTGGGAGGCCGTTTCTCTTTGCTTCTTGGAACCCACAGCCCTCACTTCTAGTGCCTTGGCGCCTCCTGGTTGGTTCTGAGGACCAAGGTTACCTGAAGCTCTTATCCTGTGGTGTTCCTGAAATGTCTTTCACTCATGATGCTCTGTCATGGCCGAAAGGGTCCTGCGTTTGTGTGTCCCACACCCATCCGTGTGCGCTTACCCCAACTGTGTTTTCTCCTGCAGCTTCTACCCATCCCTGACTCACTGCCCATCTCACCGGATGACGGGCAGCATGCTGACATCTACAAGCTGCGGATTCGTGTTCGTGGCAACTTGGAGTGGGCGCCCCCCCGGCCTCAGATAATTTTTAATGTTCATCCAGCCCCAACGTGAGTGGCCAGTGTCTGTGCCCTTGGGAGCACAGATCCGTCCTCTGTGGATTGTCAGGGTTTTCGTCTCTCCCACTTGTCTCTGCCTTCAGCTGTCCTTCCCACACGGTTCTCTTCATTTAAAGGCGGAGGAGGAGGGTTGTCCATTTTGTCCTTCGTTTCTTACTCTTGAGTCCCAGAGCTGGCTGGAAACGAGGCGGGTTTTGTTTTGCTGGCATCCCCAACCTGTTGCCTTCCTCCCAGCAGTTTTGTGAGCTTGCTGGTTTTTCTTCTCTATCTAAGATGGATGGATGCTTTTCTCTCCTGTCATTCTTTCCTTTACCATGTGTCATTGCTTACGTTTGTACAGAATGTGTGGTTCATTCCTGGGGAGAGTCACTGCCTAGACCTAAATCCTGTATGGAGTCGGCTCTCCCAGTAGGTTCAATGTTGTCCAACTGAATCCTACGTGAATTCCCCTCTCTTCCCATACTTACCTGGAGCTGTGTGTGTGTGTGCTCAGTCCCTCACACCTCAAAGGCCTCACGCAGCTGCTATCTGCCAATGCCCTGTCCTTATCCTTCCTCAGGAGGAAAATTGCCGTCGCCAAGCAGAATTACCGCTGTGCAGGATGTGGCATCCGGACTGACCCTGGTGAGTGCCTTCCCTTCCCACCACGCTGCCTCCAGAGGCTCTGTACCCTCCCCCACATGTAGGGAGAGGTGGCGTGTCAAAGGCTGTACAGGAGGTGGCAGAAGTAGGGAAGGAGAAAGAAAGGTTCGTAGTAGGCGAGAGTGCTGGCGATCGGAGGGAAATGATTTCTGGGAGCGCATGGCCAGGCCTGTATACTGTGGAAAGTTGGGTAGTTCCAGCCAGCTGGTAAGGCTGGATCTTACCAACTGCGGCTGGTTTTATTTCCTCAGGGCCTCCAAGGTGGGACATTACCCCAGGCTCCACTCTGGATTTCGGCGAGCTCTGGGGAACTCAGACAGAGGTTGCTAGAGGCCATTGGCCGTCCCTTTCCACCCTTTCAAGGGAAGAGCAGAGCCACCTTCCCAGTTTGTAGGTGGGAAAGTTACATCTGGCTTTCTGGCTTTCCGGTTTTTCCAGATTATATCAAGCGACTGCGGTACTGTGAGTACCTGGGCAAGTACTTCTGCCAGTGCTGCCATGAGAATGCACAGATGGTCATCCCAGCCGGCTTCTGCGGAAGTGGGACTTCGGCAAGTACTACGTCAGCAATTTCTCCAAGGACCTGCTCATTAAGATCTGGAATGATCCTCTCTTCAACGTGCTCCAGTCAGATCCATTCAAGACCAGGCACCTCAGGTCTTCCTTCCTCCTCCCGTCCCTGGTCCCTGGTCCCCCCTCCATTCGTCCCCTCCCCATTCCCTGGTCCATTCCCCCCTCCATCCCCTCCCTGATCCACTCCCCTCCCATCCCCCCTCCCCCTCCGTCCGTCCCCTCCCCTCATCTCCTTCCCTCGTCCCTTCCCCTGGTTATACAGGGCTTCCCACAATTACCACACTTCTTGTCATCGCAGTGTCAAAGCTGTAACCGTCTCCATTCATGCCCTCCCTATGTACTTTCTTAATCTCTTCCCATTTCCCAGGTATCTGTCTAGTTGGAGCCTCAAACCTGGCAATGGCAGCTATGAAGCTGTAGATAGCACTCGATGGCAAAAGCGGAATTTCTTCCTTCACTGAAAGCATGAGTGAATGAGGAATAGGGTAGCTAGTGAGAAGCTGGAGTTTCAGAGTGCTCCTCTGCCCCAGTCTGCCTATGTGGCGGCAGACAGACCTGTCGGAGGGGCCTTCCCTGAGCAGAGAGCACTCTGAAGCCAGTTGTCAGAGTGAATTAGAGCGAGTTAGAGCATAGGACAGTCTGCTCTGGCTGCAGCATGCAAGGTTTCTAGACCTCCAGGGTTTAAAGGCCCTGGGCTTCCCGCACTGGATTCCTCTTCTCACATCCCCCTCCCACTCCTGCCCCCACCTCTTTCTTTTCAGCTGCTGCGGGTCCAGCTGTGTCACATGAAGAACATGTTCAAGACTTGTCGACTGGCCAAGGAGTAAGTCCTTTGTGGAGCCAGAGCCCTCTGGCCACGTTGCTGTCTCCGAAAGGGACACATCCCAGCACTCGGCTCTTGTTATGTAACGGAGGAGAGTAGAGAGATTTTGAAGAAATGTAAAGTGGTAAACGAGAGGCCACAGCAGTAACTGTATCTGTGTCCTTCTCTCTGGAGGGGGAATCTGTGGTCATTCCATCCAGGGCAGGCCGCTGCTCGTAGCAGGCTGGATCCCACGCGGACCACTCTGCAGGAGTCTATAGTCACTTCTGCCATCCAGACACCTAGTAGTGTGGAACGGCTGGGGTGGCCTGGAACACTGGGCTGGCCGATCGTTGCCCACCCTTGTTACTTTCTGCAGTTTCTGGATAGGGATCCTTCTACTACGACGTGGCACACGCACTGTTCATTCCCTCCCCTGCCTCCTGTCACTCCCCGTAGGCTTCTGGATTCCTTTGACACAGTCCCGGGCCACCTGACGGAGGACCTCCACCTGTACTCACTGAATGATCTGACGGCGACCAGGAAGGGGGAGCTGGGGCCCCGGCTTGCTGAGCTCACCAGGGCAGGGGCTGCCCATGTGGAGAGATGCATGGTGAGAAGGTCTCACTGTGGCATGCAGCTGAGCCCTTGCTTTTAGGGTTATAGGAAGTGGGGTGGACCTGGGGTTCTGGCCACTTAGCTCGAGGAAGTTGAAGCAGCCAGTCAGCACTGGGAGAGGAACTGGAAAGGACTGCTGTTCCTTAGCCTGGAGAGTAGCCAGAGCACCCCGATCTAAAGAACCTCGAGTGAGGAGAGGAGCTGGTGCTGGCTGTGGCCCTGGGTAGCTCTGGGCAGGACTGAGTAGACTTTCACTAAAGAATTGTCGGCCGGGCACAGTGGCTCAGGCCTGTCATCTCAGCACTTTGGGAGGCTGAGGTGGGTGGGTCACCTGAGGTCAGAAGTTTAAGACCAGCCTGACCAACATGATGAAACCCCATCTCTACTAAAATACAAAAATTAGCTGGGCATGATGGCCTGTAATCCCAGCTACTCGGGAGGCTGAGGCAGGAGAATCGCTTGAACCCAGGAGGCAGAGGTTGCAGTGAGCCAAGAGCACGCCACTGCACTCCAGCCTGGGCGACAAAAGCAAGACTCCATCCCCCACAAGAAAAAGAAAGGAATTGTCATGATGTGAGAGGAGAACTCTGGATTCGAATCTGGAGAGCTTCTACCCTCGGCCTTCGTTTGTTATCCTAATTTGTGTGACATCGTTTTGTATATTTATGTGTTCCACAAACATACATCGTTATTGTGATCTACTCAACATGTAAAAAATGCAGAAATTATACTTTTCGATCTTCCTGTCTTAGACTATGCCCAGTTTATGTTCCTGTGACAGTCCCAGAATTAGAGCTGGGCATAGGTAGGGAACCCTGTGTGTCTGGAAGGAACTGGAAATACTTCACTATAAGCGGACTCCAGGCTGGGTGCTGTATTTGAGGAACAGCCTTGTCTCCACATTTGATCTTAATTGGTTGTGGTTCCTTTTCTGAAATAAATCGCAACCCAGATGGGACTGTCGGCTTAGGAAGCCCTTTGTGGCGCCATTTCCTCCTTTTCCTCTCTTACGGAGAGCCACGCCAGGGGTCAGAGCTTCTGTGGCTAGTGCCTGTCTGATCTCCTGCCTAAAGCTGTGTCTAACCCAGCCCAGCCCTGGCCCTAGTTTAGCTTTCATGCTTCTGAGTCCAGCCCAGGCCTCCTCCCTGTGGGCAGCAGAGCCCTGCAGACCACTCCCGTCCTTGGTGTTCACCCTCCCGTGCCAGTTCCTGATGTGCCGCTCCTCATGTTGCCATCTGTGTTTTTCCTCCCCAGCTCTGCCAAGCCAAGGGCTTCATCTGTGAGTTCTGTCAGAATGAGGATGACATCATCTTTCCCTTTGAGCTCCATAAGTGCCGGACCTGTGAAGGTGAGGGCAGGTGCAGGCGTCGGGCAAGTGAGCCTGAACACAGGGCTCCTTGATTCCCCAGAGCCACCCCTGTTAGCAAGAGTTCGGTGCCACTCAGCACCTCACAGGGCCTCCCCAGGGGACACTGCACCTTGGTGGCGAGAAGGGGCTGTGGCAGCAACGGACCTCTAGCTGGAGATAATACAAATTGTTTTCTTCTCTCTCCCACCTTCCCAACCTGAGCAGAGTGTAAAGCGTGTTACCATAAAGCCTGCTTCAAGTCTGGAAGCTGTCCGCGCTGCGAGCGGCTACAGGCCCGGCGGGAGGCGCTGGCCAGGCAGAGCCTGGAGTCTTACCTGTCGGACTACGAGGAGGAGCCCGCCGAAGCGTTGGCCCTGGAAGCCGCCGTCCTGGAGGTCACCTGAGGAAAGCACGTGAAGCCCCTGTCTGGGCCGGGGCCACACATATTGCAGAACTGAGCCACTCTTTGAAGGACTTGCCCCACCTGGGGCTGCTTCTTTTTTTTAATTATCATTTTTTTTTACTGACTTGTCTGACGTCCATGTGCAGTCAGCCTTTGGTAGGTTGATGGGTCCAGAGTCTGTGGTGACAGGTAATTTGTAAGTTCCAGGTGTTTTCATCAGAACTGACATGTGGGTCCTTCAGTGAAGCTTCTAGTGCCTCTGTCAGGGGAAGAGACAGCAAGACCCAGTTCTTCCAGCGTCTGTGGCCTTCTCCTCTAGAACCAGACCTGGTTTCTTCTCCTCTAGAACCAGACCTGGTTTCTTCTCCTCTAGAACCAGACCTGGTTTCTTCTCCTCTAGAACCAGACCTGGTTTCACCTGCATGTCAAGTATCTTTTCCAATTTTCCTTTGTTTTTGTTCTGGAGCTTCTGAGCCAGGCCTTTCTCAGCCACCTCTCCTCCTGCTGCTGAAACGGTGGCGTTCTCTCGCTCCCTGTCCTGGACTGGGGTCAGACCGTGCCCCGAGGAGAAGCAGCAGAGAATGAGACTACGTCGTGGGCATTTTGTCCGCTTATTTGGGTATTTTGGGGGCCACACAACAATCATGACTATCCTGGACTCCTCAGAGACCTCAGAGAGGCAGCCGTGAATGTCCCTGTGTTGCTGGGATTTCCCGTTTGGAATATTCGAAGTATAGATGATGCCAGAAGCTGACTTTCTTCATCTGCCCTGGTGAGCTTGAAGCAAAGAACAGAACTGATGCTTAGGCCAGGCTCGTCTGCAGCCTTATGCCACAAGCATACGTGAGGCGGCAGCTCTTGCTGAAGGAGCACTTACTCACAGGGGCTGTCGGCCCCTCTTAGGTGTTAAGGTCTCTTTTAGTTAACCTGGCTTTTTGGTGCAGGTATGATCTTTGAAGCTCAGGCAAGTCCCTGATGCCATCCTAAGGTGAGGACAGGAACCCCCACCCACCCTCTTCTCAGTGTGTCCCTGACCACTCTGTCATCTGTTCGATGGTCATTGTGGTTCCCAGTGAAAGTACAACCCAACTCCCTTCTCTCCCCACTTGTGCAGCAGAGCTGCGTCCTTCCCTGGTGTCCGAGTCGCTCTTGCCTTAGCTTCTGTGGTCAAAGTTGGAGAAAAGCTTCCTGCTATTAGTGCTGTTACAGAACTCGCCAGTTTGTGGATGTGAGTGTGAATGTTCTGTGTTCTTGGGATAACAAGAGCCTTTATGCCAATTATGCACTTAACTCTGTGTAGCCTGGTGATGTTTATCTGTTCAGTTGCCCATTTGATAGTGCTGGTTTTAGTGTGCGCCCTGCCCCCCGTTAATGTGTGTGTTGACGGCAAAGTCCTTTCGATAGTGCTGGTTTTAGTGTACTGCCTCCCTCTGTTAATGTGTGTGTTGACGGCGAAGTCCTTGGATGGGACCATGTGTGTGTTTGTGATGTTCCTCAAGTTGATGCACCTTCTAACCTCTGTGAAAACACTGGTCAAAGTGGCTTCCCCAAGAGCGGGCAGCTCTGTGAACTAAAGCCTGCAGCATTTCTGTTCTGGGACTGAATTCTGCCCGTGGGCCCGTCTTCCTGTAGTTGCCTGCTGGTAGGAGAACAATGGGCGTGGGCGCTGTCCCTGGAAGCTGAACAGAAGGGGGCCTGTGGTTGGTGGAAGCTGATGAGAGCCTGAGCTGGCGGTAAGAAGGAATCTCCCAGGGAGGTGGGAGAGGCCTTAAGGTGATGGCCAGGGCTGAGGCTCCACCAGCACGAGAGGGAACGTGTGGGAACCGGCCCCTGCTCTTGGTTCCTCTGCCTCAGAGTTGGGATCTGAAAGCCACGCTGGGCTACAAGACCCTGGAGCTGTTCTCCCTTCTGTTCACAGTGAGGCTCTAAAGGCCAAGGCCGCAGTTTTGAAGGGCTGACTGGAAGGCCCGGGCCCTTCAGGGAGCTTCACGGAACTCAGGTTTCAATAGGGGTTCGGTCCCAGGTCCAGACCCAGGGGTTTATAAAAATGGTGAGCTCCCCTTCCAGGTTTGGTTTAAATTACACATCCAGGCCAGGCATGGTGGCTCACGCCTGTAATCCCAGCACTTTGGGAGGCCGAGGCGGGTAGATCTTAAGGTCAGAAGTTTGAGACCAGCCTGGCCAATGTGGTGAAACCCCGTCTCTTCCAAAAATACAAAAATTCACCAGGCATGGTGGCGGGCACCTGTAATCCCAGCTACTTGGGAGGCTGAGGCAGGAGAATCGCTTGAACCCAGGAGGTGGAGGTTGCAGTGAGCCGAGATCGCACCACTGCACTCCAGCCTGGGTGACAGAGCGAGACTCCGTCTCAAAACGAAAATAAAAAAGTGACACATCCAGCTCCCTCTCCAGGTCGTTGGAGATGTGCTCTCTTGTCCCGCCTGTTTCTCATCAGCACAGGATCAAAGGATGAAAATGCTGACAGCTTCTGAAGCCGAACTCAACAGTCTCACAGGCTCCTGACTTGTCACTTACTTTTCTCCATCTCCCTCAACTGCACCCCATCCCTTTAGATCGTGCGTGTTTTAGTGACTCTGACACGCTGCTGCCATCACCGTCCAAATACCCATTTATTTATTTATTCAAGAGGGAGAAAGCGGGTAGAGGATGGGATGTTTTGGAAGCACTTTGCAACTTGTCAGTATCTGAAAATCCCCTGCTGTTGCGGGGAGAAGCTTTGAATGCACTGAAGAGAATTCCTTCTAAACAAAGGTGAGGGTAGTGTTCTTTCTCTAAGTAAAGGGAAAGAAAAAAACGTAGGTTGCTTACCAGGTGGAGACAAGATTCAAGACATAGCAGAAAAGTGGAAGACAAATATCTTCCACTTAAATGAGGCTGTTTTGACGTTCTCTGCCAAGGATTTAGAGCTCTTGTTGAATTACCATAGAAGAAGCGCGAGTCTCAGTAGAGATGTTCTGTGTGTGCAGCCTGTGCTCTGAACTGGCTTTCCACCTGCCGTGGTTCTTGCACAGTCTGGCAGTTCATTGTCATCTTTAATAAACTAAGGAAATGAAATTCTGTCTTTGGTTAGCCTTCCTTGACTGTCAAGAAATGGCATTGTGTCCACTGTACAGCAGGTATATCTGAACATTGAGAAGGTTTCCTTTACAACGTAAAGCAAATGGGACCACACACATCAAGGAAAGTGGGGTGGAGTGGCTGCGTCACTAACTTGCCAACCGACCGTGTCTAACGAACCAGCATAAATACTCTGTATTTCCCGTGTCATCTCCAAGCCGCATGTGCTAAAACCAGCATAAATACCGTATTGTCCTAGTTGTCATCTCCAAGCCTCGTGTGTAAAACTCTGCATAAATACCGTATTTGCCTTAGATGCTTCAGTCTCCAAGCTTCATGTGTCTAAAACCTAGCATAAATACTCGTACTCTTGGCCCACTGTCATCTCCAACTCTAGCATGTCTAAAACTCAGCATAAACATTTGCCCTTAAATGTCCCCTTGTCATCTCCAACCAGCATGTCTAAAACCAGCATAAACATCATTTTCCCATGTCATCTCCAACCAGCGTGTCTAAAACCAGCATAAATACTGTATTTCCCTTGTCATTTCCAAGCCAGCGTGTCTAAACCCAGCATAAATACCATATTTCCCGTGTCATCTCCAACCAGCGTGTCTAAAACCAGCATAAATACCGTATTTCCCGTGTCATCTCCAAGCCTGCGTGTCTAAAACCAGCATAAATACCGTATTTCCCGTGTCATCTCCAACCAGTGTGTCTAAAACCAGCATAAATATCATATTTCCCAAAACCTAACCATTAGTCACCCAGGTTTGAAAATTGTCTTCAACTTCCTCTGTAAGTGGCACACTGAGCTCGTCACATATTGTCTCCTTCCTACTCCCTGTCATCAAGTTCTGTTGATGTTTTTCCCAAAAATAAATCTCTCATTACTTTTCTGCCACTAGCACACAAATTCAGCTGTTCTTCATCATACATTATTTTCCTCCCTGCTCCTCAGTGGAACAAGAATGACGAGAAGCACCTTGTGGGATGAGGGGCCGGGCACGTTGGCTCACGACTGTCATCCAGCACTTTGAGGGGCCGGGCGTAGTGGCCCATGCCTGTCATCCAGCACTTTGGGGAGACCAAGGCAGGCGGATCACCTGAGGTCGGGAATTCGAGACCAGCCTGGCTAACATGACAAAACCTCATCTCTACAAAAATACAAAAATTAGCCAAGCATGGTGGCGTGTGCTTGTAATCCCAGCTACTCGGGAGGCTGAATCATGAGAATCGCTTGAACCTGGAAGGCGAGGGCTGTAGTGAGCCAAGACCCTGCCTCAAAAAAAAAAAAGCAGCATACTGTGGCATGAGGGGCGGGATTGTGACCTGCCTCTGCCTCCCCTGTTAGTGCTCACCAAGTCTCTGCAGTGGTGAGCGTGTCCTCATCTCCCGTCTTCTCCCTCAGCTACTTTGTCTGCAATTGCTCCTGTTGTGTTTGTCCAGCAGTCATCATCAGAGGACACATATCCCAAATGTCCTTCAGTCACTTTATTATTAAACTGCCAGCTCTTTCCTTGCCAGGGACTAAACCAGGAGATAAGATGGTATTTATATGTTGTAAACACACACTACATATTTAAAAATCTTCATATTTACAATTTAAACTGAGAGGAGAATGAAAAAGCCATGTGAAAGACTGCTGAAGTTGATAAAATGTTCAAATGTTTTTCAACTAGAGATAGGAAAATAGCTTACAATACAAAACCTTTACTTTGTTCTAAGGCCCTTTGTTCACTGTTACAAACTGGTGTAGTTCACAGGAAGCCAAAACTTGATTTCCAGTAAGTTCCCAAACTTCTGTTCCCAACATTTAACTTAGATTTTAGATGATCATATTCCAAGATTGAAAAGACTGTTAAAGAGGAAAACAAGGACCACTGACTCACAATGGCAGCCCAGCATTTACTTACTCATTCAATCATCTGTCAATCCCAAACATCTATAGATGCCTCTGTGTTCCAGACACCATGCCAGAGCTGAGAGTACAGAGAAGCACAGAATATTGTTTAAAGATGTTTACTGGAGCATAATTTATAAGGGTAAACAGTTAATGGAAAATATAAAAAATAAATGCAACCATCAAAATTACAGTTATAAAAATTGTGATAGTAAGCCACGCATGGTGGCTTATGTCTGTAATCCCAGCACTTTGGGAGGCCGAGGCGGGTGGATCATGAAGTCAAGAGGTTGAGACCATCCTGGCTAACATGGTGAAACCCTGTCTCTACTAAAAATACAAAAGCTAGCTGAGCATGGTGGCGGGTGCCTGTAATCCCAGCTACTCGGGAGGTTGAGACAGGAGAATTGCTTGAACCCGGGAGGCAGAGGTTGCAGTGAGCCGAGATCGCACCACTGCACTCCAGCCTGGGCAACAGAGCGAGACTCTGGCTCAAACAAAAAAATAAATTATGATAGTAACATGGGGAAAAAGTCTTGTAACACAACGTTATGTGAGAAAAAGTTAGAAAAAATGTATGTCAAATATATATTTATTAGTCCATACTTACATAAATAAATGACTGAATAAATAAATTCTCACAGAAGAATTCTAAACAAAATATATAACTTCTCCCAGGAGGTAGAGTTTAATTCCTTCTCCCATTGAGGGCAGACTGGAATTAGTGATTCACTTTTTAATAAAAGGATATAGAAAGAGGAAAATAGCAACTTTACAGTAGAGAGAGCTAACACAACCTTAACCAAGTAATCAAGGTTAACATCACCAAAGATGTCATTGGATGTCATGTACCTACTGATACAATGAAAGGAGTACGTCTTCCCTGACATTCTTTCAGAAACCCATAACCTTAGTGTAATCATGAGAAAAACAACAAACAACATAAACAAATGAGCAAACTTCGAGGAACTTTCTACAAAACACTTGACCATACTCAAAATTGCCAAGGTCATGAAAACAAGGAAAGAGAGAGGCCGTCACAGGTGAGAGGAAACTAAGCAGATACGATGGCTGAATGCCATGTGGGATCCCAAAATGGAGACAGGACATTAGTGAAAAAACTGGCAAAATCTGAATACAATTTGGAGTTTAAAGTAACGTACCAATGTTGGTTCGTTAGTTTTGGGAAATGTCCAGTACTGCAGTAATGTAAGATGGGTTAACATTAGGGAGAGCTGAAATCGGGTGAGGGCTATGTGACAAATCGTGTACTATCTTTGCAACTTTACTGCAGATCTAAAATTATTCCAGATTAAGAAGTTTACATCTATAAAAAGCATATGTACATCATAATTACAGTTATGCAAAAATATGATTGTAAAAAATACATAAGGAAAACAAATACATAAAAATAAGTGTGGTTCTGTTAGAATGGTGGGAGTGTGGAATACTTTTTCCCCTTATCTGCTTACTAAATTAGCTGTAAATGACTCATTTTCCATAAATTAAAGAGTTAATTTTAGAGGTGTTTTGAGAAAAAATTCTTTTCCTTGAAATACAGAGGGAATGTACAAAAGTATATCTGAATTGAAGGGTAGTCAAGACAAAGCCTGCTTTAAAATATCCCTGAGACGTCCTTCTGCACAAGGTAAGCTGACCCGTGTTGACCCAGAAAATATCCGTTGTTCCTGCCTTTCCAATCCCCTCAGCCTCACCCCAGTTCTGCTACAAATGGGTGCCTCTGTCAGCCCCGCTGCCCCGAGAGCACACAGGGAGAGGGCACCTGAGAATGTATGCAAACCCTGAAAATCCAGGCTTCGAGACCTCGGTTTTTGTCCTTGATCTTTTGTAGGATTCTCAGCATCACCTTAGTCCTGGAGGAACTCTGGCTTCCAAGGTAGGCTCATACTCATCAGGGTCTCTGGGAAGGCTGGGGCAGGAGTGAGGGTAGGAGGCAGAGGGCTCATAGGACTTAAGAAAAGCTTTCTTGAAGGTCAGGTTTTAGAGTGGAAGGTTCAAGCAACGGCCACCTGAACACTTTTGCAGAAGGTTCCCAGACTCTTCCAAACACTACAAACAGCACTAACAGACTGGCCTGGAGCTCCCGCCATAAGCACCTGTAAACAGAGTCACCCCTTCAGTAGCGTGTACTGGCCCTCGCTACCCTTCTTCAGACCCAAGTACAAGTAAAGTCTTACAACTGAAAAGGCGGAGGTGACCGGCCAAACAGAAATATTTACCTAGCCTGCATTCTTTCCACTATGTGCCCAGTGAACTCACGAGTCTCAGAGAACAGAGTAAACCCTCTCTTCACTCCTTACGTAACATTTTTCCCCAGAAACACTTTATCAGAAACTTTTTTTTTTTTTTAAACGGAGTCTCGCTTTGTCACCCAGGCTGGAGTGCAGTGGAGCGATCTTGGCTCACTGCAGCCTCCACCTCCGGGTTCAAGCGATTCTCATGCCTCACCTTCCTGAGTAGCTGGGACCACAGGTGCACGCCATCACACCTGGCTAATTTTTGTATTTCTAGTAGAGAAGGGATTTCACCATGTTGGCCAGGCTGGTCTCGAACTCCTGACCTCAGGTGATCCACCTGCCTCAGCCTCCCAAAGTGCTGGGATTACAGGCATGAGCCACTGTGTCTGGCCAACAATTGTTTTTTTTAAAACCTATCGCCAAGGGTTTGGCATATGGATCAAGCTGGATTGCCTGAATTCATTCCCTAGAATTTGGACCTTGAGGAAATAAAACAATGTGCGAAAAGATGGGCTGGCACTTGCTTGTTCCAGCATGGTGATGACACTGTCACTCCGGCCTCCCGGACTCTGGGTGTCCGGCATGGTGATGACACTGTCACTCCGGCCTCCTGGACTCTGGGTGTCCGGCATGGTGATGACACTGTCCTCGGCCTCTGGACTCTGGGTGTGTCCGGCATGGTGATGTTACTGTCCTCCGGCCTCCTGGACTCTGGGTGTCGGCATGGGTGACCGAGCACTGTCCTCCGGCCCTCCCTGGACTCTGGGTGTCCGGCATGGTGATGACACTGTCACTCCTGGATCCTGGGTGTGTGGCATGGTGATGACACTGTCACTCCGGCCTCCTGGACTCTGGGTGTCCGGCATGGTGATGACACTGTCACTCCGGCCTCCTGGACTCTGGGTGTGGCATGGTATTGACACTGTCCTCGGCCTCCCGGACTCTGGGTGTGTGGCATGGTGATGACACTGTCCTCCGGCCTCCGGATCCTGGGTGTGTGGCACAGGTGATGACACTGTCCTCGGCCTCGGGACTCCTGGGTGTGTGGCATGGTGGCACTGTCCTCCGGCCTCCCGGACTCTGGGTGTGTGGCATGGTGATGGCACTGTCCTCCGGCCTCCTGGATCCTGGGTGTGTGTAGTGATGGCCACTGTCACTCCGGCCTCCGGACTCTGGGTGTAATGGCATGGTGATGACACTGTCACTCCGGCCTCCTGGACTCTGGGTGTCCGGCATGGTGATGACACTGTCCTCCTGGATCCTGGGTGTGTGTGGCATGGTGATGACACTGTCACTCCGGCCTCCTGGACTCTGGGTGTCCGGCATGGTGATGACACTGTCACTCCGGCCTCCCGGACTCTGGGTGTGTGGCATGGTGATGACACTGTCCTCCACGGCCTCGGACTCTGGGTGTGTGTGTATGGTGATGACACTGTCACTCCTGGATCCTGGGTGTGTGGCATGGTGATGAGACTCTCCCTACGGGTCTCCTGGACCTGGGGCTGCCAGTTTCCTATCCTGTTCTGAGCCTAGTTCTGTAGCCTTCCCTTCAAATCTATAGCTTTCCCTTCACAACTTTTTAAGTTTTTTTGTTGTCGTTGTTGTTTTGGTTGACAGGGTCTCGCTCTGCCGCCCAGGCTGGAACACAGTAGCGTCATCTTGGGCTCACTGCAGCCTCAACCCCCAGGCTCAAGTGATCCTCCCACCTCAGATCCCCAAGCAGCTGGGACTTCAGACGCACATCCCCACCCCGGCTCCTTTTTATTTTTTAATATAGACATAGGGTTTCACTATGTTGCCCAGGCTGGTCTCGAATTCCTTGGCTCAAGCAATGTGCTCACCTCGGCTTCCCAAAGTGCTGGGATTACAGGCGTGAGCCACCACACCTGGCCAGTGTATTCCTTTTTCTGCTTAAATTAGCTGTAGTCAGTTTTTGTTGCTGGCAGACAAAGTACTCTGGTGAAAGGACAAAAGAGGCGGCAGTGACGGGGACAGTCCAACATTGACTTTGCTTCTCTGATTCAAGTCAGGGGTGTGGGATTCTTTTCATCAACCATGTGTGTTCACCTCAGTGCTTGGTGGCAGCTCCTGCCTTTTAGGAATTTATAACTTAGTTATAACATAGGACCTAGATAAATGAAAGTATTAGATATGGAGTGTTTACCACGTGCCAGGCACTACTCTAAATTCTTCACGTGTATAGTTCTGATCTCCCAACCATTCTATGAGGTGGGCCCATTATTTCCATTCTACAGAAATAACTGAGCACAGAGAGTTTAAGTAACTTGATCAAAGTGACACAGCCAGTGGCAATGGAGCTTGGGTTCAAATCCAGGCAGCCTGGCACCCAAACCCTGCTCTTAACCACTGCGTTATCCAGAGTGAATGAGAAAGACAGAGAAGGGGCAGGGAAAGGAGGCCTGAGCGATCAGGAGCAGCCCCCGCAGCCTCTGGTTCCGGAGCTGATTCCCACAGGCTGGGTGGGATTTAGATCCGTGGACAGAAGCAGGAAGGGCCTCTGGGGACAGGGATCAGGAGAGCAACAGGAAACACAATCACAAAGCTGGAATTGGAAATGACGTTCAGACAACTGGGACACACAGAGGAGGGGGGATCTTTGAAGGTGCTCAAGGAACAACCTGATAGGTAGAGGGGAAGTTGGACCATAAGGAGCCTTAAATGCCAGATCAGCCACTACAACCCTGCCCCGCGAGGAGGGCCCTGCAGCTTCCACAGGGACTAAAGATGGGAATTGTTTTATTAATTACAGAAAGTTGCAAGCATAGATAAAGATATTGAGAGCCGTATGCTGAACCCCCAGGTGCTCTTCATCCGGTAGTGACCAGCTCACAGCCCACTTGGTTTCCTTTATACCCTCACCCACCTCACCCACCAAGATTATTTTGAAGCAGATCTCAGACATCTCATTATTTCATCTGTACACATTTCAGGTATAAAATATCTGTACATATTTTGGGGATACTCATTTATGTATCTCTAAAAGATAAGGACTCTAACAAACCATGAAACCATTATCATGCCTAAAAAGCTAAGAGTAATCACTTCATAGCAGCTGGTATTTAGTCCCCTTGCCCCAATTACCTCTCTTTTTACAGTCTTACAAAACCATAATGTTCCATACACCGTAACTGGTTAGTGTGTCTCCATCTTTTTTTTTTTTTTTTTTTTTTTTTGAGATGGACTCTCACTCTGTCACCCAGGCTGGAGAGCAGTGGTGCGGTCTTGGCTCACTACAACCTCCTCCTCCCGGGTTCAAGAGATTCTCCTGCCTCAGCCTCCCGAGAAGCTGGGACTACAGGCGCCGCCACCACACCCGGCTAAGTTTTGTATTTTTAGTAGAGACGGGGTTTCACCATGTTGGCCAGGCTGGTCTCAAACTCCCGACCTCAGGTGATCCACCCGCCTCGGCCTCCCAAGTGCTGCGATTACAGGCGTGAGCCACCGCGCCCAGCCATATGTCTCCATCTTTTTATTTCTTGCAATGTATTGTTAAAGAAATCAAGTAGTATGTGTACACAAATAATGTTCAGTTATTGAGTATTTCTTTTTTACTCATACCCTGTCTTGTTCCAAAAGGATTTTAAATGACTTATAATTTTAATATAATCCGGGGAGGGGTAAGCGTGAGATGGGAGATTCAGCTCTGGGAGGCCAGCAGAATGGCTTTTAGGTCCTCCTTGGATTCAGAAAATACTTCTCGAAAGAGATTCGAGCTAGATCTTACAGGATTAGAGGTTAGCCAGATGACAATAAATCAAGAGAGGAAAGAGGAGCTCCCGCAAAGGGCTGACCCAGGGCAGTGAGAACAGGGGAAAGAGCTCGGAGGTAGAGGCAGAATGTGGTGTTTCCTGGGGTGTGGGACGTTGGGGGTAGTAAGGCTGGAGCGGGTAGAGGAAAGGGCTAGGGTGACACCACGGGGTATTAGGCGGAACTGAGGGAAACAAATAGGAGCAGGGAAAAGGGAACGAGAACGGAAAAGAGGGAGGTGGGAAATAGGAGAGGGAATTTCCAAACAGCAACACAACAGAAACAAGTGTATTGGGTTGTGGAGCATTTGCCCTGGTGAGAGCTGGGTCTGCCCTGGACATTTGTGGGGATTATGGATCAGTGCATGGAGCTGCGCAGCCACATCCACCATTCACTTGTATCTGAGTGACGGCTTGCATGTTGAGTGACAGCTTGCATGTTGAATGACAGCTTGCATCTGAGTGACAGCGATTATGGCTCAGTGGGTGGAGCCACGCGGTCACATCCACCATTCACTTGCACCTGAGTGACAGCTTGCATGTTGAGTGACAGCTTGCACCTGAGTGACAGCGATTATGGCTCAGTGGGTGGAGCCACGCGGCCACATCCACCATTCACTTGCACCTGAGTGACAGCTTGCAGCTGAGTGACAGCCTGCACCTGAGTGACAGCCAAGCTACAGTCATGACTACGTTTCTTTCTTTCTTTTTAAAGAACAATAAATTGACTTTATTCCTTATAAAGGTGATACTGGAGAATGTGACATAGATTTGCTGGCACATGGGTTTCCTATGAACAAACCCCAGAATTGGACAGACGTATCCAGTGCTACATTGGAACCATCCCAAAAAACCAAGGCCTGCATTGCATATCTATCTGCTGCCTGCTGAAGGAGCCCTGTCTGTGTGCCCAAGGACAGTGGCTTCCTTGCCAAGGGCCATCCCTATTGCAGGAGAAAGCCTTTCAGGACCCCTCTTACAGAAACATGTCTCAGCAGCCTGCAGAAGATACAGCTTTCCATGTGGCTCAGGGAGCAGTTGATATCAACATTCTCTCAATTTGAATTATTATTTATTATTATTATACTTTAAATTCTGGGATACATGTGCAGAACATGCAGGTTTGTTTCATAGGTATGTACATGCCGTGGTGTTTGCTGCACCCATCAACCCGTCAGCTCCGTTGGGCATTTCTCCTAATGCTCTCCCTGCCCCAGCCCCCACCCCCTGACAGGCCCCAGTGTGTGATGTTCCCCTCCCTTGTCCATGTGTTCTCATTGTTCAACTCCCACTTATGAGTGAGAACATGCGGTCTTTGGTTTTCTATTCCTGTGATAGTTTGCTGAGAATGATGGTTTCCAGCTTCATCCATGTCCCTGCAAAGGACATGAACTCATCCTTTTTTATGGCTGTATAGTATTCCATAGTGTATATGTGCCACATTTTCTTTATCCAGTCTATCATTGATGGACATTTGGGTAGGTTCCAAATCTTTGCTATTGTGAATAGTGCTGCAATAAACATATGTGTGCTTGGGGATGGGCACGATGGCTCACGCCTGTAATCCCAGCACTTTGGGAGGCTGAGGCGGGTGGATCACAAGGTCAGGAGATCGAGACCATCCTGGCCAACATGGTGAAACCCCGTCTCTAGTAAAATGCAAAAAATTAGCCAGGCGTGGTGGTGTGTGCCTGTGGTTCCAGCTACTCGGGAGGCTGAGGCAGGAGAATCACTTGAACCTGGGAGATGGAGGTTGCAGTGAGCCGAGACTATGCCATTGCACTCCAGCCTGGTGACAGAGCAAGACTGTATCAAAAATAAATAAATAAATAAATAAGCAAACAAATGTATGTGTGCATGTGTCTTTATAGCAGCATGATTTATAATCCTTTGGGCATATACCCAGTAATGGGCTGGCTGGGTCAAATGGTATTTCTAGTGCTAGATCCTTGAGGAATCGCCACACTGTCTTCCACAATGGTTGAACTAGTTTACAGTCCCACCAACAGTGTAAAAGTGTTCCTATTTCTCCACATCCTCTCCAGCACCTGTTGTTTCCTGACTTTATAATGATTGCCATTCCACCTGGAGTGAGATGGTATCTCATTGTGGTTGTGATTTGCGTTTCTCTAATGATCAGTGATGATGAGTTTTTTTTCATGTTTGTTGGCTGCATAAATGTCTTGAGAAGTGTCTGTTCATATGCTTTGCACACTTTCTGATGGGATGGTTTGTTTTCTTCTTGTAAATTTACTTAAGTTCCTTGTAAATTCTGGATATTAGCCCTTTGTCAGATGGATAGATTGTAAAAATTTTCTCCCATTCTGTAGGTTACCTGTTCACTCTGGCTAGTCTTATGCAGAAAACTGAAACTGGACCCCTTCCTGACACCTCATACAAAAATTAAGATGGATTACAGACTTAAACGTAAGACCTAAAACCAGAAAAACCCTAGAAGAAAACCTAGGCAATACCACTCAGGACATAGGCATGGGCAAAGACTTCATGACTAAAGCACCAAAAGCAATGGCAACAAAAGCCAAAACTGACAAAAGGGATCTAATTACACTAAAGAGCTTCTGCACAGCATGACTGTATTTCAGTGCATGTTTACCACCGAACTCTTAATGCTCCACCACTGCCCTGTGTCATTAGGATCCCAGCTCTGCAGCCATTCCTCTAGTTGGGCCTGGGTCGGCTCTGGGATGCCGCGGGGCCGGTAGGCTGCGGAGGGGCCGGTGGGGCCCTGGGGCCAGGGCAGAGACCCCTCCCGCTGCACATCCCACTGCTTGGGCACCTGGCCCCCCGCAGGCCCGCCCGCTGCTCCCGCCTCCCGCGGAGGGTCGGGGGCTGGGGACTGGGGAAGGGTACCCCAAATATCTCTGGGTGGCGATCGCTCAGCCCCTCCAGTCCATCCAGCTCCTGCATTGTCCGTCCTACCAATAACCTCTCACTTGCTATTCTCAGCCCCTTCCTGCCTTGTCTCCCTGTGAGACCTACTGGAACCCCCCACCTTTCACACCACTGACCAGCTGAAGGAAAACGCAGAGGCACAGACTAGGCCACGTGCCTAACTGGCTGCTTCCCCAGACGCTCTCACTTTCCCATTCTTTTTTTTTTTTTTTTTTTTTTTTTTTTTTTTGAGATGGAGTCTCGCTCTGCCACCCAGGCTGGAGTGCAGTGGTGAGATCTCAGCTCATTGCAACCTCCACCTGCTGGGTTCAACTAATTCTCCTGCCTCAGCGCGATTCTCCTGCCTCAGCCTCCCAAGTAGCTGGGATTACGCGCACACACCACCATGCCCGGCTAGGTTTTGTATTTTTAGTAGAGATGGGGTTTCACCATGTTGGCCAGGCTGGTCTCAAACTCCCAACCTCAGGTGATCCACCTGCCTCGGGCTTCCGAAGTGCTGGGATTACAGGCGTGAGCCACCATGCCCGGCCTCACTTCCCCATTCTTAAGGCCTCCCGTTTCAGACCTGCCCCCTTTTCCCCGCATTTCTGTCACGGCACATCACAACCAGCAGACAGGGCTTCCCGTTTCACAGGAGAAATAGAAGCCATCAGACGGGACCTCCTTCAAACTCCTGCCACCAAAGCTCAGCATGTCCTTGGACCCACGTGTTTCCTCTTTTCCTTCGGGATTGAATTAGGTGCCGCTTGAAACCCGCTTCTGGGTGGGGGTCTAGGCTCTATCAGTTATGCCTCTATTCTGTATGTTTCACCTCGCCCTTGTAGGGGCATAAAACAGAGCGTTTAAAACAGGATCAAGCTTCCCATTTTAAAACTCCCACACTCCCTTAATTTCATCTCCCCCTCCACCTACTGCCGCCTGTCTCTTCCTCTTCATGGCTGAACTTCTCAAAAAAGTGGATACACTTTCTGTCAACTCCTAAATGCTCCTCACGCTCCCTTGGCCTCTGCTCCTACCTTCCTCCTCCCACTTCACGGGAACTACTTCTGCCAAAGAGGATCCCTGAGACGTCCTGACTGGTAACCCCAATGGACTCTACTGAACACACCACGTCCTTCGCTTCTTAGCAGAGTTTGAAACAGCCTGACCCTCCTCTTCCGGCGACAATCTTTTCCTTGGTTTGGGGACTGTACATCTCTGGTTCTGCCCTCCCTCTGAGCGCCCCCTCCTCTGTTCAGCCCTTTATGTCCGCATTGCTTGTGTCTGTCCTGGCCCATTTTCTCCTCTCGTTCTACATCCTCCCCGGGGACTTTAGCTCCTCTCATGGCTCAGGTCACCAGCTCCGCAGTGATGACAACCAAATTCTGTACCTCATTTCCCGAGGCTCCTGACGGACTCGCCTGGTCAATACGTTACTGGACATATTCATGAGACTGTCTCACGCAGGCCTCTCAAACCCAGTGTGTCCCAGGTAATTCTCTTCCTGTCTGTGCCTGTTCCTCTTCCACTGCCTCCTACGTCAGTGGCTGTCCGCCTTCTCTCTCTCTCCCTCTCTATATTTGGCTCATAGGAAAAGTGTCACCAAGGGCTGTGGGTGCAGATTTCTCATTATCCCCTAAGTGTGAACATTTTCCCCCTCTAAAGTGTATGGCCATTACCCTATTACAGATCAACATCTTCTATCACTCGAATGACGGCAATAATCTAACTGGGTTCCCTGGGGCTGTGGAGGACTGCAAGAGGCTGCCCAGTGTACCCCTCCCTCACCATCCCCAACAGCCCTCACCTTCTGGTCTACAAAACTCTTAAAAACATTTCAAGAGTGTTACTCTGGAAAGGCACCAACTATTAGCTTTGGGTTCTTCACGCAGCCCTGTTTGGGCTGTTTCAGGTGTCCCAGCTTGGCGCTTCTGTTAGCCTCTGGGTCTGAAGACAGTGGGATGATCTTAAAGGAGTCTCTGGAGATATCCCCTCACCAGGAAGCCGTCTACTGATGGACTTACTGTCCCTGCCTGAACACGTGGCTCTCTCCTCCTGCCCGTGGCACAGCGTTTGCCACACAGTGTGATGACGTTCTGCTCTAGACTCAGGACCTGCAGGATGTTGGAGTGGGGCAGTGGAATGTCACTGCACGATCCACCACGGCAGCCGGCTGGAGAGTCACTCAACAGAATAAAATGAATGAATGAATGAATGAATGAGCCAGTGACTGAATGAATTGGTGCTTGGTCACCGTGGGAATGAACTTCTTTTCCCTTAATGTGCTATCATTGTTTTTCTTTTTTCCTTTTTTTTTTTTTTTTTCTGGGACGGAGTTTCGCCCAGGCTTGAGTGCAGTGGCACAATCTCGGCTCACTGCAACCTCCGCCTCCTGGGTTCAAGTGATTCTCCTGCCTCAGCCTCTGAGTAGCTGAAATTATAGGTGCTTGCCACCACACCTGGCTGATTTTTATATTTTTAGTAGAGACGGAGTTTCGCCATGTTGGTCAGGCTGGTCTCGATCTCCTGACCTCGTGATCCACCTGCCTCAGCCTCCCAAAGTGCTGGGATTAAAGGAGTGAGCCACTGCGCCTGGCCTTATTTTTTCTTTTATTTTTTTTTTAATTTAATTTTTTTTGAGACAGTCTCACTTTAGTACCCAGGCTGGAGTCCAGTGGTGCAATCTTGGCTCACTGCAATCTCCACCTCCTGGGTTCAAGCAATTCTCCTGCCTCAGCCTCCTAAGTAGTTGGGATTACAGGTGCACACCACCACACCTGGCTAAGTTTTGTATTTTTTTTCTGTAGAGATGGGGTTTCACCATGTTGGCCTTGCTGGTCTCAAACTCCTGAGCTCAAGCAATCCTCCCACCTCAGCCTCCCAGAGTGCTGGGATTACAGGTATTAGCCACCACACCCAGCCGTGCTATCATTTTTTGATGGTACCAGTCAGGACTGTTAATAACTAGAATTCTCTCCTGGCCCATGGACACTGTGGAGGTTCAAGTACAAGCCTAAGTTCAATTCAGATCTTTATTCAATTAAATAAAAATTATTTGGCATTATTATTATCAGAAATACAGATGTATTTCCTGCCTTCAAGAAGCAGACAGGGAAGACGGACCCCCCCTTACAGAAACAAAGCCGTAACGGTGATGCAGACAGGGAAGAAGGCAATGATGCCATGAGAGAAGTTAAAATCAATAGCTTCTAAGGTAAGAATAAGAAATTAATCTCGGCCGGGCGCAGTGGCTCAAGCCTGTAATCCCAGCACTTGGGAGGCCAAGATGGGTGGATCACGAGGTCAGGAGATCGAGACCATCCTGGCTAACACGGTGAAACCCCGTCTCTACTAAAAAATACAAAAACCTAGCCGGGCGAGGTGGCGGGCACCTGTAGTCCCAGCTACTCAGGAGGCTGAGGCAGGAGAATGGCCTGAACCCGGGAGGCGGAGCTTGCAGTGAGCTGAGATCTGGCCACTGCACTTCAGTCTGGGCACAAAGCGAGACTCTGTCTCAACAATTAAAAAAAAAAAAAAAAAATTAATCTCAGCTGGGAGGATGTAGGAAGACCTCTCAGAATGGATCTAATTTATTTTTAAAAACTATGGCCGGGCATGGTGGCTCACGCCTGTAATCCCAGCACTTTGGGAGGCTAAGGCAGGCAGATCACGAGGTCAGGAGTTTGAGACCAGCTCTGACCAACATGGCAAAACCATGTCTCTACTAAAAACACAAAAATTAGCCGGGCATGGTGGCAGGCACCTGTAATCCCAGCTACTCAGGTGGCTGAGGCAGGAGAATTGCTTGAACCCAAGAGGCGGAGGTTGCAGTGAGCCGAGGCCACGCCACTGCACTCCAGCCTGGTGGACAGAGCGAGACTCCATCTCAAAACAAAAACAAAAACAAAAAACCCGAAATTATTTATTATGGAAAAATTCAAACACATGCAAAAGTAGAGAGAATAGGATGATGAACCCAAGGTACCAGTTGGCCAGCTTCAAAGTTATAAACATTTTGCTCAAGCTCTTATTCCCCGTATTTTAAAAATATAACCACAGTACCTGATCAGAGCTAAAACAAATATGGCCACACACCTTTAATCCCAACACTTTGGGAGGCTGAGGCGGACAGATCACCTGAGGCCAGGAGTTCAAGACCAGCCTGGCCAATATGGTGAAACCCCTGTCTCTACTAAAAATACAAAAATTAGCTAGGCATGGTGGCGGGCACCTGTAATCCCAGCTACTCAGGAGGCTGAGGTAGGAGAATCACTTGAACCCAGGAGGTGCAACCCTGGTAACTCACACACAGGTCCGGTTCCACCCACAGCAAAGCTGGATGCTGTGGTTGGCAGAGCCAAGCCCTTTGCCTGCACTTCAGGCCAAAGCCGGGATGTGACCTAGATGGTTCCTAAGGTCCCTGACAATCCTGAGATCTTGCATCCTGTCTCTTTCAGGTCAAAGGTGCCTACATGTTCCTTCTAGCTTTGTTCCCCTGATGTTCCTTGCCACCTGCTACTCCTCTCTGAGCTACTTTTCCAGGTTCCACAGGGAGAGGTTCAGCCTTCCGTGGTAGACATGAGGGCAGAGAATGAGCTGGTTGGTTTCCACTTACCTTTCTATCTTCTTGCAGTATGACTGTCTCTTGACTGGTACCATGTAGACTTTTGAGGGCAGACAGGAGTCTGCGGAGAGATACTGGGGACGTTGAGCAACAGCAGTGGGGGTGGGAGGCAGAAATGAGGACAAGAACATTCACCTTGTGTTTCCCTCAGCTTCTCAGATGACCAAGGTGGTGCTGCAGATGGTGCTGAGGAAGGAGAACCCACCAAGCCCCGCTAGGAGCCACCTAGACCGGATGCAGAGCATGGTGAGCTCCCTGTAGGTTCTCTGAGAAGGGGTGGATGGCAGCCTGCTCCTTGCCTTTGTGGCCTCCAGACCCCAAAGTCAGGGAACCAAAGGGAGAAAGGGGCTGTATCTAGGGCAGAGCTCCACTGCAATGATTGTTGTAGGGGTAGGAGCCAGGATTGGTCTGTGGACACTGAAATTTGAATCTCATATACTTTTCATGTGTCACAAAACATTATTCCTTCTTTTGTTCTTTTCCTACCATCTAAAAATGTAGAAAACATTCTTAGCCTATGAGTTGCACAAAAACAGGCAGTGGCCAGATTTGGCCCATAGACCGTAGTTTGCTGACCTCTGCCCTAAGTCATCCTCCATTCTCTTCTTTCCTTCCGTGTCCTTGTTACTGACAAAGCCACTTTCCCTAAAATGAGGTCTTTCCCTGTTTGGTGCCATGAAGCCAATATGCAAAACCCAAACTGAGCCTCAAGCAGTGCAGGCTTTATTTGGTGCCATGGAATTGAGAAGTGAGAGCTTGGCTCACAAATCAACTTTTCTGCTCGTGAGACCCAGGAAGTCACAGATATAGGGCACCTTTAGTGAAGGGGCTGAGCATGAAAAGCAAGGGGAGGAGTGGCCAGGAGCAATGGCTCACTCCCATAACCCAGAACAAGATGAGAGGATTGCCGAGACCAGGAGTTCGAGACCATCCTGGTTAACATAGTGATACTCCCCGTCTCTACAAAAACAAAAATGAAAAGAGCAAGGGGAGGAATCATGTGTTTTCTGGGTCTGGGTGGAGAACTTTTCAAAACCAGAGTGCCAACTTCCTATTTGTTTTTTGTTTTTTTTTTTTAATCATTGTCATGGTGGTTGTTGACTGTTACAGTGCTAGCGGGACTGTCATTTAGCATGGAAATTAGATTATAATGAAGTTAAAGGTCAAGTGAGCTACCATCTTGGATTCCATCAGTCTTAGCTGGTTTGATCACCAGGGAGAAGTTCGGACCTCAGGTATCCTGTTTCCTAAAGATAAACAGAGTTAAGGCAGGGTAGGTATTCACGGAGGTCATGTGGGCATTACACTGGATGACATCTTGGCTTCAGCCCTGATCTGTCCAGTGCCCTCAACCCAGTACTGGAGAAGAGCCCTGGGCTGCATCATGGCATACTGTGGCTTTGGGCAGAAAGAAAAGCAGATAGTGCGATGGAAAGAGCATGGGCTTGAGAGTCAGACTTGACTTCAACTCCTAGCTCTACCACTTACCACCTAGGTGACCTCAAGCCACTTTCTCAGTCTTTCTGAGCCTCCATTTCCTCATGTGTATCCTAGAGCTTGTCTGATAGGGCTATAGTGAGAATTAATTGAATTAAGTATAGTAAGAATTAAGCCAGGTATGGAGAGACCTAGGTCCTGTGAGTGAATTAATTGAGATCAGGTGGGGAGGGGCGTGGCTCCTGTGAATGAATTAATTGAGATCAGGTGGGGAGGGGCGTGGCTCCTGTGAATGAATTAATTGAGATCAGGTAGGGAGGGACGTGGCTCCTGGTGAGTGTATTCCACAAGGCAGCTGCTAGTTGGGAACACAGGCACAGGTGGGAACAGACCTTCACTTCCCGCTCACTTAGGTTCAGCGGCTTCTCCAAACCAGCCTCCCAGGAATTCCCTTCTCCATGGCCGTGAGGGAATCAGAAAGAGACCCTGACTCCTCTCCTGAGGCCCCTTCCACACGCTGAGCCAGCAGGATCCACGCTGCAGAGGTCATCTATCCCCAGCTTGGCCCACTGAGGTCAGCATGGCTGGCCGGGGTAGCTTGTCTCTCAGCTCCCATCCTGTGTACTTCCACATTGGTTTAACCAGAGCAAAACTGAAATCTACAATTGTCATAAACACATTTAAATGTGCGTAGGATCAGCCATACAAATTATGAAACATACGTTTGGCTCACGGTATTATTCATTGTTTTGTGACGGCTACAATGACTATAGCAAACATTTCTCGAAAGTAGAAAATAAGAACCCAGCACCCCTTTAGCTAAGTAATGTGCCCTCTTTTCTCAATATTCCTTCCCGGGCTCCACATTACTGCCCTTAAGCCTGGAAATATTCTGGTCTGAGCCCCGTAGTCCAGGCCTCATATTCAGGCTTTCTGTCCCCAGTGATGAAAGGAGAGGCGGCAGACCTTTCTCTGGTGAGCTCAGATGGGCCTCCTGGAGTCTCCTGGGGCGCACAGGATTTCAAAGATCCAGGAGGGGCTGCCAGGGGCTGTGGGGTCTGATGAACCTCTCACATTCCCTCCCACACCTGCCCTTTTCCCGTTTCTGTGAATGCTTTCCCTGTCCTGACTTCCTGGACTCCAGACCTCAGGGTCATCTTTTGCTTCTCTCTGCAAGGTGCCAAGTCTCTCTAGTTTGTTTGATTTGTTATTGAGGCGGAGTCTCACTGTACTGCCCAGGCTGGAGTGCAGCGGCGCGACCTCTGCTCACTGCAACCTCCAACTCCCTGGTTCAAGTGATTCTCCTGCCTCAGCCTCTGGAGTCGCTGGGATTACAGGCACCCGCCACCACAGCTGGCTTTTTTTTTTCTGGATTTTTAGTAGAGATACAGTTTCACCATGTTGGCCAGGCTGGTCTCGATCTCCTGACCTCGTGATCCGCCTGCCTTGGCCTCCCAAAGTGCTGGGATTACAGGAGTGAGCCACTGTGCCCGGCCATCTCTCTAGTTTTACTTTGCAATATCGTTCATACCCATCCCCTTTCTAGTCCCGCTGCTGAAGTCCTGGGTCCCGGCCTCCTAACTGGTCCCCCTGCCCTAACTCCTCCCGACCGGTCCCCCTGCCCTAACTCCTCCCTGACTGGCCTCTGTCCAAGCAAAGCTTGAGTATTGCTAGTTCCCTGCTCAAACCCACCACTGGCACTGGCTTCCCATCACCTACAGAATAAAGGCTAAATGCCTACACTGGGCACAGAAAGTCATCAACAGGCCCCAGTGCCCATTTCTGGCCTTATCTTCTGCTAATGCCCTGCACCCACTCCCATGCGGTAGCCGAATGGAAAGAGCCATTATCCCCTCGGGAACACGGGCTTCTCCGTAAATGATTATAGCCCGGAAACCCTGTCGGCACAGAACCCAGCTATTGGCTAATTGGTCAGCTTTAGCTTCATTTCTCTGAATAATTTGTTTCAAAACATAATCCCAAGGAATAAGGTTAGGAAAAGGGGAGGGGAGACAGGGACAGAGGGAGAGCCCGTGCAAAGCCGTGTTATCCAGTCGGCCCCTGCTGTGACTGACTGGTTGTGCGATCCTGTAAGATCTTCTAAGAAGCTTTATGAGATGTATTGAGAACCATCTGTCCTGGGGATGAATCTGTCTGTCGGCTCCCAGTCCTCATGGGTTACGAGTTGCTCCACAGGATTCTGGATATATACAGATGTTCCTCATCTGAGGAAGGGGTTACGTCCCAATAAACACTTGGTAAGTCAAAAATACTGTAAGTCAGAAACACATTTAATACCCTGATAAGCCCATCATAAAGTCAAAAAATTTTAAGTCAAATCATTGTAAACCGGGACCGTCTGTATACCCAAGACATATACAAGAATGTTCATAGCAGCTTTATTCAAAATAGTGAAAAACAAAACAATCCAAATGCCCAGCAATTGGAAAATGGGTAAATAAATTGTGGTATATTTATACAATGAAATACTGTGCAACAACAAAAAGGATGAAGTATAACACTACACACAGCGTGAGTGAGTCTCACAGACACAGTGTTAACAGAGAGAATCCAGACACAAAAGAGCCTATATATGCATGATTCCATTTACATGAAGTTCAAAGACAGGCAGAGCTAATCTATGGTGATAGGTAAGAATGGTGGTTACACTGAAATGGGAGGATCGCTCGAACCCGGGAGGTGGAGGCTGCAGTGAACCATGACAGCACCGCTGCACTCCAGCTTCATGTTGATTTTTCTTTATTCCTCTCTCTCTTCGACGCTTCCTGTTGATTTGGAAAGACATCGTGTCAGCTCTACTTTCAAAATGTGTCCAGAATCAGACCACTTCTTACCAGTGTCTTTGTTCCCCCCATAGTCAGAGCCACCTCTGTCTCTCACTTGGACAAGGGCAAAGCCTCTTAACTCCCTGTTTTTACCCTATTTTCAGCTGCCAGGGAGATCCTTCTAAAACTGTTAGCAGCAGTGAGTCCCTGTGGGTCTGCAGCAACTCAGTTCTTGCCTCTGGAAGGAAAGAATTTGTCTGAGGGGCATAGAGCAGAGTGAGAGACCAAGGCAGGTTTCAGAGCAGGAGTGAAAGTGTATTAAAAAGTTGGCTGGGGGCTGGGCAAGGTGGCTTACACCTGTAATCCCAGAACTTTGGGAGGCCAAGGCAGGCAGATCACCTGAGGTCGGGAGTTCAAGACCAGCCTGACCAACATGGTGAAACCCTGTCTCTACTAAAAACACAAAATTAGCCAGGCGTGGTGGCACATGCCTGTAATTCCAGCTTCTCGGGACACTGAGGCAGGAGAATTGCTTGAACCTGTTAGAAACAAATGCTTGTTCCTCAGTGCAAAAAGAAGAACTAGCACTCAAAGAATTTAATTTTCTCAGCAAGGCAATTTTTACTTCTATAGAAGGGTGCGACTCGTGGATGGAGCAGTGGCGAGAGCACACCTGAACAAGGGAGGGGCAGGGGTTCTTATTCCTGACGCAGGTAGCCCCTACTGCTATTGCCTTTTCCCTACTGGCTAGGGTTGGACTGCACAGCCTAAGCTAATTCTGACTGGCTATTTTAAAGAGAGCAGGAGTACGAGTCAGGGTGGTGGGGTGAGTAGTTCGGTGGGAACGATGGTTACAGAACTGGTGACTCAGGATGACTCAGGTCAGAGCAGGTGACCAGGGGTGACTCAGGATGGAGCAGGAGATAGAGGCTAGGAAGGGGTTGTTTACTGAAACTAGGGGCAAGGAGATGAAGAAAACGAGGAAGTTAAACTTTAAAATGAAGAGCTGAACGTACTGACACACTGTTTGGAGAGGATCTCAGAACTCATTGTACTTAACAATTTATAGGCTAAAACCTTTGAAGAGGAATTTATTATATCCTACAAACCCAGGAGGTGGAGGTTGCAGTGAGCCAAGATCGTGCCATTGCACTCCAGTCTGGGCAACAAGAATGAAACTCCATCTCAAAAAAACAAAAGTTGGCTAGAGCCAGGCATGGAGGCTCACACCTATAATCCCAGCACTTTGGGAGGCTGGGGCAGGTGGATCAAGTATGGGACCATCCTGGCTAATATGGTGAAACCCCATCTCTACTAAAAATACAAAAAAAAAAAAAAAAAAAAAAATTAGCCAAGCATGGTGGTGCGTGCCTGTTATCCCAGAGCTCAGGAAGCTGAGGCAGGAGAATCTCCTGAATCCCAGAGGCAGAGACTGCAGTGAACTGGGATTGTGCCGCTGCACTCCAGCCTGGGTGACAGAGCAAGACTCTGTCTCATAAATAAATAAATAAATAAATAAAGTTTTAGAGCAGGATTGAAAGGAAGTAAAGTACACTTGGAAGAGCCACGTGGGCAACTGGAGAGATCCAGGTGCCCCATCTGACCCTTGACTTGGGATTAATATATTGGCATGAGATGTGAGCAGTGACTCGAAGTTGCTCCGAAAAACGTCTCCTGCCCCCGCTATTAGTTCTGCAGCTGGCACCTGCCCTCCCCACGTCAGTGCTCAGGATTCTTTCTCCCTGTTTGTCTTTTTTTTCCATAGTTTTCACCTTTCTATAATTCACTTATTTATTATATTTATTGTTTTGTGAAAGCAGAATAAATCTTGGGCCCCCAAAATCACTAAGCTAAAGGGGAAAGTCAAGCTGGGAACAGCTTAGGGCCAACCTGCCCCCGATTCTATTGAAAATCACCCCCTGCTCACTGAGATAGATGCGTATCTGATTGCCGTCTTTGGAGAGGCTCATCAGAAACTCCAAAGAACGTAACCGTTTGTCTCTCACCCACCTGTGACCTGGAAGCTTTCTCCTGGCTTCGAGTTGTGCCACCTTTGCTTGGCGTTGCCCTGCCTTTTCCAGACCGAACCAATGTTCATCTTCCATATGCTGATTGATGTCTCTTGTCTCCCTACAATGTGTAGAACCAAGCTGTGCTCTGACCACCTTGGTCAGACCTCCTGAGGCTGTGTCACGGACATGTGTCCTCAGCCTTGGCAAAATAAACCTTCTAATTTCACTGACACCTGTCTCAGATTTGGGGCGTTCACATTTGGCAGCCATGGAGGAATTCTGAGTGGAGATGCCCCTGACCTTTGACAGATCTATTGGTGCTTGGTAGCAACATGAGCTAACCTTACGGCTCAAACCAATAGGACAATTGCTGAGGTCGGGGAGCACCCACTCCAGAGAACCCCTGATCTCTCAAAACTTGGTCGTAATCTAAAGTTCATTTGCTGTACAATTCCCCCTCCCCTTCTTTTGGAGTTTTATTTGCTTCCAATAAGGAAGGCAAGATTTCCGGGGTGCATGATGATGGAAGGCAGGCAACTCTTCTATGGAGTTTGAGCTTGCTCCCAATAGGGAAGACAAGTTCGAGTTTCTTTCCTGCTTCTAGGATGGTAGAGAGCAGTCTTCAGCCTGGGACCCATCCCTAGGTAAGTAGCTGCATTGAGGTTTTGTCGTGGTTAAAGCTTAACAACCAGCTGGTCTGAATTTCTTCTTACCATTAGGACAGTCAGTGGTCATTTCATTGGACTTTTTTTGTTGCTGTTTGTTCTGGACTTTCTCTCATCAGATTTGACCAACTCTACCTGACTTGGTCAAATCCAAGTGATAATTCCAAATTATGGGTAACAAAGCCCTCTAATTTGGCTAAAATTCCTTGCAACTGCAAAAGAGGAAAAAAAACTAAACCAAACAAACAAAAACCATGCACTTGGTTTCTGTGTTTGCTTTCTGTCTTAAAAAAACCAACAAAAAAACCAACAAATGCTCTTTCACTTACTTTTCTTCCACCCTATACCTCCTTCCCCCCTTGCCATCTGCAGTACCAAAAAAAATCTAGAGAAGGCTTCTAATGACTAATCCCTTTAAAGGATTCAGTACAAAGGGGCCACTCTCTGCTTTCCGAGTGCTCTGTTTTCTTTGTGGAGTTTCAAGAGTGATAGGCAGATTCTTCTTAGGTCTAAAGCTCTGTCTTCCGGTATGGCATGACCTGACCTCTTTGGCTTTGGGGGAACCAGAGATGACCTTGCACTGTGAGAGGATTTGACCTTGGCGTGTGTAATGGCAGACGAGAAAAAAGCGGTGGCTGAGCAGTTTGCAGGGAATGGTCTTGGCTGGTTTTTTTTCCTCTTCTAGGAAGCCGTGATTTAAGGATCCTAATTCTAGTTCAGAGATGCATTCTAAAGGGTCTTCTCTATTGCTTTTTCTCCCAAAATGAATCTCAGTTTGGCTTGTCTGTGTGCATTTGGATGAGGAACTGAACTGTTGTTTTCATAGGTAAATGAGAGATTGAGTTTTCTCAGCTCCGAAGAGAAAGGGCGTTTGCCCCACCCAGCATGAACCCGAATACTCCGTCGGTTCTGGTGCCTCTACTTGCCAGAGTTTATGTAAAGTGGATGTAATATGGTCTTTGTGCACATTTACATTAAAAAAAAAAAAAAAGACCCTAAGGTTGACCTGCAAACGACAGAGTTCCTGAGTTCTCTTTTTTCTCTATTTTCTTCTCTGCCTGCTTTCAATTTGCTGTTATTTTTCTATTAAGATAAAAAACACTGTTTGGATCTGACAGTTTTTTTGTTTGCAAACTGGTGAATTTGTATTTATTTCATGGCTAAATTTCTTTTTTTCTTTTCTTTTTCTTTCTTTTTTTTTTGAGACAGAGTTTCACTCTTGTTGCCCAGGCTGTAGTGCAATGGAGTGATCTTGGCTCACTGCAACCTCCGTCTCCCTGGTTCAAGCGATTCTCTTGCCTCAGCCTCCCGAGTAGCTGGGATTACAGGCATGCACCACCATGCCCGGCTAATTTTTTGTATTTTTAGTAGAGATGGGGTTTCTCCATGTTGGTCAGGCTGGTCTCCAACTCCTGACCTCAGGTGATCCGCCTGCCTCAGCCTCCCAAGGTGCTGGGATTACAGGCATGAGCCACCGTGCCCAGCTTTCATGGCTAAATTTCTGAAGTAAAAGCTATAGGATCTTTGTGTGTGTATGTATATTTAAAAGGCCTTTATAATTTCTATAATTTTATGTTTAATTGGCAATTAAATCTGTTTTAATTTCCCTCTAGCACACCAGACTTTTTCTCTCCATACCTTATGATGTAAACTTTGCTATTTGATTTTCACCTGAGTTTCTTTAAAATGCAAATTCAACGCTATTTAGCTGACAACTGCTTAGAGAAGTAAAACAGGCTATCAAGAATTCAAAGGTGTGGCCAGGTGCAGTGGCTCACGCCCGTAATCCTAGCACTTTGGGAGGCTGAGTCGCGAAGATCTCTTGAGGTCAGGAGTTCAAAACCATTCTGGCCAACATGGTGAAACCCCGTCTCTAAAAATACAAAAGAATTAGCCGGGCGTGGTGGCAGGCACCTGTAATCCCAGCTACTCAGGAGGCTGAGCCAGGAGAATGGCAGGAACCCGGGAGGTGGAGCTTGCAGCGAACTGAGATCCGGCCACTGCACTCCAGCCTGGGCAACAGAGCGAGACTCCGCCTCAAAAAAAAAAAAAGAGCTCTAATTAATTGGCTTAAGAAAATAAAAGCACTTGGCTGGGTGCAGTGGCTCACACCTATAGTCCCAGCACTTTGGGAGGCCGAGGCGGGTGGATCACCTGAGGTCAGTAGTTCGAGACCAGCTTGGCCAACATGGTGAAACCCTGTCTCTACTAAAAATACAAACATTAGCTGGGCGTGATGGCATGTGCCTGTAGTCCCAGCTAATCAGGAGGCTGAGACAGGAGAATTGCTTGAACCTGGGAGGTGAAGGTTGCAGTGAGCTGAGATCATACTACTGCACTGCAGCCTGGGTGACAGAGTGAGACTCCATCTCAAAAAAAAAAAAAAAAAGAAAAGAAAAGAAAAGTGCTTGAATCAAACACTTTATCAGGAAGAAAGAAAAGACTAGCCAATGCTTTTTCAAGTTTACCTAACTTAAGTAAAATCTTTAATAAGTAAGCTAGCTTTAAAATTATTGGTAAAGTAATATTAGAAATATCTTAAGAATTGCCACATACATTTTTGTTTGCATTTATTAATCAAGCAATTTTATACTTATCCCTGCCAAATAATATAAGGTGTTAAAATATGGCACAGAGGTTACAAAACTATAAGCCCAGCCCAAGACAGGATGATCTTTGCTTATGTAATTTTTAATAATCAGGACATTGATATGGGTTTAATGAAAACAGCTACATCATGAATTTAGTAAGATTACCATAACTTCTAACCTTGTGGCTTTAGGCGGTCTAGTCCACAGGGAATAAGGTTTGTTTTGGGAAAGGACTGTTATCCACTTTGTTTCAAAGCTAGACTAGAAACTAAGTTCCTCCTAAAGTTAGTTCAGCCTCCGCCAGGAATGAACAAGGACAGCTTGGAGGTTAGAAGCAAGATGGAGTTGGTTAGGTCACATCTTTCTGACTGTCTCAGTTTTGATTTTGCAATGGCAGTTCCATAACTTTAAATGATGACTACTGCAGTTTTCATAAATAATCTAGGTAAACAATTAAAATAAAATAATTAGGCAAATGTAATGGGACAAATACCTGTAGACAAACTCATCATAATTTGGAATCTTAAGTTATATTAAATTAAATAATAGATATTCCATTATTTGAGTATTTTCTAATAAAAATAAATTGTAGAAAAGCTTTCTAAGAAAATGTATATCCTTTTTTAAAAGGTGAACAATATTTGTCTAATTCAAGGTTTATTTAAAGGTTATATATAAAACAAGGTAAAAGGAACCAGGAAATAAGAGAGATGTAAAGAAAGTTATAAAGAGGGTTTTCTTTTTAGTAAGAAAGCTTAAAGAGACATAATTTTATATGAGAAAGAATTTTGTATGGTAAACAGTCCTAAAATAAAATGACTGGTTGTTTGAGAAAGAGATGTTCAGGATAGACCAGAAAATCCAAGCATATCATGAACAGTCTGTGTAAGTCACAATAAGAGGATTTTTTTTTAAAAAAAAAAACAAACCAAAAAACTTTAATATGATTAAGTTGTCTATAATTAAAGGGAAATTATAATGGTCTTTCTAGAGATTGGGCTTAATGCAAAAAAAAAAAAAACCACTTATACACTAAATAATTAGTTAGAACAATGAAATTCTCTTAAGGGATTAATTTACTCTTAATAAATTATAAGAGACTCTAATTTTTTTTTAACCCAAAGTTCAACTTTTATTTCATCTCACCATTTTTTATTTTCTCTCCCTTTTGAAAGGATGCAAAATAGTAACGCTCCCCTTCAACTCATTTGCAGCTCATACAAGTTTTTTTCCTCAAGTTCTGTTTGTTGTGGCCTGATGATAACAATGTTCTCTTAAAGGTCTAAAGGAAATGTTTTCTTTCATCATAATATTCTGTGCAGTGCCAAAGGTCTTTTATTTTCCCTTTTGGTAACTGGCCTAACAGATTTCATGGTTTATCAAACTAATTGCCATTATTATTAAATTTTGGTTTGCTTAGAAAAAAACTGAGATTGAAAAATTTTTCTTAAATTAAGGTTATTACATCCATGTATCTTGCTGTATGTTCTTCTAAAGTCCTTGTGACATGAAGTTACAGGGCTTTGAGTCCTGGGTCTAAAAAGGACACCAAGTTCTGCTAAATCTTAAACACTGACAGGAATTCAAGCCTCATCTTCAGGCCCAGTAGAAGATGCCAATCAAAATGAACTATGTTCCTGAGATGCAGAAATTAAAGTTATTCAACTCCTCAGGGCCCAGGGACTAGCATGGGCATGTGAGATTGTAAGGGCCAGTTTTGAGAGAGGAAATACATTGAGTTTCTCTGTAAATTAACCATTACTGTCAAAGGCACACTGACGCAAGACCAGCATGTGGCCCTGTGTCAGATCAACAAGGTTTTCTTGAAGCATTACTGACTCCTTAATAAAGGTTATAAAAGGCTTATGGAAGTTATATGTTATGGTCAATATTAAAATTTTATACATTGCTTATATAAAATTTTGAAAAATGTAATTAGCTTCCTGCTGTTGTTTTAAATTAGGGCTTATTATTTGCAAATTAAGTCTCCTCTCCCAAACAATGAAGACTTTTGCCTTTTTTTTTAAATGCTTGAGTTATCACTTTGGTCAAATCAGTGACCTATTTTACAACGACCTGTGATATCAAGTGTTTTAAACCTTTGATATCTGACAAACTTTCCAAAATCAAATTATAAATTATGTATTTTTCTGTCCTAATCATTTAAGATACTAGGTTTCCTAAAGTCCAAAAATGACATAATTTGGCTTATTTATTATAAAAATTATACAGAAAGCATTGTCAAGTATGAAATTGTGTTTGGTTTCTTTGGACTGTATTTGTATAAATATGTTATTGGTATGTGTTCTAAAATCATGGGAAACTCCTATAATTCTGTTATGACTTAGTGTACATTATCGGTAATAATTGTAATTGTTATATTACATTATTTTGTGCCACAGAGGCAACAAATTTCCTTGTCAATTGTGTCTTTGACTATGGCTCCCCTAAAACTTTTTGTTACCCACAGACAATTGTCTTGTTTTGGTCCTCTTTAGAAGGTGGTTTTATAGCTGGGTATGGTGGCTCACGCCTGTAATCCCAGCACTTTCGGAGGCCAAAGTGGTGGATCATGAGCTCAGGAGTTCAAGACCAGCCTGGCCAAGATGGTTAAACCCTGTTTCTACTAAAACTACAAAGATTAGCTAGGCATGGTGGCAGGTGCCTATAATCTCAGTTACTTGGTAGGCTGAGGCAGGAGAATCACTTGAACTCGGGTAGCAGAGATTGCAGTGAGCCAAGATCACCCCACTGCATTCCAGCCTGAGTGAGATAGTGAGACTGTCTATTAAAAAAAAAAAAAAAGCCGGGCGCGGTGGCTCAAGCCTGTAATCCCAGCACTTTGGGAGGCCGAGATGGGCGGATCACGAGGTCAGGAGATCGAGACCATCCTGGCTAACACGGTGAAACCCCGTCTCTAATAAGAAATACAAAAAATAGCCGGGCGAGGTGGCAGCGCCTGTAGTCCCAGCTACTCGGGAGGCTGAGGCAGGAGAATGGCGTGAACCCGGGAGGCGGAGCTTGCAGTGAGCTGAGATCCGGCCACTGCACTCCAGCCTGGGCGACAGAGCAAGACTCCGTCTCAAAAAAAAAAAAAAAAAAAAAAAAAGTGGTTTTATAATCAGCTATAAAACTCTAAAAGGCACTCTTGAATGCAGGTTTCTGATAACTTGGGAGATTGTGACATCAGAATAGAAGAAAAACTTTCAGGACTCATGGAGATCTGAAGTGTTCATAAATATCAAGCAGAACAGGAATTAACTACATGGACTGAACTTATAGAAGACTGAAGTAATCTTTTTGACTTTTTGCTTAAAACGTTGTTGATCCTTTGTTTTGTTTTTTCAGAGTCAAGGAAACTTTTCTTTTGAGCTATTGACAGCTTTTAACAAGTTATTATACTCCTATGAACAAAATTTGGGGCATATTTGTTTCTCTCTACCTGATTTCTCCAGAATTTGGAAACTATTTGTGAGTATTCTTATCACAATATAATTATTTGCATAAGTACAATAATAATTTGTTTTTATTTGTAACAGGACATAATTGGAGAGACTGGTTATTCTACCACAGCTTTGACTGGAATGGTGTGCTTTCCTTTAAGGAATTAAACTTGTTTTATGGAGCCAGTAAAAGCCCCTTGGGAAAACTGGCCGCATGCCCTGTCTACACAGTCCCTGAACAGGGTTCCTGACCTGTGGTAAGTAAAGAATGTCACTTGCTGACAGGCCCAGGAGCCCCAAGTTTTATCTTGGGACCTCAAGAGGAGAGGAATTCATGCAACTCATAGGTATTTGTTCGTACAAATCCATGGCAGGGCTCAGCTTTAAACAAGTCTTTTCTGAGATTCCTTCTATGGAACAAAGTTCCATCAAAGCCAATTTAAAAGCCTGTGTAAAAAAATAATTATTCTTGCTGCACTGTATACAAATAATCAGGCCAAGTATAATAAAGGAAATCAGTCCTACCATGATTTGTCTTTAGTAAAAATGAGAAGCTGGAGAGAGAAAAATTATGTTTTAAAAACTATAGTACACCTGTTGTTAGATTCTAGTTTTGCCTAGTATTTTTCAATTTTTATTGTTTTCTGTAGTTTGAACCAAATTCTAATTTTTCTTGGCTACAAGTCTTCAAAATAATGTTTTCAATTTTTTCCTTTCTTTTTCCCCATTTTTCCTAATTTTGAGTCATTGAAAGCTAAGCTGTGCTTTCTTAAAGGCATGCAAACTGAAGCTAGACAACTTAAACTTCAGAAGAAAATAACAGCAACCTTATTTACATACATAAGCCACTTTCATACCTGCCTACTGATGTATAAACTTCAGAGTAATGTGGCCTATATTGATTTTTCCAGGACTGTTCTTTTGTCTGTTGTTGTTTTTCTCCCTTCCTCCCCCTATTTTTTCTTCACAGGACATGAGACTTCACAACCTGCTAAAAATGAGCTTTCCTAATAACTTGGGACCTACCCATCTAGAAATACACCATCCTAGCCATGAGAGACCAGATGAAACCTGAGACCAGAGATTCATTTTCTCCTAAAATGCTTTCTCAAAAAATTTTAAAAAGGAAAGCGGTAGAAATGTGAAAGGAAACTATCTTGGGCCCCCAAAATCACTAAGCTAAAGGGAAAAGTCAAGCTGGAAATGGCTTAGGGCAAACCTGCCTCCCATTCTATGCAAAGTCATCCCTCCCTCCGTTCACTGAGATAAATGCATATCTAATTGCCCCCTTTGGAAAGGTGAATCAGAAACTCAAAAGAATGTTACTATTTGTCTCTTATCTACCCATAACCTGGGGGCCCCCTCCCTGTTTCCAGTTGTCCCACCTTTCCAGACTGAACCAATGTTCATCTTACATATGTTGATTGATGTCTCATGTCTCCCGAAAATGTGTAAAACCAAACTATGCTCTGACCACCTTGGCATATGTCACCCGGACCTTCTGAGGCCGTGTCATGGACGCGAGTCCTCAACCTTCGCTAAATAAACTTTCTAAATTAACTGAGACCTCTCTCAGATATTTGGGGTTCAAGTTTGCTGTCTCTCTTCACTAGGAAAGTTGTTCCATGAAGGCCAGGATCTCTTTTACTGAGTGATGTATTCCAAGTGCTTGGAGCAATGTCTGGCATATAGAAGGAATTCCATACATGAGTGTTAAATTAATGAACTGGCCTCCTGTGCTCATTCAAGGTGAGAGCTGAGTTTGGCTGAAAATATGTCCCAGGAACTTTCTGCGTAAGCCTGTTATGGCCCCCAGGGCTAACAGTCATCTGCCCAGGCTTGTAAATTTCCCCAAATACCGAGGAAAATCATCCAAAATTCAGCAAACCCAGGGAAGCTTTCAGTCAGGCTTCCTTTCCAGGGTTCCTCACTTCCTCATCTGCAACAGGCTGGGGTGGACTCACCTGCTGCTGGAATGAGGAAGCCCCAATCTCTGCAGGGGTGGGTCTGGAGGAGGGCTGGGGTGGCTGAAAGGAGCTGCATTCTTGCTTAGTCTCTTCTCCGTCTTCCCTTGGGGTGAGCCTCACCTGCTGTGGCCCTGGCTTCCTCTCTCTACCTGACACCCCCTGGGGGGTCCTTGTCTCATTTGATAAGCAAAGAGCTGGGGCTGAGTGGAGGATGGAAGGGGCTCAGCCTACAGATCAATGGTGTCCAAGATCCCCACCCCAAGTGCTGGGTTTTGTCCCCTATGGACCTCCCTCAGCCTCTTCCTCCTCCCATTCTCTCCCATTCCCTCCTTCTTCCCAGCAACACAGCCCAGAGCAGAGTAAATTTCTGCAAGACAATGTCACACACCCAACGCAGAACCCCAGACCAGGGGGCCAAAAGGACCTTGCAGTTCACGTTGACTGAGGCCCAGAGAGAGCAGATAACTTGTACGTTCACACAGCTCCTGGGTCAGTGTTAAGGAGAGAGTAGGAAATGGAACCTGGACCTTCCAATTTTTTTTTTTTTCTTTTCCTTTTTTAGACAGAGTCTTGCTCTGTCGCCCAGGCTGGAGTGCAGTGGAGCAATCTTGGCTCACTGCTACCTCTGCATCCTGGGTTCAAGAGATTCTCCTGCCTCAGCCTTCCAAGTAGCAAGGATTACAGGCCCACACTACCATGCCTGGCTAATTTTAGTATTTTTAATGGAGACGGGGTTTCGCCATGTTGGCCAGGCTGGCCTTGAACTCCTGGCCTCAAGTGATCTGTCCACCTTGGCCTCTCAGATGCTGGGGTTACAGGTGTGAGCTGCTGCACCCAGCCTGGTTTTAAAGTTCTTTCCAGTTCTGAGATGTTGTGATTCCCTCATGCGGATCCAGCAGGCTTTCTTCTACTCAAGAGCGGCCTTCATCAGCGCTCCTGCCCGGAAATTCCCAAGCTGCCTTGTGTGGTCACTGGCCAGCGGCCATAACAGTCCATGTCCGTGGCACATGGAGGGAGGAAGATTCTTCTCTCGGGCGTTTGGAAATATATTCAGTAACTGCATGTCCCTTCTCATGGCTGAATCTCTAGCTTCTCTGAGTCATCACCCTCCCGCGTCCTCTCTTCCTAGGCCCTGAAACTCAGATGAGCGCGCTCACCTTTTCTCTCTTCCCAGCCCTGTGCCTTCAGCCTGGCCAGTGTTCCTGGCTTTGACTGGGATGCAGAATCACAGGATGATGAAGATGGAAGGATGTTAGAAATCAGAGTCTTGTCCCACACCGGGGAGCTGTCTCTTCTCCCCAGCACTTGAGGATCAGAGCGGATGTCAGGGTTCCCACTCACTTACTGAGCACCTAAGATGTATATATTTTTGATGAGTATCAGCTGTGTAGCAGGCACTGTGTAAGAGCTTTACTATCACATGTCATCCTTACGACAGCAGCCCGGCGAGGTAGGGTTTATCCATTTACAGAGCAGGAGGAGAAGGTTCAGCCTGGCTCTGAAATGTGCCCTCGGAGATAGAGTTAATCATGCCCAGGACCGGGAATGAAGCCGGGGTCTGAATCAAAACCCCAGCTCCAGGCACGGGAGGGGAGGTGGTGAAACGGGACCTCCTGTGGCCTTCCCAGCACAAGACTGAGGGTCAGTGTCACTGTGGAAGTGATTTGGCCGGGCGCGGTGGCATAGGCCTGTCATCCCAGCACTTTGGGAGGCCAAGGCGGGCGGATCGCCTGAGGTCAGGAGTTCAAGACAAGCCTGGCCAGCACGGTGAAACCCCGTCTCTACCATAAATACGAAAATTAGCCGGGCGTGGTGGCGGCACCTGTGATCCCAACTGCTCGGGCGGCTGAGGCAGGAGAATCGCTTGAACCCAGGAGGAAGAGGTTTCGGTGAGCCGAGATCTCACTGCTGTACACTCCAGCCTGGGCGACAGGGCGAGACCCCATCTCAAAAAAAAAAAAAAAAAAAAAAAGAAGCTAGTGATTCCACATCTTCAAATCAAATTTCAGCGGAGTGCTTACTGGGCAAGCAAGGCAGGGGGTCAGCTTGCTAACAGCCTCAACCTGCCAGCCCTCAGCCTGCATATTTGTGTGGCCACATCCTGGCAACTAGCCAGTCACACACCTTGGCGGGAGGCGGCCCCTCCTCCCTGGCTTGAGGAAGCAGGAAAAGGTACCCGTGAGACGGCCAGCAGTTCTGCAGCAGCGGTGGCCGGCTAGGATGGGCTCTCTCTGGGGTCTGGCTCTGCCCCTTTTCTTCTTCTGCTGGGAGGTTGCGGTGTCTGAGATCTCTGCAGGTAAGGAGGCCAGAGGGGCTGGTGGGCCTCCCCCGTCGTGGGGCTCTGGGAGTGAATTTCAGTGTGGGCAAGGGCAGGCTCTCTTGGGTTGATGACAAGGAACCACAGTGCTACCTGTGAAGTGCCATCGTTGATGATAAACAGTGTGCGGATGGCGGTGTGTGAGTGTAAGCCTGCCTGGCGCTGCCATGGTGAGAGGTGGCTGAGAGTCTGCCTTTAAGAACGTGTAGAGTGAGTGGGGCAGGGAGGTGGGTGCAGGGAGGTGCCAGCTGGCGATCATTGTGCAGAAAGCTGAAGAATGTGGCTCAACAAGATTCGGACTCCTCCAAGTTTATTACCTGGCATGGATTTCCTTCAAAATACAGATTCCGAGTGAAAAGTCCGACTACCACAAACTGCTTGGGAAGGGTGGATGCTGAGAGGCAGGGCTTTTGTGAAAGACGGGAAGGAACCCTGACCTGTCGTTAATAGGAGCTGTGCCAAACTCATCACATACATTAAAAAAGGGGGGGATTTGTTTTATTTTATTTTATTTTATTTTATTATTTTATTTTATTTTAGAGCAGTTCTAGGTTTGCTCTAAACCTTGAGTGGAGAGGCCGGGTGCAGTGGCTCACACCTGTAATCCCAGCATTTTGGGAGGCCAAGGCGGGCGGATCACCTGAGGTCAGGAGTTTGAGACCAGCCTGACCAACATGGAGAAACCCCGTCCCTACTAAAAATACAAAATTAGCGGGATGTGGTAGCAGCTGCCTGTAATCCCAGCTACTCAGGAGGCTGAGGCAGGAGAATTGCTTGAACCTGGGAGGTGGAGGTTGCAGTGAGCCAAGATCACGCCACTGCACTCTAGCCTGGGCAACAGAGTGAAACTGTTTTAAAAAAAAAAAAAAAAAAAAAACTTGAGCAGAGAGTATCGAGTTCCCATCCCCACCACTTACAGCCTCCCCCATCATCGACATCCCCCACCAGAGTGGCACGTTTGTTAGGATTGAGGAACCTACTTTGATGCATCATTATCATACATTATATTTTTAACCCTCACAATGGCCCTACAAGATGGGCCCTGTTCTTACCACCCCCGACCTCCACTGCTTTAAGGATGAGGCCACTGTGCTTCTGGGGATCCAGTGACTCCTCCTCGGAGCCAGGATCTGACTCCACACAGGCCTGAGCACTGCACGCCGCAGCCTCCTGCCTGTGCTCACCGTGGCCTGGTGTGCACGTGTCCCGTTAGCTCCACCTTACAGATGCAGAAATGCAGGCTTGGAGCTGAGAGACTTGGCCAGGGTCACAGGGCAGAGAGCAGGTTCTGCAACTCAGGGTCCCCAGTCCACCTGCTTTCCTCTCCACCAGACTGGAAGATGGTACCAGGAGAGCCGCAGTGTTCCAGAGCTCCCGAGGGGCTGGGCCGGGCTTTGCTGTATTTGAGAAGACCCCCCGGACCCAAAAGGCTGTGGGCTTGGGGAGCATGAGGAGGTTTCACAGCAAAAGTGACACCCCGGGGCTCCTGGAAAAGCTGGAAAATGTGCCAGGGGAAGTCAGGCTCCAAGGGCACCACTCTGGGCTTCCAGCTGTGTGGGCTGGACCAAGAAGGCTCAGAGAAATGATCTCAGGCCTTGAAGTGGGGAGAAGAAACTGTATTATGAAGGCAGATGAACAGTTCCTGCAAAGTGAGATTTGTGTGTGCAGCTGGGCTGCAGTGGACCAGTGGTGGCAGCGGGTGCCCAGGACTCGCCCGCTGCCTGGGGGTGCAGCCCGTACTCCTCACTAGAGTCACATTGACTGTGTGTGCTTTCAGGTGGCCGGGGAGAGGACTCCTTGTGGGCTTTGGAATATAAGGGTTTTCCCTTTCACTTTCTCCGCTGGTCCTCACCACCTTGGCAAGGCAGGTATTGTGACCCTGTTTTCTCAGGTGAGGACATGGAGGCTGGGAGGGGTCTAGAGACTGGCCGGGCTAGTAGGAGGCCGAGTCATCCGGCCCCAGAGCCAGCAGTGGGCAGCACAGCGGCAGCTGCAACCAAGGAGCTGCCTCGTCATTCCCTGAAGTCCACAGGACAACCAGCGGGGACCTGGGGCCCCATCCTGATGCCCTGGGGAGAGGTTCTAGGTCTCTTTGGGGGTCTATGGGCTACTTTTGGACCAGTGGAGCTGGGTAAAGACTATCTCAAACCATGTGCCAGGGGAGGTCAGACTCCAAGAGTGCCACCTTTGGGCTTCTAGCTGTGTGGGCTGGACCAAGAAGGCTCAGAGAAATGAGGGGGTTTGTATTTGATCCTTTTCCTTCCACGACTGGGATTACTACATAAAACACAGGGCATCCAGTTACATTTGAATTTCAGGTAAGAATTTTTTTTTTTTTTTAGTGTAAGTATGTAGCCAATATTGCATGAGAAATATGCTAAAAAGTTATTCAGATAAACTTGCATTTATCTGAAATGCAAGTTCAAATTTAACTGAGTACCCTATATTTTTATTTGCTAAATCTAGAAACCCTCTCCAAGAGGCTCCGTGGCCTACTCACAGGAGAGCCCGATCTCCCTCTAGACAGGAGAGGCACCCCCCCTTTCTCAGGCCAGAAAAGATCTTGCAGTAAACTACTCAAGAGGCTGGGGCAGGAGGATCACTTGAGCCCAGGAATTCAAGACCTGCCTGGGCAACAGAGCAAGATCCTGTCTCTGGGAAAATATCCTACCGTGGCCTCCCTCGGGGCCCCCGTTCCTCCCACCTCAGGGCCAGTCAAGGGAACAGGCCTCTGCTCTAGGCAGAAGTGCCAGCAGCCGCTCTCTGAAAGGCTAGGTTTTGCCTGAGCTGGCTCCCTGTGTCCTGTGGAAAATGCCTGGCCACAGTTTCTGTGGTTCCCGGGCTCCAACCCTGCAGTTCTCAGCCTCATTCAGGAGGGGCCTTGGCAGGGTGGGGCGCCCTGTTTCCCTGGCCGGAGCCCCAAGGACTCTGCCGGCCCCCTCGCTTTGGCAGCAGCACTGCCCACCCTGTCTCTGGAGGTTCCTCCCTTCGGTCCACCCAGCCACCCCGAAAGGCCTTTCTCATCTTTGAAGGGTTTTGACTTCCGTGGGGAGGTATGTGTTGGATGAGAAACGTGGCCAGGGAAGGGGACACAGGTTCAGAAAGCTCTGCGGCTCCTGGACGCTGCTCTGCCTTCTTGGCTCACCCTGGAAGGTGGACGCTGGCCCCACTCATCCCCTGTTAAAGACGCAGGCCGAGAGCCAGCAGATCCGGGGGCTTGCTGGCCCCTAGTGAGTTGTCAGGGCTTCAGAGGACGCCAGTCATGGCAACCCCAGCTCTGTGGCTGCCACACGGGCCTGGGCTTCCCAGGACTGCCTCCTTCTTGTTCGCTTATGTAGATGAAAAAGGAGGTAACAGCACTTCCCCTCCCCACCCTCCTCCCAGAAGTGCCCAGGGTGTAAACGAAATCGCTTGCGTGAAGTCCACTGGAACCCAGGCTCACCAAGTCAATCTTAACCAACACAGGCCCCAGCAGCCGCAGAGCAGACGCCGCGATGACAATGGACGACACAGAAGTGCCCGCTCTGACTCCAGCACCAGGCCACGCCGCTCTGGAAACTCGAACTCTGAGTGCCGAGACCTCCTGTAGGTCAACCCCAGCCGGCCCCATTCCAGAAGCAGAGACCAGGACTTCCACCGAAACACCTCCCGGCCGCACGGTGCTGATCGCCACCTCTGCGGAGACATCCGCCGCCACTGGCCGCCCCGAGGGACCTGGAATGACCACAGCTGAGACCATCACAGGCAGTGATCCCAAGGAAGCCGTCTTTGACACCCTTCGCACCGATGATAGCTCTGAAGAGGCAAAGACACGCACAACGGACATATCGACGTCGGCTCACACCTCCACAGAAGCTAAGGGCCTGGCCTCAGACAGCAGCACCTCTTCCGACGGCCCCCATCCAGCCGTCACCCCCTCATGGTCCCCGGGATCTGACGTCGCTCTCCTCGCTGGAGCCCTGGTGACCGTCACCCACATCGAGGTTATCCATTGCAGCGTCACAGAAACAGAAACAAGGACTTCCAGCATCCCTGGGGCCTCAGACGCAGATCACATCCCCACGGAAGGGATGAAGGCCTCGCCCACCTCCAATCCACCAGCTCTGCCTGACTCCACTGATGCAAAACCACACAGCCCCGAGGCCACAGCCTCTGCCGAGACCCTGTCCACAGCCGGCACCACAGAGTCAACCGCACCTGATGCCACGGTTGGGACCCCACTCCCCACCAACAGCGCCACAGAAAGAGAAGTGACAGCACCCAGGGCCACGACCCTCAGTGGAACTCTGGCCACAGGTAGCGGGAATCCCCTGGAAGAAACCTCAGCCCTCTCTGCGGAGACACCAAGTTACGTCAAAGTCTCAGGAGCAGCTCTCGTCCCCACAGAGGCCGGGTCAACAGTGGGCAAAACAGCTTCCTTTGCTGGGGGCTGTGCTTCCTCCTACAGCCCCTCAGAAGCCATTATCAAGAACTTCACCCCTTCAGAGACACCGACTGCAGACGTCACAACCAAGGGGCCCTTCCCCACCAGCAGGGACCGTCTTCCTTCTGTCCCTCCGACTACAGCCAACAGCAGCCGAGGGACGAACAGCACCTTAGCCAAGACCACAGCCTCAGCGAAGACCCCGATGAAGCCCCCAACAGCCACGCCCACCACTGCTCGGAGGAGGCCGACCACAGACGTGAGTGCGGGTAAGTGGCTCCTGCTGGTGATCTTTGGGGATTTGGGATGCGGAGTTTCCAGGGCGTCTCCGCGCTTGAGGAGTGGAGAGGAAGGAAGGATCTGGAGCCTATTTGGAGCCTGCCCCTGATGTTGCCGCTTCGTGATCTTCTAGAGGTTCTTGGCGAAATCAGGAAAAGGCAGATGGAGGGTTGTGTATGGAAAGAGGTGGAGATGGAAGTCTGGAGAAACGGTTTTCAGTCTCAGCTCTGCCTCTAACAACCCGAGTGACCTTGGGCAAGTCCCTCTCCCTCTCCGGGCCTCAGTTTCCCCACCTGCAGTTGGAGAGGGTTGGGATGGGCACCGAAGTCCTGTCCAGCTCTGACCTTCTATGAAGTTCACTGTTGAGCAGCTCTGGAAGCTTCTATTCCAGCCATAGCCACACAGAGGAGCAGCGTGCAGGCATCAGGCCCAAGCTGCTGTTCTCTGACGGGCTGGGACCCCTTGAAAGTGGGGCACGCTGGATGCATTTCCTGGGATTTATGCCATAGATAGTGACCTAAAATAAATGAATACAGGTACAGGCTGGGAGCGGTGGCTCACGCCTGTAACGCCAGCACTTTGGGAGGCCGAGGAGGGTAAATCACCTGAGGTTAGGAGTTTAAGACCAGCCTGGCCAACATAGTGAAACCCCGTCTCTACTAAAAATTTGAAAATGAACCGGGCGTGGTGGCGCACGCCTGTAATACCAGCTACTCGGGAGGCTGAGGCAGGAGAATCACTTGAACCCAGGAGGTGGAGGTTGAAGTGAGCCGAGATCGCGCCGCTGCACTCCAGCCTGGGCGACGAGAGTGAAACTCCATCTCAAAAATAAACAAACAAACAAATAAATACAGCAAAGGCTTGGGAGTTTAAAGCTACATCTCTGAGGCAACAAACAGGGACTTCTCAGGGGAGAGTTCATTGTCAGAGGCTGCTTGGTCAGTCCAGCTTCTGGCCAGCCTGTAGCCTCCACCTCCACTTGCTGTCACTCTGCCCTTGGGCCTCATCCCTGTGTATCCACAGCTTGCTCCCACCTTTCTGGGGGAGGTGGGAATACAAACATTAATCACAGCCACTCAATAAATAAGGATATTATTGAATATCTTTTGTATTGTAGAAAGGGGTGATATAAACATGTTTCACACCCAGTAAGCGTTGGCCCCCACTGAACGTTCTCTCTGATGCCAGGCAGTGTGATGCCAGGCAGTGCCACCAGCTTCGTGTATGTTATCTCCTCTATTTAGCCTTCAAAACAGCCTTAGGAGGTGGGTAACACGACCGCATCTGACAGGGTTAAAGATGGTAGCTAAACTGCCCTGGAAAGAAAAATACCTTTCTTTATTATTGGCTGATTAGCATAAAAAGGTACATCATAAAATGTCTTCCTCCCCGGCTGTACCCCCAGCCAGTTCTCTTCACACGTGTAACCTGTGGGATTGTTTCTTCTTTTCTTTTCTTTTCTTTTCTTTTTTTGAGACAGAGTTTTGCTCTTGTTGCCCAGGCTGGAGAGCAATGGTGCAATCTCGGCTCACTGCAATCTCTGCCTCCCGGGTTCAAGCGATTCTCCTGCCTCAGCCTCCTGAGTAGCTGGGATTACAGGCGTGTGCCACCATACCAACTAATTTTTGTATTTTTAGTAGAGATGGGGTTTCACCATATTGGCCAGGCTGGTCTTGAACTCCTGACCTCAGGTGATCCGCCCGCCTCGGGCCCCCAAAGTGCTGGGATTACAGGGGTGAGCCACCACGCCCAAGCTTATTGCCTTAGTTTTACTGACCAGTGAATAAAATTGTGTTTATTGTGGTTTGAACAGTTACCATGAGATCTGTGCTCTGAGATGCTGCGATACAGTGTTGTTACCCACGGTGCGGTACAGCAGGTCGCTGGAACTCACTCATCTTGCATAACTGAAATGTCACCCCCTTGATCAGCTCCTCCCTGCTTCCCGGTCCTTCAGAAAGCTCTTCTTTCTTCGTTCTGTTTTGTTTTACCATCACTTGTTTAGCCAGTTCTGCATGGATGGACTCTTAGGTTGTTTCTAGTATTTCATTAAGACAAACAGCGCTGCAGTAAACAGGACCTTTTTTTTTTTTTTGAGATGGAGTCTCACTCTGTCACCCAGTCTGGAGTGCAGTGGCGTGATCTCGACTCACTGCAACCTCCACCTCCTGGGCTCAGGTGATCCTCCCACTTCAGCCTCCTGAGTAGCTGGAATGACAGGCGTGAGCCACCACGCCCAGCTGATTTTTGTATTTTTAGTAGAGACAGGGTTTCACCATGCTGGCCAGGCTGGTCTCGAACTCCTGACCTCAGGTGATCCACCTGCCTCGCCCTCCCAAAGTGCTGGGATTACAGGCGTGAGCCCCCGCGCCCGGCCCTGATTTTCATCTTACTGTTCTCCATTTGCAGGTGAAAATGCAGGTTTCCTCCTCCTGCGGCTGAGTGTGGCCTCCCCGGAAGACCTCAGTGACCCCAGAGTGGCAGAGAGGCTGATGCGGCAGGTGAGTGGACACTTTCTGGGCCAGGGGAGTAGAGGAAGGCGTGAGGTTTGCAGGGGCTGCCGGGAAGACCCGCGGGACACGGAAGAGCAGCTGCCGCACTTGGAAGGGAGTCTCGTTTCTTACAGAGAATTGGGAGCTGCATCGGAGGATCTCTGCCTGGCTTTGCTTCTGCCTGCCTTCTCCGAGTTCTTCGTTTCCTTCTCTGCAGTGTAAACACATGACTGCCCAACCCCCAATTTCTTCTGGTCCTTGGAAGCTTGGCCCTGGCCCCTGAGGAGAAGGTCAGTGATATTGATGGGAGCGTAGGCAGGACTCTTGGTTGTAAGTGGCAGAAACCCAAGTCAGAGCAGTTTATGAAAAAGGCAAGGTCTGAGAAACAGAAGCGATTCTCAGTTTTCATGATGATTCAGCAGTCAAACGCTTATCACAATGATTTTCTTTTCCCCGCCTGCCTACTCCCTTCATCTTCAGAGTCTTTTCTTATAGGTGCATGAAAGGCAGCTGTGTGAAAGAAGCCAGGACCACAAGGCACTTCCTCCCCAACCTTTTCTCTTTTTGAGGTGAGCTCCGGCTCTGTCAGCAGGAAACCTCTGACCAAGTCCCCCTGCTGATCCAGCCTGCCAAATACATGTAACTGAACGAAGCACACAATGA